>NC_052041.1:1682259-1995229 GCF_015832195.1 Motacilla alba alba
AGGGGTGGGATGGGGAATGTTTCATCCTCACCACCTCAGGGATGAAGGGAAAGGGGACCAGGTGGCATGTGTCCCTGTCCCCAACACTCCCAGGAGATGTTTGTTAGTGGCCCGGATGGGGCTGGAGCAGGCTTCTCCCGTCCCGGTGGGGCAGTACCCCTGTGTTCCTGCAGTCTCCCATCCCAGTGCTGCTCATTTGCATCCGGAGCCGGCATTCCTGGGAAGACCTGATGGCGACTACAAAAACAACGAAGTTTTGAGAAAAAAAAACCTAACCGAGCATGAAAAATAAAAGTATTTAAGTAAAACACTGGAGTTGAAGTGAGGGGAGGGAGGGAGCGCAGCCCCAGAGGGAAACTGAGGCACAGAAGGGGGTTGTGAGTCCCCTCACGCCTCGGGTTTGGGAGTCCCCAAGGTGATGTGGGAGGGTCAGGGGCGGATTCCGAGCGGCGGTGGCAGCGGCAGCTCTGGCGGTTCGCCCTGGCACCCTGCCTGCTGCGCTGACGCCACGGGGAGGGGACAGGGGAGGGGACAGGGGAGGGTCCTGTCCCGGTCCGCCCCAGTCCGCCCCGGTCCGTCCCGGTCCGCGCTCTCGCAGAGCCTCGGGCGAGTGTCACCATGGTGGTCACACTGGGCTACTGGGACATTCGTGGGGTGAGTGGCATCGAGGGGTGACAGTGGCACGCTGGGGACGGGGGTGGGCGCAGGTGTGGGGGTCCCAGAGCGGTGTGGGGGTGCTGGGGGTCCCGGGGTGTGGGGGAGAGGTCCGTGGGGCTTCGGGGTGCCAAAAGCGGCTGCTGTGCCCCCAGCTGGCCCACGCTATCCGCCTGCTGCTGGAGTACACGGAGACCCCCTACCAGGAGCGCCAGTACCGCCCTGGCCCAGGTGAGGGGGGCAGGGGGGTGTGACCCCCACATCCCTCCACCCCCGCCCCCAGCCCCCTCGTTCCTGCAGTGTCAGGAAGGGGGGGACGACCCCACTTGGCAGCGTGTCCCGCCACCGCCACCCCTTCCTGCCAGCTCGGGGGGGGGGGGGGGTCACCTTTGTCCCCCCCAATTAAAGGACCTTGACCCCTCTCAGGGGCAACGTTCGCCCGTATCTGTCCCGGGAGGGGTCACCGGCTGTCCCGGGGCGGGGGGGGGACACCCCAATGCCCGCATCCCCCCGCTGCTGTGAGTGCCACGAGTGGGGCAGAGGGTCTGGGGGAGCCCCCCCCCAATCTCTCTGCCCCCCCCAGCCCCTGACTATGACCCGAGCGACTGGACCAACGAGAAGGAGAAGCTGGGGCTCGACTTCCCCAACGTAGGTGATGGGGGGGCGTGGGGGGGGGTGTGGGGGGGGTCTCCGGGACTGACCCCCACCCCCGGCCCCCCCAGCTGCCGTACCTCATCGACGGCGCCACCAAGCTGACGCAGAGCAACGCCATCCTGCGCTACATCGCCCGCAAGCACAACATGTGTGAGTGGGGGTCCCCGCGCCCCGGGGGGGTCCCCAGGGTTTGTGGGGGCTGGGCTGACACCTCCCCCCCCCCGCAGGTGGTGAGACGGAGGAGGAGAAGCAGCGCGTGGACGTGCTGGAAAACCAGCTGATGGATTTGAGGATGAGTTTCGTCCGGCTCTGCTACAGCCCTGACTTTGTGAGTGCCCCCGGGGGGGTCACGGGGGGACGGATCCCCCCAGCCCCCGGGGCTGTCCCCCCTCCATGGGACACGGGGGCCGAGCCACCGCCGGGGCTGTGCCGGGCACGGGGCTGTGCCTTGGGGCACATCCCTGGCCTGGCTGCCCAAAGGGGGTGATGCCCCTGGGTTCGGGGGCCCTGGGGGGAGCAGCCCCCCGAACTGTGCCCCCCTCCGCCGTGCAGGAGAAGCTGAAGCCGGCGTTCCTGGAGCAGCTGCCCAAGAAGCTGCAGGAGCTGTCGCGGTTCCTGGGCTCCCGGCCCTGGTTTGCAGGGCAGAAGGTAGGTGGGGGATGCTGGGGGGTTTTGGGGGGTCCCTCTGGGGTCTGACCCCCCTGCCCCTCCCCCAGCTCACCTTCGTGGACTTCCTGGCCTACGACGTGCTGGACCAGCAGCGCATGTTCGTGCCCGAGTGCCCCGAGCTGAAGGGAAACCTGGCCCAGTTCCTGCAGCGCTTCGAGGTGAGCAGGGCAGGGACAGGGCAGGGACAGGGCAGGGACAGCCCGGGGCCACCGCGCTGTCCCGGCTCCGTCTCCTCGGTGTCCCCATCCCCCAGCCCCGCTGTGCTGTCACCATCCCTGGCACCTCAGCGCTGTGTCCTTGTCCCATCCCAAGCCTCATCCTTAAATCCCCGGGGTTTCTGTCTCCATCCCATTCCTGTCACCCCCGTGACCCCAGCCCTGCCCCCTGGTGTCCCAATCCCTGTCCCTAACAGCCTGGTGTCCCCAGCACTGACATTGCAATGTCTCCATCTCATTCCTGACACTCCAATGTCCCTGTCCAAATTCCTGACACCCCAGGGTCCATCTCTGTCCCCATCCCAGCCACCCCTGTGGCCCCATCCCTGTCCCAAACATCTCAGTGTCCCTGTCCCCATCCCAGCCATGTCAGTGTCCCCATCCCTGACCCCATGGTGTCCCAACCCCTGTCCCAAAGACCCCAGTGTCACTGTCCCCATCCCAAACACCCCAGTGTCCCCACCCCTGTCCCAAACGTCCCAGTGTCACTGTCCCCATCCCAAATGTCCCTGTGGCCCCATCCCTGTCCCCAACACCCCGGTGGCCCTGTCCCCATCCCAGCCACCCCGGTGTCCCCACGCTGCCCCCGTGGTGTCTCCACTGTCCTCACGTGTCCCTGTCCCCCAGGCCCTGGACAAGGTCTCTGCCTACATGCGCTCGGGGCGCTTCATGAAGACCCCGATTTTCTGGCGCACGGCCAAGTGGTGCAACACCAAGGAGTGAGGGGCTGACCCCCCCTGCGCCCCCCGAGTCACCCCCAGACCCCAAATAAATCAGGGGGGCTCCCCCTTGTCTGTGCTGTGTGGCGTGCTCTGGGCTGCCGAGGTGCGGCGGTGGGAGCTGAGGGAGCCCCTCATTTGTGGGGTGACCCCTGGGGGATGTTGGACCCTCCTGGGTCCCGGGATGGGGGGAGCCATCCCCCCTGCATCCCCGGGATAAGGGGGACCCCCGTGGAGGCTGTGGGGAGCAAGGTGAGGGCCCTATCCCCCCCGGATAGTGAGACCCCCCTGCAGCTGAGGGGAGTGAAAGGGGGGACCCCGATGGAGCTTGGGGGGGTCACAGAGAGACCCGTGGATAAGGGGGTTCCTGTGGAGTTTGGGGGGGTTGCAAATTTCCCTCAGGAAATGGGGGAACCCAAAAGGAATTAAAAGGGGCTGCAAAGGAATTTAAAGGAATTCAAAGGAATTCAAAGGAATTTAAGGGGCTGCAGAGCCCCAGAAGAAGGGGACCCCGTGGAGTTTGTGGGGTGGCAGTGCCCCCAGAATAAAGCGGTGCCGTGGGGATCCATGGGGTGTGTCACAGAGCCCTCGGATAAGGAGGACCCCGTGGAATTTAGGGGGTCACAAAGCCACGGGGATGGGGAGGGTCCCAGAACCCCCTGTTAAGGGGGACCCCCACAGACCTTGGGGTGGCCGCAGACACCCCAGGATAAGGGGGACCCCGTGGAGTTCGGGGTGGTCACAGAACCCTCCAGACGAGGGGGTTCCCATGGGGATGGGAGGGTCACAGAACTGCCGCGATTCGGGGGACCCCGTGGTGTTGGGGGGGTTGTGGAGCCCCCGGGATAAGGGGGCTCCGTGCGGGCGGGGGGGAGCCACAGAACCCTCTGCTAAGGGGACCCCATGGAGCTTGGGGGGGCTGCAGAGTCCCGGGGTAAGGGGAAGTCCCGGGATAAGAGGGACCCCTGGAATAAGGGGGACCCCCGGGATAAGGGGGTTCCGTGCGAGCGGGCGGAAGCACAGAACCCTCTGCTAAGGGGGACCCTAAGGAGCCTGGGGGGGCTGCAGAGCCCCGGGATAAGGGGAAGTTCGGGGATAAGGGGGACCCCCGGGGTAAGGGGAACTCCCGGGAAAAGGGGGACCCTTGGGATAAGGGGAAGTCCCGGGGTAAGGGGAAGTAAGTCCCGGGATAAGGGGGACCCCCGGGACAAGGGGTCCCCCGTGGAGCCGGGTCCCGCCAAGCCCCGCCCCCAGCCCCACCCCCAGGTGGGCGTGGCCGTGTCACGAGGGGGGCGGGGCAGCGGTGGCGCGGCCATGGCGGTTTTGGGGTACTGGGACATCCGCGGGGTGAGTGGGGACCCGCCAGCCCCGGGGACACCCCCGCGCGGGGGACGGGCTGCGGGGACCCCAGAGGGGGGGTCCGGGGCTCCCCCTGCGCTTTTGGGGGGACCTGAGGGGTCTTCGGGGTCCCCCCCGGTTTTTGGGGGGTTGCGGGGGGGCTGCGGGGGTCCCTTTTCTTTCGGCTTGTGGGGGGGCTCTGGGGACCCCTCTGAGCTTTTAGGGGGCAGCGAGGGGTCGTCAGGGGTCCCACTGATCCTGGGGGGGGGGCTGCGGGAGGTCCCTTCGGGCTTGTGGGGGTCTTCGGGGGTCTCCCCGGCTCCTGCGGGTTCGTGGGGGGCTCTTCGGGGGTCTCCTGGGCAGTCGTGGGGGTCCCTCTGGTGTTTTGGGGGAGGCGGCCCTGGCCCCTCCTCCGCCCCCGCTCCTCATTAGCACATTCCTAATGAGCTCTAATGAGGCTCCCTCCTTAGTCTTGGGGGGGTCGGGTCACCCTTGGGGGGCTGCGGTGAGTCCGTGGGGGTCCCTCTGGTGTTGTGGGGGCCCCTCAGGTCTTTGGGGGGGTCTGTGGGGGCCCCTCAGGTCTTTGGGGGGGTCTGTGGGAGCCCCTCAGGTCTTTTGGGAAGCTGTGGGAGGTCCCCTTGATCTTTTGGGGGTGGTCTGGGATGATGTGGGGTCCGGCTGCACTTGGGGGTGGGAGGATGCTGCTTTTGGGGGGGACCCCCATGCAGGGGGTGCTGACTGGGGGTACTGGGAAGGGGGTGGAGTTTGCCCTCCGCTGTGCCTCAGTTTCCCTGTGTGTGAGCCAGTTCCAGGCTCACATTTGAGGGGCGTTTTTGGGGTGTCTCACTGATCCCGCTCCCCAGCTCGCCCACGCCATCCGCCTGCTCCTGGAGTACACAGAGACACCCTATGAGGACAAGCTCTACAGCTGTGGGGAAGGTGAGGGGGGTCAGGGGGACCCCACACCACCCTCGGCCTCTTTTGGGGTTTTTGGGGCGGACACGACATCCCCCGACCCCCCCTTCCCTTCCAGCTCCCGACTACGATAAGAGCCAATGGATCAACGAGAAGGAGAAGCTGGGGCTCGACTTCCCCAACGTAGGTGTCTGAGCCGGGGGGCCGGGAGCGCGGGTGTCCCGCTGTCCCGGTGTCCCCACGTCCCTCTGTCCCCCCCAGCTGCCGTACTTCATCGACGGCCCCACCAAACTGACCCAGAGCAACGCCATCCTGCGCTACATCGCCCGCAAGCACCGCATGTGTCAGTGCGGCCGGGGGCTGGAGCGGGGCTGGAGGGGGATTAAAACTGGGACTGGAGTTGGATTGGAGGGGGACTGGAGTGGGATTAAAGCTGGGACTGGAGAGGGATTAAAGCTGGGACTGGAGAGGGATTAAAGCGGGGACTGGAGAGGGATTAAAGCGGGAACTGGAGTGGGATTAAAACTGGGACTGGAGTTGGGTTGGAGGGGGACTGGAGTGGGATTAAAGCAGGGACTAGAGAGGGATTAAAACTGGGACTGGAGTGGGATTAAAGCAGGGACTAGAGAGGGATTAAAACTGGGACTGGAGTGGGATTGAAGCAGGGACTGGAGTGGGACTGGAGTTGGGTTGGAGGGGCACTGGAGTGGGATTAAAGCGGGGCTTGGAGTGGGATTAAAACTGGGATTGGAGTGGGACTGGAGTTGGGTTGGAGGGGGACTGGAGTGGGATTAAAACTGGGACTGGAGTTGGGCTGGAGGGGGACTGGAGTGGGATTAAAGCGGGGACTGGAGTGGGATTAAAACTGGGACTGGAGTGGGATTAAAACTGGGACTGGAGTTGGGCTGAAGGGGGACTGGAGGGGGATTAAAACTGGGACTGGAGTGGGATTAAAGCGGGGACTGGAGTGGGATTAAAACAGGGACTGGAGTGGGATTAAAGCTGGGACTGGAGTGGGATTAAAGCTGGGACTGGAGTGGGATTAAAGCTGGGACTGGAGTGGGACTGGAGTGGGATTAAAACTGGGACTGGAGTGGGATTGGAGTTCGATTAAGTTTGAGGTTGGAGTAGGGTTAGTTTTAGGGTTGGGAGCTGGAACTGGAGTAGGGTTGTGGATGGGATTGGAGTGGGGCTGGAATTGAATTGGGTTCAGTT
Organism: Motacilla alba alba; assembly: GCF_015832195.1. Classification (NCBI taxonomy): domain Eukaryota; kingdom Metazoa; phylum Chordata; class Aves; order Passeriformes; family Motacillidae; genus Motacilla; species Motacilla alba. Next base: position 1,688,639 of record NC_052041.1, read on the forward strand.
TGCCTTGGTTTGGGGTTGGAGTTGAGTTGGGGTACGGGTTGGAGTGGGGGTGAGCCCGGGGTTGGAGCTTAAAGGGACCCACAGCCAGCAGCGGGGCTGGGGTCACAGCGGGTTCAGAGCAGCGGGGCTGGGGTCGGGGCGGGTCGGGAGCAGCGGGGCTGGGGTCATGGAGCGTTTGGAGCAGCGGGGCTGGGGTCAGGGAGCGTTTGGAGCAGCGGGGCTGGGGTCAGGGAGCGTTTGGAGCAGCGGGGCTGGGGTCGGGGAGGGTTTGGAGCAGCGGGGCTGGGGTCGGGGCGGGTCGGGAGCAGCAGGGCTGGGGTCGGGGAGGGTTTGGAGCAGCGGGGCTGGGGTCGGGGAGGGTCGGGAGCAGCGGGGCTGGGGCCGGGGAGGGTCGGGAGCAGCGGGGCTGGGGCCGGGGAGGGTCGGGAGCAGCGGGGCTGGGGCCGGGGCCGGTTTGGAGCAGCGGGGCTGGGGTCGGGGAGCGTTTGGAGCAGCGGGGCTGGGGTCGGGGAGGGTCGGGAGCAGTGGGGCTGGGGTCGGGGCGGGTTTGGGCCCCCAGTGCTGACCCCCCTGTGCAGGTGGTGAGACAGAGGAGGAGATCCTACGTGTGGACATGCTGGAGAACCAGATCATGGATTTCCGCATGAGCCTTGTCATGGTCTGCTACAACCCTGACTTTGTGAGTGTCCTGCAGGCTGGGGAACCCTGTGCCAGCATTGGGGACCCCGTAATGGGAGGGTGCTCCCCAGGGTGGCAGGCTGGGGCTGTCCATCCTCACCCCTTCCTCCCTCCCTCAGGAGAAGCTCAAGCCGGGCTACCTGGAGCAGCTCCCGGGGAAGCTGAAGCTCTTCTCCAACTTCTTGGGGGACAGAAAGTGGTTTGCAGGGGAGAAGGTACTGCCAGCACTCCCGAGGGGGCTGAGGGGCTGGGGAGGGGGTTTGTCCTCACTGTGTCCCCCCGATGTCCCCAGCTGACCTTCGTGGACTTCCTCATGTTCGACGTGCTGGATCAGAACCGCATCTTTGAGCCCAAGTGCCTGGAGCCCTTCAAGAACCTCAAGGACTTCGTGGAGCGCTTTGGGGTGAGCAGGGGCACCCCGGGGTCACCCCTGGGTGGGGGCTGCCGCGGTGGGGGCACCCCTGACGCTCCGCGTGTGTCCCCAGGCTCTGGAGAAGGTGGCTGCCTACTTGAAGTCCAGCCGTTTCCAGAAGATGCCCATCAACAACAAGATGGCCAAGTGGGGCAACAAGAAGTTGTAGAAGCTCCTCAGCACAGGGCTCAGAGCGTGGGGGGAGTCCCAGCCCAGCCCCTCCAGCACCCTCCATCCTTGGGGGGGACGACACCACTGGCATGACGCCCCCCAAGGCAATAAAGTCATTTTTAGATGTGGAACCCTGGGCCCCCTCAGGCCTTGTGGTGTTGGGGGGCACTGAGGTGGCCCCCACCCGTGGTTGGGGTTGGTGGGTGTGGGGTGAGGGGGGGTCCCTGCCCCAAGGGGGGTCCCCTGCCCCAAGGGCCCATTCCTGGCCTGGCTGGGTTGGTTTGGGGCACGAGCTCAGCCCGGTGCTGTTCCCTCCTGCCCTGGGAAAGGGAAAGGAGCCCGGCGCCTCCCTTATTCCCACCCCCGCTCCTCATTAGCACATTCCTAACGAGCTCTAATGAGGCAGCCCTGACAAAGGCCGGGGGAGGCAGCCTTGGTGCCCTGCCACCCCTGCAGGGTGCTGAGCGGGGTGGGCTGGGGACAGCCCTGGCCCCTGGGGCCCCTCGCTGCCATCAGCCCGCTAAGATGGGGACCAGGAACGTGCCTTGGGTGCTGCGGGGGGGGGAATGCTGGGTGCCCCTCCCTGCCCCCGGGTGCCCCCCGGACTCTGCACACCCCGCTGCTGTCACTTTTATTTTCCACATCCATCGCTTTACATTTTGGGGCTGCAAAGTCCCTTCCCAGCGCCTGAGCCCGCCCTGGGGGGTGCCTGCCCCCCTCCCTCCTCCGGGGGGGACGTTCTCTAATTTCAGGGAGCGGTTCTCTGGCTTGGGGGGCCAGGCGGGATGTGGGGGGTGGCTTCGGTCCCGAGTCCAGCCGTTCCCAGGGTGCTCCGTGCGGGGCGGGGACACGATGGGGACATCGGCGTGGCCTCGGTGCCTCAGTCCCTGGGGCCGATCTGCAGAGAAGGGGATGGGAGGAGTGGCGGGGGGGGTCGTGGGGATGAGGGTCCCTTCCCCCATGGCCAGCCCGGGCTGGGGCGGGGCTGCGGGGTTCCCTCAGCCGCCGGAGTGCGGAGGGCCCGGGGGTCCCACACCTCCGGGGACCCCCCGGGCCGGAGGCGGGGCGGGGGTGGAGGTCCCGCAAGGCCAGCCCGGGGGTGGGGAGGGGGCGTGGGGCCGAGGGTCCCGAGATGGGGTGGGGGTACGGGGGTGGGAGTGCCTCACCCCCAGGGATGTCCTGATGGGGGACAGCTTGAAGAGGACCCTGCGCCACTCCTCGGGACAGACGCCTCGCAGCTCGGCCGGGCTCATCTGCAGCAGCTCGTGCCCCCGCAGCACCCCCAGGGTCCGCACCGTGCTGCGGGGGGCGGCAGGGGTGAGCCGGGCTCGCCCCCAGCCCCAAATGCACCCACACGGGCTCGGGGGGGAGGGGGCTCAAGGGACCACCTACATCCGCGAGAAGCCCTTGTCCACCAGCCAGGCCGTCACCTCTGCCGGCGAGGAGCCGGGCTGCAGCGTGGGGGGACTGTCCTGCAGCGGGGGACAAAGGGAGGGGACATCGCGGTAGCCGCCGGCCACCCCGTGCTGGTGGGGGGCGCGGAGAAGGGAGGGGAGAGGGGAAGGGAGGGGAGAGGGGAGGGGAAGGGCCTCCCACCTGTCTGGAGCTGTGCCCCGGCTCCGGGAGGGGCTCCAGGATGTTGCCAGGGACGTGGCCCCGGTCCCCCCGCTCGTCCTGCACCAGCCACCACTTCCTCTGCTGGTCCAGAACCTGGAGAGGTGACAAGGGGGGGCAGCGTGGAGGGCAGGGCTCCGGGGTCCCAGCTGCGTCCCCACCCACGGAGGGGTCGCCCCGCTCCCACCTGCAGCGTGTCCCCCTTCCTGACGCTCAGCTCCTGCGAGTTCCTGGCCTGGAAGTCGTACAGGGCTCGGACCAGCCCCTGGGCAGGGGGCGGCGATCTGGGGGTGGGGAGGGGCTGCATCAGTGCCCGCTCGGGGGCCAGGTCCCGCCCCGAGCCTCCGCAGGCGTGGGGATGGGGACGCTCACTCTCGGCTGGGATGGCCCCTCCAGCCGGCGGCCGGTGCCTGTGCGGGGGGCAGGGACCAGGAAGGGTGTCGCGAGTGAGCTGGGGAAACTGAGGCAGGCGGTGGCGTGTCCTGGAGGTCCCCGCGGTGCTCCTGCTCCATCACGGGGGGCAGCCACCCGTCCGAAAAAACCGGTCTGTACGCGGGCACCCGGGCGCTGTTGGGGTACTCGGCCCTGCAACATCGGGGAGGGCACCGCGGTGGGCGCTGGGACCCCCCTCAAATCCAGAGCCCCCTTTCTCGGTGTCGGGGGGGGCTGGGCCCCACCTGGACTTGTTCCAGGCGGTGCCGAGGCTCTTCCAGATGTCGTAGTCGTCATCGGCCAGGTTCTCCTCGAGGAACTGCAGCGCCTCGGGCAGCAGCAGCGGGCTCTGCACCCCCGGGGCCAGCCCGGGGCTGGGGCAGTGGGCCAGCACCTGCGGGGACGGCCATGGAGCAGCGCCCCAAACGCGCCCCCAGGGTGGGGCAGGGAGGGGTGATCCCCCCCGTGTCACTCATTCCGGGGGCTGGGACCCGCTCCGGGGGCACTCACGAAGGACAGAGCTGAGAAGATGAGGCGCAGCAGCTCGGGCGGGGCGGGGTCTGTCATGTAGCGGTGGCTCCGTGCCTGTGGGGGGGGAAAGGTGTCCCCCCCGTCCTCACACAGCCCCCCAGCCCCACGGAGCCCCCCAGCCCACCCACACCTCCGATCCCTACACAGGCCCTTGTCCCCATATGGCCCCTCTGCCCCACAGAGCCCCTCAGCTGACCCGCACCTCCTCACCCCACACAGCCCCCCATTCCGAACCCCAAGGCCCCCATCCCCGCACTCCCCGCATTCTCATGCAATCCCCCAGCCCCACAGCCCCCCTTTCCCCCGGCAGTTCCCCTGCTGCCCGCAGCCCCCATCCCCCACACAGCCCCCCCACTCCCATTTAGCCCCTTCCCCACAGCCCCCCACCCCCACCCGCCCCCCCCCCCCAGGCACCTACCAAGAGGTTGAGGGCGTATTTCACCTTCTGGAAGAAATCCGTGTACTCATCCTTGGGGGGCAGCGCTGGAGGGGCAGAGCTGGGGCTGGCACCGGGCTGGGCACACCCGACCCCCGAGCAGCCCCCAGGGACCCTCCCCTCCCTTCCTGCCTGGCTTCTTCTTCAGCTTCTTCTTCGTGCTGGCCGAGCTCAGCGCCGCCTGCAGCTGGCCCACGAAGCGCTCCAGGTCGCCCAGGACGTGGTTGAGGATCTCCTGCGGGTGCGGGGGGCGGTGGGTGCGGGTGGGATTCGCGGTGACCCCGCTCGGGAGGGCTCGGTCGGGTCGGGACTTACAACGTCTCGGTCCGCCTCGGGCACGACCTGGGCGGGGGATCGGCTCCGCGACATCCGCGGGGGCTCCGGCGCGCCTGGTGACACCGCGGGGACCCCAGCGTCACCCCTGCTCCTGGGGAAACTGAGGCACGGCGCGGTCCCTCCCTCCCCCGGCCCAGACTCACGGTAGTCCGAGGAGAGCAGCCCACGCTGGGGGGGCAGGTGGGGGTCGGGCTCGGGGGGCTCTGCCCAGCGCTCCGGGGCCGCGTACGGCGGGGCCGGGCTCGGTGGCGTGTCCGGGCTGCTCCGGGGCCGGCGGGGTGGGGAGAGGGGAGAGGGTGAGCTGAGCCCGGGGGGGCTGTAGGGGGGGACAGGGGTTTGTGTGTGGGTGTGGGGCAGGAGCGGGGCTGGTTCCGAGAATTCCGGGGTGTGGGGGAAGAGGGAGGAGGGGGGGGTCTGAGGGCAGTGATGGGAAATAGGGTGGGGGACACTCTGTGCCCGTGGGGATGAGGGGACACCGAGCTCGTGGGTGCGGGGGCGGGGTCTGTGCCCACGGGGATGAGGAAGAGGGGGTGGGAGGGGGAACTGAGCCCCTGGATGGGGTGGGGGGCGTCGGGCCCAGGAGGATGGAGCAGGAGGGGTGGGAAGGGGGCTGAGCTCCTGGATGGGGTGGGGGGTTGTGTTCACGGGGGGGCTGAGCCGGGAGCTGGGGCACTGGAGAATAAAGCCCCCCCTCACCCCTCAGGTGGGGGTGTGTGCCCACAGGCAGGGGCTCTTTGGGGGGCTTTGGGCACTGGGGGGCCGTAAGGAGACCCCATCGCCAGACTCACCACAGCTCTGGGGAGCGAGACTTGGGGCCGGGCCGAGCCGCCTCCAGGGAGGGGCCGCAGAGCCACTTACCCCCCATACCTGTGCCCGTAGCGATTGCTCTGCTCCTCCTTCCTCTGCCTCAGCACCTTCTCCAGGCTGCTCCTCAGCGTCTCTGCCTGGCACGGACCCGCTGCCATCAGACCCCATCGCGGGGGGCTGCCCCCCGTTTTCCCCGCTCAGGGCTCACCCCCAGCCGCTCGCAGTGGAAGAGCAGCACGCTGGTTCTCGGCGGGTTCCTCTCCTGCACGCTGACGGCCAGCACCGCGTTGTCCAGCCCGGCGGAGCATCCCTGCACGCTTCCCAGCGGGAAAGCCTCCAGCTCGTCCTGCCAGGCGGACAGCGGGCTATCAGCGCCCGAGTGGCCAGGAAAGGGTTAAAGGGGTGCCGGTGGGATTGGGGGGTCGGGCTTGTGGGGTGTGAGGTTTCACGGGGGTGGTGCGGTGGCAGAGGAGGGGGACAGCAGAGTCTGGGGGCTGAGTCTGGGGTGGGGCAGGGGTGTGGGTGCCAGGCCGGGGGGGGTGCCCAGACTGGGGGTGCCAGGGCTATAGGAGCTGCCGGGGGGGGCAGTGGGGTGTACTGGCATTTGGGGATACCTGGACAGGGGGTACCGGGGTTTGGGGTTCCCATAGCCAGGGGGTGCCAGGATTTGGGGTTTCCCATAGCCAGGGGGTGCCAGGATTTGGGGATTTGGGGTTTCCCATAGCCAGGGGGTGCCAGGATTTCGGGATTTGGGGTTTCCCATAGCCAGGGGGTGCCAGGATTTGGGGATTTGGGGTTTCCCATAGCCAGGGGGTGCCGGGATTTGGGGGTTCCCATAGCCAGGGGGTGCCAGGATTTCGGGATTTGGGGTTTCCCATAGCCAGGGGGTGCCAGGATTTCGGGATTTGGGGTTTCCCATAGCCAGGGGGTGCCAGGATTTCGGGATTTGGGGTTTCCCATAGCCAGGGGGTGCCAGGATTTGGGGATTTGGGGTTTCCCATAGCCAGGGGGTGCCAGGATTTCGGGATTTGGGGTTTCCCATAGCCAGGGGGTGCCAGGATTTGGGGATTTGGGGTTTCCCATAGCCAGGGGGTGCCAGGATTTGGGGGTTTGGGGGTTCCCACAGCCAGGGGGTGCCAGGATTCAGGGGATGCCCTGGCCAGGGGGTACCGGGGTTTGGGGGTACCCTCGCCGGCGGGTACTGAGATTCAAGGGGTGCCTTGGTTGAGGAGTGCCGGGCTTTGGGGGTGCCCTGCTCGGGGGGCACCAGGATTCAGGGAGTGCCACCCCTTTGTGGCCGAGGGGTTCCATGGGCGGGCGGTGCCAGGCTTTGGGGTGCCCTGGCCGGGGGTACCTTGCTCTCCACATCGCTCAGCACCAGCTCCTGGTCCTTGACCTCCAGGATGACATTCTGCCCCCAGACCCGCCCCTGCTCCTCCAGGTCCCTCAGGCGCCCCAGGCAATCCTCGGCGCTGCGGAGCTCCCGCTCCAGGTGCATCGTGAGCAGGTGCTGGGGGGGACACGGTGCCACAAGGTGCCACACGGTGTCACACGGGCCCCTGGCAAGGCAGGGGGGCGCGGGGCACATTGCGGGGTGCTTCTACCTCAACGTGGTGCTGGAAATAGTTCTGGAGCTTGAGCAGGGTCTGCCCGTAGTCCTTGCGGTGGTCTGAGGGCATACGCAGGGTGAGGTGACAGCGACAAGCTGGGGGCAGTAACGGGGGAGACTGAAGGGGTTTTTGGGGTGCAGCCCTCACTCACTGTAGATGCTCTTCCCGGTGAGGCGGACGAAGCTGTTGGAATGTCGGAGCGGGGTCCTGTCGTCATATTCGCTCCTGGACGGACAGAGGGACGTTTACACCCCCTGTCCCCTGTCCCGCCCAGCCCTCGGGGGTCCCCAGGGTGGGACCCGCCCGCCCCGCTGGCCGCTCACCGGGAGGGGCTGCTGCTCCAGCGGCCGAAGGGGTCTCCCATCCTGCCGGGGAGCAGCCGGAGCGTCTCGGTCCTGCTGCGGGATCCTGGGCACGGTCCTTGTGTCACCCCCGATGTGTCCCCAAGCCTCCAGTCCGGGGGGTGCTGTGGCCCTGGTGGCCACCGGGACCGCTCTGACCCTCCCTCCCCAGTGCCCCCGCTCCGTCCCAGCCCCTCGGGGGTCACAGTCCCCCCCTTGTCCCGAGATGGGGTCGCTGCCCCAGGGTGTCCCCCCTCACCTGGATCCTGGCTCCGCTGCTCGGGCCGTGACTGCGGAGGGTGGCAGGGGCAGGGGACAGGGCTTGTCGTCGGCACCGCACCCAGCTGCTCTTTGCCCTCTCGTTAAAGCGGGGGAGGGACGGTGGGGACACGAGCGCCTGGCACAGCCGCCACCTCCTCCGCAATCACCCGGCCCCCCACCCGCGGCAGGGCGTGTGGCCCCGGGGCATCCAGCGGGGAGGGCGGCCCGAGTGTCCCCAGCCCAAGGTCCCCCGCCCCGGGGCTGGGTGCCGGTGACGTCCCGCCTGGCAGGACCAGCCCTGGCAGCCGCAGGACTCTGTGCCCTCGCCCGCGGGGTGATCCCGCGCTCACCCCGAAGCTGCCACTGCCAGGCAAATCCTCGCAGGGCGGTTCGTGCCCAGGAAGGGGCCGGATCCGGGGGGAGGGTCCGGGATTTGGGTGAGGGATGGATGCAGGAGTCATCATCCCCAGAGCCGGGGGGTCAGCTTGGCCGGGGGGACACGGGGTGGCCGGGGGGACACGGGGTGGCCGGGGGTCGTGTCTGGGGTTGGAGTGACCCTCTGAGCCACCTCTCCCGGTGCAGGGTTGTGAGGTTTGGGTTCATTTTAAGCCTTCTGGCTTCTCCGGTGCTGCTTAGGGGGTGATGGATCAGCTGGGCCCTGTCCCCTGTGTCCCCGAGGGTCCCATCTGTGCTCCGCAGTCCCTCAGGCTGTCACATCCCTGCTCACCTTCTCTCTCCTTTTATTTTCCCAGGTCTGCGCACCAAACCGACCCCACCACGGGGGGACCCTGGCGTCCTGCATCCCCCAGTGTTACACGGAGCAGGCGACCCCCTTTGGGAGTGTTCGGGGGCGGCGGGCAGACACGCAAGGGCACAACCGGGGGGAGCAGGTATCGGGGAGCTGTGAATTCCCCCCAAAGGGGGCGCGGAAGGGGTGCCGGCCGTGCCTCAGTTTCCCCGGTCGGGGAGGGGCAGGGTGCAGTCCCCACTGCGGCCACGAGGGGGCAGCACGCTCCCGCGGCCCCCGCTGTGTCCCCCCAGATGTGTCACCCCCAGATGTGTCACCCCTCAGATATGTCCCCGCAGATGTGTCACCCCCCAGATGTGTCACCCCTCAGATATGTCCCCGCAGATGTGTGACCCCCCCCAGATGTGTCCCCCAGGATGTGTCACCCCCCAGATGTGTCCCCCCGCGCGGGGAAGCGCCAGATGTGGGGACCCCCCCCAGCTGTGCAGCCCCCTCAGAGGGGCAGCCACCATCCCCGGCTGGGGAGCCTCAGGTGTGTGACACTGCCCCAGATGTGTGACCGATCCCCCGAGGTGTGCAGCCCCCCGATACGCGCGATCCCTCCAGATGTGGCGCCCCCAGATGCGGAGCCCCAGATGTCCAGGTCTGACACCTCCGGCGTCCCTGGCGCTGGGGACATTTGGGTGACACCTCTCGGGGCAGGGTGGCGCGAGGGGCCGCCTGTGGTCCCCGTGGGGGATTTCGGGTTACATCCCCTCGAAAGCCAAGCCCCCCCCGATTCACTGCACCCAGGGCACGGCGGGAGCGCGGCCCGGCCGTCCCCACCCCGGCAGCGCCAGGGCTCGCCCCGCCCCGCCCCAGCTCCTCCCAGTCACCCCACTGGGTAAACTGGGAACGGCCCCGGCTGCAGCTTCGCTCCAAACCCCCTTGTTATTGTTTTTCTCCTCAATTCCCAGCCAGAGGCAGCGATTCCCTGCACACCCCCGACCCGGCCGTGTCCCCCTCGCCCTTCCCCAGGCTCGGGAAGTCCCCAGGGGACACCAACCCCCTCGGGAGGAGCCAGGGAGGGGCTCGGAGCCTTCTGGAGACGCAGAAATCTTTTTCCCATTTCAGGTTTTGAATCCCCCAGCATCAAAATGTGCAAAATCTGTGAACTGACCCCAAAGCGCTCTGGGGAGGGAAGCGGCCTCGAGCTGCGCCCCTGTTCCGCTCCTGGGGACGGCACCCCACAACCGGCCCGGGACAGCCCTGGGGACATCACCCTGTTCCCGCTGGGGACGCCCGGTCATGCCCTGCCCCAGAGACAGCACGGGGCATTTGGGGGGGATCGCCAGGCACAGGGGGACCACAGAGACGGCAGAGTCTGGAATTCCCGGTGACACATCGCTCCCGGCCAGGTGCCATGAGGCCGCGGGGCCGGGAAGCAGCTGCGGCTCCGGGGGCTGGGTGCCAGCCAGGGACAAACCACCAGCCAGCCTGGATCCGTCCTCGCGTCACCAGCCCGGCTGCGGTGTACCCGGATCTGTCGCCTAATTGCTGGGGACCAGCTTCTCTTCGTCATTTGGGGATGGCTGGGGACGTTTAACCCCTCAGGGGCCGGGAAGCTGTCGGATCAGAGTCCCTGGGTCAGACCAGCGGCGTGGCACGGCCTGGCACAGAGCACAGCCCGGGGCTGTGCCCCTCGGAGTGCACAATCCACAAGCCCTGCCCTCCGCGGGGACTCCTTGGTGGTGGCAGGGACAAGCCAATGTCCCAGCTGTCACAGCTGCTGGGCTCACACGCTGGTTTGGGTGACACAGCAAAAGACAGAGGATGCTCGGTGACACCTCGCTGTCATCCTGCCTCCACGTCTTGCTTGGTCTGCCCCTGCTCCATGGCCACCCTGGCATTGTCACCCTGGCGTAGCCGCCCTGGCACAGTCCCCTTGGCATTGTCACCCTGGCATGGCCACCCTGGTCTAAGGTCACCTTGGCATGGCCACCCTGGCATGGTCCCCTTGGCATTGTCATCCCGGCATGGTCACCCTGGCATGGTCACCCTGGCACAATCCCCTGCTGGTCCCTGTCACCCTGCTGGTCCCTCTGCGGTGGCTGTCCCTGGGTGCTGCATGTCCTCTCCCATTCCTGAAGGTCCCAGCTCGGTGCTGCCACCAAGCCCCTCATTCCCTGGGAACCCCCTTGGGGTCACCCCAAGAATGCCTCGGGGTGTCAGCCCTGCTCCCGTGGGCTCCTGGCCCACATGGCTCTGGCTTCTCCTGCTTTTCCCAGCGTGCTGCTGATCCCTCTCATCAGAGCAACACGACAAAGTCCCTGGGGCTTTTTTAACCCTTTGGCTTCCCCCAGCCCCCGGTGGCATCCACGGAGGCTGGTTTGTTTGGCCTCTCCCATTTGCAGAGGGTGATGGAGGTGCTGAGTGGGTGACACCTGGGGGACTCTGGCAGTGATGTGCCCGTGTCTGGCTCAGCCAGGGGTGTCCGCAGCTGGACACAGCTGGTGGCTCCTGGCTGGAGCTCTGTGACCCTCACTCCATTGGTTTTTTTGCTTTGAGGAGGTTGAAACAGAATTGTTTTGGGTTTCAGTGAGGGAGCTGCACGTGCTGCAGGGCGCTGGGGACCCATCACCGGGGTGATCCTGGGCTATGATCCCGGGCCAGGGAAAGGCCAGGAGCCCTATGGCCACAGGAAGAGCTGGTTTTCCTCCACAGCCCATGGCTCTGGCCACAAACCTGCAACGACCTTCTTTTTTAGTGTGAAGAGGGAAAAACCAACGTGCCCATGGCCACTCCTGTGTGTGGGACCCATCCTGTTTTCTTCCCACCATCCATCATCCTGGCAGCACAGCCCGGGGATTTCCAGGGGTAGTGGGGGCTGAGAGGACTGTGGCACCACACAGATTTAATTAGAGGTGATGAGGGCATGCAAATGAGCAGGTTAAATCCTGCTCGGGGGTGGCCAAGCCCCTGAGGATCCTCGGAGGGTTTGGAGGTGTTTCCCACGTTTCCCACGCTCCGGGGCCAGGGGAAGGCTGGATGTTGGGGTAAGCACAGGCTGGGAATCCTGGCTGGGTGGGAGAGGGCGAGGAGGGAGGTCAGGGAGGTCACAGCTCCGCAGTTATTCCATGTTCCTCTGCAGCATGGGGAGTGCTGGAGACCCCCTGATGTGCTGGGATCCGAGTGAGCCCAAGGAAAGCTGGAAATTGGCTTTTTCTCCTCCAATGTTGGCATTTTGGATGAATTCCCTCATGGAAGAGCTGGTGTTTTCTTTACCCCTGCATCCTGCTTCCCAGCCCTTCCCTCCTCCTCATCGCTCCCACACGCAGGGGCAAACTAATCCAAAAGATTCCTGACATGCTCTGCCAGAGCAGCACTTCTCTGGTAGTGAGACTGAGCCTTGGAATGTTCCTCCAACTCTAAATCCCCCAAAATTGAGGGATGAGCTCCAAATCCTCCATCCTGGGATCTGTGTGACCCAGTGGGCTCTTGGCACGGCAGCAAAAGGTGCTCAGCAAAGCTCAGGAATCCCAACTCTTCCCTGGAATAAATGAGGTGAGTTCCTTGGCTGGATGGAGCACCTGGAGCTGCTCAGAGACCCAAACCCACCATCCCCACGGACAAACCCGGGGACACTGAGCCTGTGGCCATGATGGGCAGCAGAATGGGATCAAGGGTGCGAGTGGTAGCTTTTCCAGGAGGAAAAAACCCCAAACGTTTCCACGGCGGCTTTCCAGGGAGGAGGGTGGAGGTGGTGGCCGAGCCTCGGGCCCTGAGCTGGTCGGGCTGTGGGGGCTGCAGCCAGGAGGGCGATGCCGTGGTGGGGTGGAATGGGAGGATTCCCTTCCCATGGGGATGTGCTGCTGAGTCAGCATTCCTGGAGACCCCGTGGGTGATGGGATTGAGTTGGGAACCTGCGGGATCTTTTGCTTCTTTCTGCCAGGGTTGGGATTAAATCGCAAGATGGTGTTTCTTGTTGGGACTCAGATGTTCATTAGCTCTTATCTCTGTCACAGTCTCACAGACCCTGAGTTCTGCAGCACTTCACTCTAACACACTGAAAATGGAGCCCTGTCTCTCTCTCTACAAGGCCTTTTAAGAACTGTCCAATCAAGAAATGACACCTAAATTATTTTCACTTTTAACCCAATAACCAACCACCCATGCCCCGCAATGAGGACTTTTTTATCCAATTCCACAAAACCCAAACCCGTGGAGAAGAAGGTGAAGAAGGAGCAGCCTCTGCCCTACAGCCTCCATCTTGCTTTAGAGATATTTCTATATTCTAAAATCTAAACTCTGAGTTTTCCACCCTGAGACATTGCACATTTCTATTCAAACTCCACACCCACAATCCCAGTTCTGTCATTCCATTTTGGAATCTTCTCCCTGGCCTCAGGTCAGTGCAGTGTTCTCTTGGGGGTCAGTGCCTGTCAGCACAGAAAGTCTGAAGTTCTCAGCAGCCTGGGTTCCACCAGCAGTCACAGGGCTCCTCACCCTGTCCAGACAGCTCCCAAGCACCTCCTGGGAGCCCTGGGCCTTTCTGCACCCCCTTCCTGCCCAGCTCCCACCCTGAGGCAGGAAGGACCCACAGACGGTTCCGATGACGAGGGAGGAAGAATCTCCCACCCGAGTCCCTGGGAAGGTCCTCCGTGGGCTCTCCCCACCCCACACCCCACTGACAGCATCTGCTCCCCCTTTCACAACTTCCTGCAGAGCTTCTCCCTCGAGTGCAGCACCCCTGACCCTGCGCGGTCCCTGGGAGGGGCTGGCTGCAGAACGTGACACCCAGCACGGGTCAGGGGTGCTGCACTCGAGGGAGAAGCTCTGCAGGAAGTTGTGAAAGGGGGAGCAGATGCTGTCAGTGGGGTGTGGGGTGGGGAGAGCCCACGGAGGAGGGCTGGGACTCGGTGGGAGTGCTTCCCAGGGACTCGGGTGGGAGATTCTTCCTCCCTCGTCATCGGAACCGTCTGTGGGTCCTTCCTGCCTCAGGGTGGGAGCTGGGCAGGAAGGGGGTGCAGAAAGGCCCAGGGCTCCCAGGAGGTGCTTGGGAGCTGTCTGGACAGGGTGAGGAGCCCTGTGACTGCTGGTGGAACCCAGGCTGCTGAGAACTTCAGACTTTCTGTGCTGACAGGCACTGACCCCCAAGAGAACACTGCATTGACCTGAGGCCGGGGAGAAGCTTCCAAAATGGAATGACAGAACTGGGATTGTGGGTGTGGAGTTTGAATAGAAACGTGCAATGTCACAGGGTGGAAAACTCAGAGTTTAAGGTTTTGGAATACAGAAATATCTATAAAGCAAGATGGAGGTTGTAGGGCAGAGGCTGCTCCTTCTTCTTCACCTTCTTCTCCATGGGTTTGGGTTTTGTGGAATTGGATAAAAAAGTCCTCATTGCGGGGCATGGGTGGTTGGTTATTGGGTTAAAAGTGAAAATAATTTAGGTGTCATTTCTTCATTGGACAGTTTATCCTTAAAAGGCCTTGTAGGGAGAGACAGGGCTCCATTTTCAGTGTGTTAGAGTGAAGTGCTGCAGAACTCAGGGTGTGTGAGACTGTGACAGAGATAAGAGCTAATGAACATCTGAGTCCCAACAAGAAACACCATCTCACACATTTAATCTCAACCCTGGCAGAAAAGAAGCAAAAGAATCTGCATGTGACATGTTCTAGCAAAACTCCAGCTGCTGCTCCTGCCCTCAGGTGCCACCTCTCACCCCCGGACACCCCATGGAAGTCACAGGATGGGAGTCCAGGTGTCCCAGGCCCCCCAGCATTGCTTCCAACACGGTCCAGGCCTACTGGAACACAAACAGCTGTTTTTTTCCCCCAAAAAAGCAACTGTCACCTGCCAGAAAACAGAATTCCATGGATCAATATTAGGAATGGAACACGTTTGACCTTCCTTACAGTTGGGCTCCTGTGTGAAGCTGAGCAGGAGGAGGAGCTCATGCTATTCCAGCCAGTGCAGCTTCTGCTGGACATCAGGAGGGTTCTGCCCTTGGATAATGTGAATATCCAGGACCATTTTCTGCCCAGGAACAGGTTGATCAGATCCTAAAATTGGTCCAAAATGTGAATTTTTTTGAAGAAGAGTATCCAGCCTCTGGAGTCATGGACACTTGCTCCGGCTTTGTCCATGGTTTGCCAGCCCCAGGCTGCATCTCCAGCCTGAATCCAACACAAGTCCTGGGACTTTTCACCCTGATTTGGAAGATGCTGGGTGATTCATGGATGGTTTGAGAAACAACTCATCCCTGGGAGTGCCCATTCCCTGGTCAGGAGGAGCCAGAGGAATCTGCATCCCCTGGGATTTGTCACCTGGGTGTCCCCCAGTCCTGGCTCAGTCTCAAAGTGGCTTTTGAGGGACAGGAAAGATTGAAGGCCAAGGTCCACGGAGCTGGGATGTGGCTGATGCCTCCCGAGATGCTCCCAGCAGCTTCCCAGGGGGATCCTTGTTGTTCTGCGGGGTGTGGGTGGTGCTGGGGGAACACGGGACCCGAGCTGGTGCCTCCTCTTCCTCAGCCCTCCAGCTGCTCTGGTTGGAGACGCCTTGGCCAAGGCTGGGCAGGGGCCAGGAGGGAACTGTGGGTCCCTGTCTTGGTTTGAAAAGCCAGGTGTCTGCAGGAGCCTCCCCTGAAATGGAAAATGGAAAGCCCCTCCCTCCAAATTATTATAATTTTGAAATTAAAATGCTCTCAGGCAAAGATATGGGAATAGGAATAACAGCTCTTTAACAGGAAAATTAAAAATACAAATGCAACAGTACAAACAAACCACTGCCAGAGTCAGAACAGGCCCTGGCCCCCTGTGGGTCAGGCTGGTGGCAGCAGTGCCATTCCATGGTGGCTCAGCCCTCCTGCAGGCCCAGCTGTGCTTCTGCTGGAGCAGGGATCCTGCACAAGGGGGGAGTTTTCCTCTGCAGCTCCAGGGCTGCTGGAGATGGGCCTGCTCTCCCTCTGGCAATGCAGGGCAGGAGAAAGCTGCTCCTCTGGGAATGCAAGGGGCAAAGGCTGCTGTGCTGTTCCAGGCTCAGATTGGATCCAGGTAGGAATGCTTGGCTCCTGCCCTGGGCAGAGCATCTCCCATGGGATGATGGAATTGGATCAGCCCTGCAGGGACACTCAGTGGCCATGGACAGCAGAGATCTCCTGGAGGGAGGATTGGCTGTGGGAGAGATAAAGAAACCTGCCCAAGGAACAGCAGAGAGCTGCCCCAGCTCTGGGAGATGGGAATGGGATGCACACCCCCAGCCCACATCCCACAGCCCAGGACAGTCCCTGAGCCATCCCAGGGTCGGGCACTGCAGTGAGGAGGTGGGGTTGGAATCAGGATCCAGCCCCTGCAGGATTCTCGCGGGGCCCTTCAGTGGAGGGCTGAGGGCAGCAGCCAGGATGGTCTGGAGTCAGAGACACCCCAGCCCTTAAAAAGGGAATTTTTGGGTTTAGAGGCTGAAACTGAGCTATTGCTGCCATTTAAATAAAATAAAATAAGAGAAAATGAAGGAAATGAAATGGAGAAAGATAAAATTAGGTACAAGAAATAAAAAAGAAGTAAGTTAAATAAGATAAAATGAAATAAATAAAATAAAATAACATAATGGAAATAAATTTAATAAACAAAATAAAATAAAACAAATAAAATGAAGGATAAAAAAAGTGAAATGAAATATAATTAATTAACTAATTTAATGAAAGTGAAATGTAATGTAATGAAATGTAATAAAATAAAATAAAATGCAATCAGTTTCCAGCTTCCAGGGGGGTGGAACTACAAGGACCCCGGTGCATGGGGAGAGGGAGAGGAGATCCTTTCCCCACCATGGCATCCCGGACCCCATCCCTATGGATGCTCCATGCAGCACCATCCCTGCCATCACCTTAGAGCTCTTTTCTTTTCTTTTCTTTTCTTTTCTTTTCTTTTCTTTTCTTTTCTTTTCTTTTCTTTTCTTTTCTTTTCTTTTCTTTTCTTTTCTTTTCTTTTCTTTTCTTTTCTTTTCTTTTCTTTTCTTTTCTTTTCTTTTCTTTTCTTTTCTTTTCTTTTCTTTTCTTTTCTTTTCTTTTCTTTTCTTTTCTTTTCTTTTCTTTTCTTTTCTTTTCTTTTCTTTTCTTTTCTTTTCTTGCTGTTTTCTTTCCCCCCTTGCATTTAATTCTCCAGCAACATCCCATTGCTCCGGGGAGGAGCGGGATCCACCCGGCTCCACCACTGGAATCGGGGATCGCGGGTGCCCAGGGGACCCAGGAGCACCCAGGGGTGCACCCACGGGAGGAAAGGGGCTCCGGGAAGGAGGATCTGAGCCAGGGATGGATCTGAGCTGGAGATGGATCTGAGCCCAAGGGATGGATCTGAGCTGGGGGGATGGATCTGAGCCCAAGGGATGGATCTGAGCCGGGGATGGATCTGAGCTGGGGGGATGGATATGAGCTGGAGGGATGGATCTGAGCCCAAGGGATGGATCTGAGCTGGGGGGATGGATATGAGCCGGGGGTCGATCTGAGCTGGAGGGATGGATCTGAGCCGGGGATGGATCTGAGCCGGGGGTGGATCTGAGCCGGGGATGGATCTGAGCCGGGGATGGATCTGAGCTGGAGATGGATCTGAGCCGGGGGATGGATCTGAGCTGGGGGGATGGATCTGAGCTGGGGATGGATCTGAGCTGGGGGATGGATCTGAGCTGGAGGGATGGATCTGAGCCGGGGGTCGATCTGAGCTGGGGGGATGGATCTGAGCCGGGGCATGGATCTGAGCCGGGGATGGATCTGAGCTGGAGGGATGGATCTGAGCTGGAGGGATGGATCTGAGCCGGGGGTCGATCTGAGCTGGAGGGATGGATCTGAGCCGGGGGTCGATCTGAGCCCAACGGATGGATCTGAGCTGGAGGGATGGATCTGAGCCGGGGGTGGATCTGAGCCGGGGGGATGGATCTGAGCCGGGGATGGATCTGAGCTGGAGGGATGGATCTGAGCTGGGGATGGATCTGAGCTGGAGGGATGGATCTGAGCCGGGGATGGATCTGAGCCGGGGATGGATCTGAGCTGGAGGGATGGATCTGAGCTGGAGGGATGGATCTGAGCTGGGGATGGATCTGAGCTGGAGGGATGGATCTGAGCCGGGGGTGGATCTGAGCCGGGGGTGGATCTGGGCCGGGGATGGATCTGAGCTGGAGGGATGGATCTGAGCTGGAGGGATGGATCTGAGCCGGGGGTGGATCTGAGCCGGAGCCCGGCCGGCCGGAGGGGCGAGGGCTCTGTCCCGGGAAGAGCCGGCTCACTTCCAGGCTGAGTAAACGGCTGCTCCTGCCAAAATCCAGCCCGACGGCCGTGGTGGGAATTTTGGCGCTGCAAAAAGCGTCACTGGAGGTGCCGCACGGCCCCCGCGCCGTCACCCCCGGGGAGGGAGGTGTTTTAATGAATCCCTTAATTAGGAAGCTGCAAGAGGCGCTGCCCAGATGTTGGCTCGGGCTCCAGCGGTGGAGGCGGTCCCGGGGTCGCTCAGCAGAGCCCCGCGGGGACGGTGGGGTTTTATGGGGTTTGTGGAGGCGGTGAGGATGAGGAGCAGCGCCGGGCGGTGTGTCTGGCCAAGCCGCGCCGGCTGCTCCCAAATCCCTGCCGGGACCACCCGCCCAGGGCCGTCCCGGCCCCTGGAAGTGTCCGGTGGCGTCGGAGCGAGCGGGAATGTTGAACGGGCAGCCCGGGCCGGGGCCACGCAGGGGTTAAACCTCCCCGAATCCCGGGAAAAGCCGCCTCCTTTCCAGCCTGAGCAAACCCGGCACCCTGCCAAACTGCAGCTCCAGGGTCCAAAATCCTGGATTATTAACCGTAATCTAGGCAGGGCATTCCCCTTGAGGAGCGCGCTCGGTGCCTGTCCGCGGCCCGCAGGGAGCAGGGAATGCAGCCCGGCATCACCGAGCCCCCGAAATCCCTCAGGAGCTGTCCCGGGACACCACCCCGCTCTCGTTCCTGCTCTGCCTCCAGCCTCTGCAGCTCCATCCAGCAGCTCCGGCATTTATTTACAAGTGGGATGGGAGTTGTGCCTTTGCTTCCCTTTATTTTTAAACTTATTTATCTTTATTTTGGATTTCTGACTCATCTCCACCCGTTGCCGGGAGGAAACCAGAATCAAAAAAGCCCCAGATATCGTTTGTATCAGCTGAATAAAATCCTCCCCCAGGGAGGAAAGTCCAGCAACAGCTCCAGGACCCAGAGCCGCTTCTCCTTCCCCCCAGTTTCGTTCTTACAGAGGAGGAAAACTGAAATTTTCCTCCTTTTTTTTTTTTTTTCCCAACCCAGGGCTGGTTTCTGGGTCTGCAAGCGCAGAGCAGGCCTGGAGCTCACAGAACGGGGGGGCAGAGAGCTGATGGGTGCCCCCCACCCTCTGCACAGCTCTGCCTTTGGGGTGCCCAGCCCCGTTCCCATGGGATGCTCTGTGGGAACGCAGCGCTCCTGGGGCTGCCAAAACAGGGGGGGATGCCGGGGGGGTGTCCTGGGAGGCGTCCCACAATCGGGCTGCACTGTTAATAAGGGTGCCCAGAGATGGGGGCGCCCCATTAATGAGGGTGCTTTGGAGACAAGGGGACACCCCAGAAGTGAGGGTCCACCCCTGACATGGCTGCCCCACTGATGAGGGCGGCCCAGAGACGAGGGCACCCCGTTAGTGAGGACACCCTGAACACCAGGGCAGCCCAGAAGCAAAGGTCCCCAGTTACTGGTGCTGTCCCATTAACGAGGGTGTCCTCTTAATGAGGGTGCCAGGGAGGTGGGATGCCCCTAGAAACAAGGGTGCCCCTTTAACGGGGGTGCCTTAAAGATGAGCGCACCCCAAGAAAGAGGTGCCTTTTTAATGTGGATGCCCCATGATCAGATTATGCCCTTTTCTGACCCAGAGATGGGGCAACTGAGGGGCATTTTAGAAACTTCTGTTCCATTTTTAGTCTCATGCGAAGGGTGAGGCAATACAGGTGTTATAATTCATGCCATCACAATTAGAAGCCGACTATTTCTTAATTAGAATACCTTATAAGTGTTTCTTGGCATTTCTCAGTCAGCATTTCTCATCTCAAGGTTTGCATACAGATTCACCCTCTGTGAGCCTTCTGTCGAGCTTTGAGGATTCTCCACAAATTCATTTCCCACACCCCATTAGTGAGGCTCCCCTGAGACTGGGGTGTCCCGTTAATGAGGGTGCCCCATTAATGAAGGTGCTTTGGCATCGGGGTACAAGTGCTGCTCCTCCCTGGGGAGGTTCCATGGGTCTCCCCTCGTGGTGGGGGCAGGAGGCCAGAAGGTCCCCAGACCCCTGGCAGATCCCACATCCCTCCTTCGGCCAAACATTCCCAGCTGGAATGTGTGAAGACTGGGGGAAAACAACCCAAAAGCAGCGTCTGGGGGCTGTGAGGGTGGGTTGTGGTTCTGGCACGTGATGCACCTGCCTGGACCCCTCCACATCCAGCCCCTTCCTGGGGATGGCCAAATTCGTCCCCCTGGATCTGCTTTTCCTTTCCAAGGGAGAAGTGCTCTGGTGATGCCCGGCTGCATCCTGCCCCTGCTGGTCCCTGGGAGCTGAGGGGATCCAGCTGCCAGGGGTCAGGCTGCTGGAGTTCTGGCTGCTGAGAATTTCAGACTTTCTGTGCTGACAGGCACTGACCCCCAAGAGAACACTGCATTGACCTGAGGCCGGGGAGAAGCTTCCAAAATGGAATGATAGAACTGGGATTGTGGGTGTGGAGTTTGAATAGAAATGTGCAATGTCTCAGGGTGAAAAACTCAGAGTTTAAGGTTTAGGAATACAGAAATATCTATAAAGCAAGATGGAGGTTGTAGGGCAGAGGCTGCTCCTTCTTCTTCACCTTCTTCTCCATGGGTTTGGGTTTTGTGGAATTGGACAGAAAAGTCCTCATTGCCAATTTTGAGCCATCAGTTATTGGGTTAAAAGTGAAAATACTTTAGGTGTCAGTTCTTGATTGGACAGTTTAGCCTTAAAAGACCTTGTAACAAGAGATGGTTGGCCATTTTGCGCCTTGTTAATGAGACTGCAGAGCTCAGGCTGTGAGACTGTAACGCTGAGGAGAAACAATAAACACCTGAGTCTGAACGTGAACTATGGTCTCAAGTGCCTTCAGTCCTGGCCCCAACAGAGGCAGGAAAAAGAAGCCAAAAACCAGCATTAGTCCTGATACCAGGAGGACAGAATCGCCCCCCTGGCTCAGCAGAAAGGTTTGAAGGCGTGAAGAGAGGCTGTCGGGTTTTTATCCCAATCCTAATCCCAATTGTCATCCATCTCTCTATTGCAAGGAGCTCAGCTCCTGCTCATTCCCTGCACGTGGAGGAGCCACCAGCTCCTCAGCTCCTGGGTCGGGATTACATTTGCTCTTTCTCAATCTGGATCCTGGGGGTGATCCTGCTGCCAATGCCTCTTGCTTTCCTGGGGGTGATCCTGCTGCCAATGCCTCTTGTTTTCCTGGGATTTGGTTTGGTCTTCCTCATGCCAAAGCGAAGGTGCTGCTTTGGGATCAGGCACCTCAGGGGCACAGGAGGGCTGCCCGGGGAGGGAGGGCTGCCAGGGAAGGGCTGCCAGGGAAGGGAGGGCTGCCAGGGGAGGGAGGGCTGCCAGGGAAGGGAGGGCTGCCAGGGAAGCCAAACCACCCTGGGCTGTCCTGGCCGGGAGAGCTGCGCTGGGCAGCAGGAACCAGCAGCTCTGGTGCTTTGGGCTTTTCCCAGGGAGTGAATCCCAGCTCATGTCCTGCTTTTTCACAGCTGCTTGGGATAACCCAGGGGTCTCTGCTCCATATCCCATCCCGGTCTCTGCTGCAGCCAGGTGGAACTTCTGCATCCTGGGGTTGGAGGTGGGATCCAGCCCTGGAGTTGGAGCTGGGCTGCGTCCCTGGGGTGGACTCCGTTCCAGGCCTGTACCCTTCTAAATTTTTTCATTATTTTTAATTCCCATTTCCCTTCCTGCATCCTGGTGGCTCCAGCCCTGGGGAGAGATGGGGATCCAACCAGCAGCTCTGACTCCTGGGGACACCACGCAGGGGTGGGACAAGGAGGATGTGACCCATGTGGAAACCACAGACGGTTTCGATGTGTTTATGAGCCTGGCACAACTTCCTCTGCCCAAATTTCCCAACATAGGACTCAAGTTCTCCACAGGCACCCAGGATGCGCAGTGGGTGGTGGGTGCAGCACCCATGGGTGACAATCCCTACCGTGACGAGGGTGGCTGTGCTGCTGGGGACAAGGCTGGGGGACATTTGGGGAGGTGGATTGCAGCTCTTTGTGTCCATGCTGGGATGTGTGTGGGCTGGGAGGCTCGGCCGTCACCCCGGAGTGATGCTTTCGTGGAAAAGGTGAGTGGTGCTGGGTCACCCTCTCACCCTCAGGAAAAGCTCAGACGAGTTATTCTTGATAAAAAGTAGAGTTTCCTCTTTTCCTTCCTTGTCGCAGGCACGTGGTGGTGAGGTCATGGAGCGCTGGGCTGGCCGCAGGACATGCCTCGGGCTCGGCGTAATCCCGTCCCCAGGGCCGCGGCCGGTTCTGGCCGGTGCGGGGTGCGGGGGGAGTTTCGGGCCCCCCCTGCCCCTCCAGCGCCACTTTCCTCCCGGTCAAGCCGCCACATCCTGAGCAGCCCTCGGCCGCTGCCCGCTCTCCCCGCGCGGTTCCAGCCTCCCGGCGGCTCCAAATCAGCCCCAGATGTGGCCGAGCAGCTGCGCTCCAGGCGGGGACACGGGGACAGCAGCAGGGACCTGTTCGGTGGCCGGGCCCGACAGTCAGGAGCTGCTGGGGGGTTTGTCCCGCCTGTCGGGGGGCAGCGTGCTCTCTGCAGGGGGCTGCTCCCAAGGAGGGGGTGACCGGGACACCCAGGGGCTCCCCAGTCCTTGGGGGGAGGCTGGGGGGCCTCAGCCCTGGTGTGCGGCACGGCTTCAGAGGACGCGGGGCAATGCCCACCGCCGAGTGCCATCCCGCGGCTGTGTTTTGGGAAGCGGGATCGTTTGCTGGCAGGATCCAGGTCCCCACTGCTGTGCCGCCACCCTCCAGCAGGAGCCGAGCTGTCCCCAGGGGGTGGCACAGCCCAGCCACGGGGACATCATGAATTTTAATAGCCCACGGTTGCTTGGGGACCTCTCAGGCCCCAGGTCCCTGGAGTGTGGGGCTGCTGGCCCTGCTTGGAGCTCTGGGGCGGGAACCACACGCTAATGAAAAGAGGATGGAAAACTCCTGTGGTTCCTTGGAAATCCTGCACAGCTACGAGCAGCCCACACCGGCTTCCAGATGTGGCAGCAGCAGCCATGGGATGAAATTCTGGTGGATTATCCTTAATTATGAGTGCTGAAGTGGGGGTGGCAGCTCAGATTGACTGTGCAGCGGTGCTGGGCAGGGGAGCACTGTAGAGCCCCTTCCCCCTGGCTCTGGAAAGGGGTTTGGGGTGGCATGGCTCTGCCTCTGGCTCTCCTTGTTCAGCTGGGACTCGTCTGGCTCATCTCAGGCCCTAAACTTGAACCTTTCCAAGGTCCTTGGGGATCCTTGACTCATGACATTCCTCTGGGTGTGAGGAATAGTTCTGGGGGTTGCTGACTCTCCATGGCTTGGATGCCCTCGGCAGCTTGACCCCAATCCTGCATCCTTGCCCGTCCTCCCACAGCCAGAGCCGGCCGTGGCCCTGGGGATGGGGAAGATGCCCCATGCTCAGGGTGCAGCTGAGGGTCCCCTGAGCATCGCCCGCTCTCTGGGCCACAAGAGCCCAGGCAGGTTTTTTCTCATGTGTTTGTGCTCTTCAGCCTCTGCAGGCAGCATTTCCCCGTGCTGGGATGGCAGGTGCTGGGATGGCCCCCGTGCTGGGATGGCAGGTCGCTCCGAGGGCTCCGAGGGCCGGCGGAGCCGTTCTGCCGGTGATCCCGGGGGCCGCGGCGCTGCCGGGCGGGATGATGGGCGGAGGCGCAGCAGCACATGCCAAGATGCATCAGCCTGTGTTTTTCTGGTGGTGGCTGAAGGTTGTTTGTGCTGTCCCGGGGATGATCCAAGCTCTTGGCGTAGGTGCAAGAGCGGCCTTCGGGCACACGCGCTGCTCTGGGCCGGGAGCAGGGTGATCCCGGTTATCCCGAGACATCTCCTGCCCTAAACATCACTGCAGCCCCCTCCAAAGTGCCGTGGGACCCTGTTCCTTCCCAGTTTGCATGAGCAGAACTTTTCAGCAGTCCTGAAACCACCCCTTGGCATCCACAGCACTGATACTACCCGGGGCTGGATGGAGCCTTTGATCCTTGTGTGAGCAGGGAAGCAGCTCACCCGCTGGAAGGACCATTCCTTCTCTTGGAGGAAGCAGCAGGACACCAAAATTTGAGTCACCAATCACATAGAAGCAGCTGGAGCCATTTCACCCCATTCCCGCGAGCTGCTCAGCTCCATTCTGGCACGGGATGGACTTGTGACGAGCAGGGGGAAGAGAATGGGGAATGTCCCCTGGGAGTGAAGATGAGGCCGCTGGGATGGAGACGGGAGCTCCTTGTCCAGCTGTGAGGGAGATGGGAAAGGCTGGATTTAGCATCTGGGAGCGTGGGAGCGGCGGGAGCTGCCGGCTTTGCACCGGGAGCCGCTGGCACAGCTCTGTCCCTGCTCCATCCCGACGTGTCCCTTCCTGTGGTACCTGGGCTGCCTGGAGCAGGGGGATGGAGTCGATATTTGTATCACATTTATTTGGCTTTTCAAGAGTGGAAAGATGATTTTAATAAAGCTGAGTGGGTTCCAGACCCTTCCCAAGAGCAGCGTTTAGCTGGACAAGTGCGAGGCTGGAGAGAGCTTTGTGAGCCCCCAAACACCTCTTCACCCCCTTATCACCACCCTCCCCCACCAGCCTTTGCAATTTCAAAATCTCCTGTTTTCAGCCCAAAATGAACCGCTCGGCCCCAGCCAGGGCTGCCAGCATAGCTGAGGGGGCAGCGTGTGTGTCCTGGCAGCTCCCCCAGGAACTCCGTCTCTTCAAAAACAAGCTTGAACTTCATCCCTGTGTTGGGAAAGGGATCGATCCAGGTGTGGAGCCACTGACGGCTTCCCTATGAGCTCCATTCCTCCAAAGACCAACCCTAACTTCATCCCTCTGACGGGAAAGGGATGAATCTGGGTGTGGAGGCACAACCAGCTTCCTCAGAACCACCATCCCTCCAAAAACCCTCCTGGACTTCATCCCTGCCCCGGGAAAGGGCTGCATCCAGGTGAGCCATGAGAGCTCCCACGGCCAAGGCTTCTCAGGGATAAAGCACTCCTGGCATCCCTGACCTGCCGTGGCATCCCACCTGCCAGGCAGGGCTCCTGCTCTCCAAGGCCATCCTGGAGCTGCTGGCAGGAGGGAGGAGGCGGCTCTACGGTGCTAAAATCACTGCTGCTAATGAAAAACAGGCTCCAAGCAGCCAAACAGCTGATCTATGGCCGCCAGCTGAGTAATGCCTCGAATTCCTGGCAGGAGCTGCTTCCTTTTGGGAGGCGAGGGCTCCTTCTCCTCCGGCAAGCAAGGCACTGCTGTCCCCTCCCCATCCCCATTAACCCCCAGCTGCCCCTCAGGGCTCGGGGAATGGAACGATGGAGATTATACCCCTCTGGGAGTCTGTCCAATCCTCTGTCTGTCTGTCCATCTTTGTCACCCTCCTTGTCTGTCCATCTTTGTCACCCTCCTTGTCTGTCTGTCCATCTTTGTCCCCCTCTATCCGCAGTGAGGAAGATGATGGGGATAAGCCCCGCCGTGCCCTGTGAGAGCACTCCTTGTCCCCCAGGGTGTCCCTTTGGCTGGCGAGGATGTCCCTTAGGGCTGGGGGTCCTCCAGCTTTCAAGGATGGGGGCAAGCAGGGAAAGGAGCCCAGCAGCTCCTGGCCGGATCCTGCTGTCGGGTGTGGAGCAAGATAAGGCCGTGACTCAGCTCAGCCCTCATCCCTGCTTCCCCTCCTTCCCAGCAAAGCCCGGCCGGCACCTGGGGACCGCGGGGAGCAGCGGGGGCTGGCCCCACGGCTGGGTGTCCCCAGGGCCAGTGGCTGATGTAAACAGCTCCGGCTGCCGATAAACAAGCGGCCCCGGCCCGGCGGGAGCACAAACAGCTCCTCTGTTCTGGCTGCGGGCTCAGTCGCTCCATGCCCGGCCTTGGCGGCTCCAAACAGCCACCGCAGCCCCCGTCGGGGGGTGGCACAGGGCTGTCACCCCATCAGCCTGCAGCTGGGCACGTGTGGGGATCACATTCCCAGTTTGGGGGTGAAAGTGGGGTTTAGTCCCTCGGACACGTGCTGAGGACAGGGGCAGCCCGTCACACAGTCCGAGGGCTGTGGCAGCCCAGTAAGGGTTTGGATGTCACCTTGTCCCTGGCCGTGGTGACAGACAGGAGGCCCCCAGGTGGTGCTTCCTTCCCTGGGGCATTCCCAAGCTGTTTCCCAAGCTGCCCCCACTTGTGCCCGGCTGCTCCTGGCACAGCCCCTGGACCCCCGGCCACGGCTCGGGACCCTCGTGGCTGAGCCAGGGCTGCCCCCACGCTGTGTTCCGTGAGCTCTGGGTGATGCCCAGCAGGGAGTGGGGCACGCTGGGCACTGTGGCCCCCAGCAGCCTTCTTCAGGGTGTCCTGGGGATGCTGGGGAGTCCCCCAGAGCATGAGCACACAGACATTGCCCCAGGGAGGGCGTTGTCCTGCTGCCACCCTGAACCCGCAGCTGGTGGCACCTCCTGCCCCGTGTCTCCCCCAGGCTCTGTGGGTGCCCCTGAGCAGCTGCCTGGGAAGGTTTTTGGCTCTGGCCCTGCCACATTCCTCGGTGGAGGGAGGAGTGGAGCTGGAGCCTGACGTTACTCAGCCACAGCCACCAGGCCCGGGGGCACGCTGGTGACCCGTGCAGGGCTGTCACCCGTCTTTGGTCTTTGGTCCCTCCTCACCACCTGGCACCCCCCCTTGGCATGGGCGCCCCTCCCTGACCCCAGGGCTGGGCTTTATCTGCGCCAAGGACCCCCGAGCACGTGCTGGGGCGGTGGAGGTCTCCCGAGAGCCTCTGTGGTCGAGGAGCCTGGGTTATGATAACTCTGAGCAGGGACTTTCTCCGCAGGCGCCGGACACAGCCTGACCCTGCGGTTCCCTCACTCCCAGCCTGGCTGAACACCCCGGGCCTGGCTCAGCCAGGGCTCTGCTCCCGTGGGTGCTGACCCTGTGGGGAGGGGGCTGCTGCCAGAGCAACCCTGAGATCCCCCCGCTGATGGGAGCTGGCCAGGATGTTCCAGTGTGCCCATGGATGTGTGTGCCCTAGTGTGTTCCAGTGTCTCCTAGGGTGTTCCAGTGTCCCCTAGGGTGTTCCAGTGTCCCCATGGATGTGTGTGCCCTAGTGTGTTCCAGTGTCCCCATGTGTGTTCCAGTGTCCCCTAGGGTGTTCCAGTGTCCCCATGTGTGTTCCAGTGTCCCCATGGATGTTCCAGTGTCCCCTAGGGTGTTCCAGTGTCTCCATGTGTGTTCCAGTGTCCCTAGGGTGTTCCAGTGTCCCCGTGTGGATCAGGCAGCACGGGAAGGATGGATGGAGGAGGGGAAGGGGGGGATTTGCTGTGGGATGAAGGCTCCAGCCTCATCACGACATCCTGAGTCTCCCCTGCTGGCAGCGGGCGGGGGGGGGAAGTGCCTTCCAACCCACATTCCTCCACTCCTGAAGGAACTGGCTCGGGACCTTCTCCCGGGGATTTCCAGCCTGGGCACACATGGCTGCAGCTTGGATCGGGCTGGTGGGGTCCTGGCTCAGCTGCAGCACCCAGGAGACTGTGGGAGAGCATCCTGGCCCTCCGGTGAATCACCGGGAAGGAACTGATTAAGACCTTGCAACATTTTCCTGCTGGAAATAACTTTCTCCACAGAGGCGGCCCGAGGCTGGTCCTAGGATGCAGCTGGGGGAATTGGATATGCCACAGGTTTTATCCCTGCTTTGGGGCTTGCTGGCTGGAAAAAGCCTCCCAAAATGAGGGATTGGTTGAGATGTGTTCTCACTCCCGTGGGGGGTGGGAAGAAGGGAATTGCTGAGGCAAGAGGATTGAGGGATGCTCTAGCCTTGGCCATGCTGGAGATGTGGTGCTGGTGGCTGCCCCAGGCCCTTTGGAACAGGGACCATCCTGCCCTGCCTCGCCTCCAGCCCTGCATCCTCTGTGCTGGGGCCAGCAGACGTGGGCAGCCCCGGGATGCCCAGGGAGCCCCACAGCCTCATCCCACCTTTCCCTCTTGGCTGACAGGGGCAGTGGGGGGTGAGGGGGAGCTCTTGCACAGCACCAGCGTGGTGACAGTGCCATTGGTTCCAGTTTGCAGCTGGGAGAGGGACAGCCACCCTAAATTTTGCTTCCTCCAATTTTTCTGGCTACAGTGTGGGCACAGAGCTGCTGTCACCTCTGCCATCTCTGCCACCAGCCCCATTTCTGCCCCGTGACTCAGGGATTTCGGCAGGTTTGGGAAGGGAGGAGGGGCAAAAGCCACTTCCCTGCCAAAAAAAAAAAAGGGGCGGTTGCTGCTCTCGCCCTCTGTCATGCGTGAGGCGGATTAATATTAACCCGTCCCTCCATCCTGCTGTCCCTCCGTCCTGCTCTCCTTCTGTCCCTGCCCTACAGCTTGTCCCATGACCCAGCATATGACACTTTTCCTGTCCCTTTAAAGCAGAGGGGAATGAGTGTGTGGGACACGAGCAGCCCGTGGTCTCAGCCGGTGTGAAAGGGCCCCACGCGCTGCCACGGGGTCCCCGTGAGTCACCCCTGGTGCTGGCGTCACCCACCCTGTCCCTTGGTGTCCACCCTGGTGTCCTCCCACCGTGGGAGCTGTGAGGCTCCCAGAATAGCTTGTCATGAAAAGTGTGGGTAATGGCTCAGCTTTTTGGGGAGAAAGGGGTTATTTCGGGAGGATGGCCGATTTCTAACGCAGAGCCCTCCCTCCCCAGCCTGTCATCCTCAGCACCTTCAGACATTTCTCTGCTGCTGTTGCTAAGGGACACCTGAAGGTGACAAGACCTGTGGCACCCGTGTGCTGGTGCAAATCTGATACTATCTTGGGGCTGTCGCTGCTGTCCCCAACTCCAGCTGCTTCCCAGCTCTTCCCCATCTCCTCCAGCAGGTCACTGATCCCAGGCCTCCACTCTTGGGATCAGCTCTCAGCTCCAAGAAAACCCCGCAGCAGCTTCTGCAACCCCAGCAGGGTTTCCGGCCCCCGGAGCAGATCCCGCTCCGTCGATGCTCGGATGTGGTGGCTGTCACCCACACGCGGCCCCGTTGTCACCATCTCCTGCTGCAGCCGCGTCCCGCTGTGTGTGCGGAGCAGTTTGCTTTCGGTTTCCCGTCAGCGCCGAGCGCTGGCACTGCCATGGATCACCTCGTGGCCACTAATCACTCCCAGTCGCCTGCAAAACAACCAGGCAGCGAAGAGGAAAATGCCAAAGCTGGGAATAGGGCTGGTTGTACGGCTCTGCTGGCCCCGGATCCAGCCCCTCACCGATCCCTGGGCACCGATCTATCCAGGGATCTGTCTGCACCTGTGCAAATGGATCTGCTTGTGCACATGGGGATCCATCTGTGCACAAATGGACCCAGCCATGCACTCGTGGATCCAGCCATGCACACGAGGATGCGTTCATGCACACATGGATCCATCCATGCAAACGTGCATCTGTCCATGCTAACACAGATCTCTCCATGCCAACATGGGTCCAGCCATGCAAACACGGGTCTGTCCATGCCAACATGGATCCGTCCATGCCAGCATGGATCTGTCCATGCCGGCATGAATCTGTCCATGCCAACATGGATCCAGCGATGCAAACACAGATCTGTCCATGCAAACATGGATCTGTCCATGCCAACATGGATCTGTCCGTGCTCTTGTGGACCCATCCATGCACTCAGGTCTGTCTGTGCTCATGTGGCCCCATCCATGCTCTCGGATTTGTCCGTGTCTGAGCAGATCTATCATGCACACATATGCATGTCCATGTGTCCGTGCACACCCTTGCTGATGCATCCATCCCTGCATGTTCTCATGGGTGTCCATTGTATGTGCATGTGTGTCTGTGTGTCTGTGTCAGTGTGTCTGTGTCTGTCTGTGTGTGCATGTGAGTGTCTGTGTCTGTCTGTATGTATGTATCTGTGTGTCTGTGTGTGCATGTGAGTGTCTGTGTCTGTATGTCTGTGTGTGTCTGTGTGTCTGTGTGTGCATGTGTGTGTCTGTGTGTCTCTGTGTGCATGTGAGTGTCTGTGTCTGTCTGTCTGTGTGTGTCTGTGTGTCTCTGTATGCATGTGAGTGTCTGTGTCTGTCTGTCTGTGTGTCTGTGTCTGTGTGTGTCTGTGTGTCTCTGTGTGCATGTGTCTGTGTCTGTGTGTCTGTGTCTGTGTGTCTGTGTGTGTCTGTGTCTGTCTGTCTGTGTGTGTCTGTGTGTCTGTGTGTCTGTGTGTGTCTGTGTGTGCATGTGTCTGTGTCTGTCTGTCTGTGTGTCTGTGTGTCTGTGTGTGTGTGTGTGCATGTGAGTGTCTGTGTGTGTCTGTGTGTGTCTGTGTGTCTGTGTCTGTGTGTCTGTGTGTGCATGTGAGTGTCTGTGTCTGTCTGTGTGTCTGTGTGTGCATGTGAGTGTCTGTGTCTGTCTGTGTGTGTCTGTGTGCCCAGGGATGAGCAAGCACACACACGTGCAAGGCCCAGAGCTCTGTGTGTGCTCTGAGGGGTGTCCCTGCACACCCAGGGGGGTTTGTGTGTCTGTTCACATGTTCACGAGTGCCCGGGGTGGCCATACCCATACACGGGGGTGTGTGAGCACACACACGTTCTGAGGGTGTGTGCGGGCATGCACAGCTGTGTGTGTGCACACGCGTGTGCCAGCCCCGAGGCTGCGTGTGTGCCCACGGCTACCGGTGCCCGGGGTGACCGTGGCCATCCGGGGCTGGCGTCTGTCCCTGGCACATCTGTGCAGATGTGTGCGTGCGCCCGGGTGAGCTCCCACACGCGTGTTTGTGATAACGGGGGCTCACACACGCGGCGCCCCGGGCCGAGCCGTGCCGAGCTGATCCCGTTCCGGGAAAGCCGAGCCAACCCGAGCGGTTCCAGCCCGACCCCAGCGGTTCCGATCGGACCCGAGAGGTTCTGCTCGGACCCCAGCGGCGCACGTGGGACCCAGCAGTGCCGCCCGGTGCCGCCCGGTGCCCTCCCGGTGCTGGCCCGGCCCGGGCCCCGCGGGGGCTGGCCGCCCGCCAATGCTTTCTCATAAACCACATGCTGCCGCGGCGCTATAAAGGGGAGCGCGGCCGCGGCGGCGGCTCAGCCCGGCCCCGCTCGGCCCCGCCGCTGCCGCCGTCTCGCCCGCTCCGCCCGGCCCCGGTCCCACGGCAGCCCCCATGCCCCGCCTCGGAGCCAAGGTACGGCGGCCCCTCCCGCTCCCCGCGGCCGCGGAGACCCCCCCAGCCCAACCCGGCGCCCGCTGCCACCTGCGCGGGGTCCCCGCGGGAGCGGCGGCCCCGGGTGTCCCCTGCCCCCGTGGTGGGTCCCCTCCTCGGGGGGTCCCGGCTCCCGGCGGGCGGTGCTCCAGCCCCGCCTCGGTCGGCTGCGGCAGCCCCGGATCCGCGGCGTGAAGCCGCGGCTCCAGCCCCGCTTCGCGGTTCCCGGTTCCCGCCTCCAGCCCCGTCACGATTCCCAGACCCCGCGTGGGGAGGCCCCGGCTCCAGCCCCGGCCCCGGCCCCGTTCCCGGCGGGGGGATGCTGCAGCCCCGGCTCCATTCCCGGACCTGCGCGATGAGGCTCCAACCCCCGGCCCGGCTCCAGCCCCGGAGCCGCGGGGTGAAGCCCCGTCCCGGTCCCCGGCTCCAGCCCCGTTCCCGGCTCCAGCCCCGTCCCCAGCCCGTTCCCGGCGGGGTGAGGTTCCCTTCAGCCGTGGCCACATCTCGGCGGTGGCCCGGGCGGCATCTTGGAGTTTCACAAGAGGGGAGGATTCCTGGATATCATCCAAGGGAATTTCCCCCCCACCCATCACCCAGACACCCTCTCCCTGCCGGTGCCCCGGGAGACGGGGGCGCGCACCCACCCGAGGCCCCCCTCCACCCCCACCCCGGGAGTCTTGGCGCTGGGACAAGCCCCGTTTCTCACCGAGGTCCCGCCACGGATCGGGGCCTCCTCGCTTCTTTGCAGGGGGATTGGGAGGGAAATTTGGGACGAGGCCAGAGCTGCTGCATGGAAAGAGCCCGGCGGGTGCAGCTGGGGGGGTCTGGAGGGTGGGAAGAGGATTTTTGGGGATGGGTGGGTCAGTGTGTCAGATGGGCTCTGGAGAGCCAGGGCGGAGGAGGAGATTTGCAGGAGAGACGGAGAAATGGTGCGGGAGAGAGGAGAGGGGCTGGATCGGGAATGTGGAGGTGGCAACAGCCACATCCAGGCTTGTGTCACCGGGCCTTGGGAAATTCCCTGCTGACCTGGAGCTCCTAAAAATAGCAGGATGGGGATAGGCACGGGGTTGGAGGACCACAGTGGGATTATCCTGCTGGACCGTGGCCAAGTCCCGGCTACCACAGAGGTGGTCACGCTGGGGGGTGGTGGAGAGGGGCAGGGGGCTTGGCGTGCGTGTGGGTTATCCCTGCTTCAAGCTCTTCCCGTGTCGTGCTCAGGTGTGCCTGCTCCGCTGCTCCCTGCTGTCGTCCCTCCTCCTCCTCCTGCTCCGCGTCCATGAGACGGAGCAGAACAGCTACTGCGAGCAGATCATCACGGAGAGGCACCTAGCCGAGCTGGAGGAGCTGGTGAGTGCCCCCCCCGGGCTGTGCCGTGGGATGGGGGCTCATTTGGGGCCAGACGGGTGCAAAGCAGCTATTTTTAGTGCTGAAAGGAGGAAACGGGGCGATGTTCAGCTCTCCTAGCGAAGTGATGGTACCCAGGAGCTGAGCATCTCTGGCCACAAGGGACAAGTGGGCACCGGGGGTGACAGATGTCGTGTCTCTGTCATGGGTGGCCATGGAAAAGTGACGCCAGTAGGAACGAGAGAAGACGGAGGCAGGAGCGGGGCCGGGAAGGGGACAGGAGTGCGGCTGGATGGGCGCAGGGGCGCTGGGGAAGCGGCGCAGGGGCCGGCGCTGCGGGCTGCGGTGCTTTCTGGGCGGCTGCGCAGGGGTTAAGCAGAGGAATCCGGCTGCATTCCTGAGTCCAGCTGCTTGCCTGGAAGCTGGGCTGGCAACGGGGCTGTGGGTGGGTGGCAGGCAGCGAGGGGGGCCCGGCCGGGCCGTGGAGCCGCCCGGGCTGGGCGATGGGGCCGTCATCCCGCGCAGCCCGTGGGCAGCTCTGGCTGCTGGCGGCCGCCCCGCAGCACGGCCTTTCCGGCCCCATCGGAGGCAGCTGCCGGGGCCCTATCTCTCTCTCCGTGGCCCTTGGCTCACCTCCGAGCGGGGAATCACGCGGATGTTCAGGGGAGAAGCGGGAATCGGGGGCACGCAGGGATTTGCAGGGTTGTCGCAGATTAAATTCTGCCTGCAGCGAGAGGGGTGTGCGGGCGAGGGACGGGAGCGGCGCCTCCGAGTCCCCGAGAGCCGCGCTCCGAGCTCGGTGTAACCGCCGCGTCCGGGCGCGCTTCACCTCTTCCTCTTTAACCACCGAGCTGCGGGGCCAGCAGCGCCCCGGGCGAGCTCGGCTTCCTCTGCCCGAGCCCTCTCCGCACAGCACATCCCCGGAGCCTTTGCTCTCCGCGCAGGGATTAAAATTGGGTGCGCGGCTGTGGGAGGAAGGGGACGGAGCAGGTTTGAATGGAAGATGTGGTTTTCCTGCTGGGGATTGCAGCCCTCTCCTCGCTGATGGAGGAGCTGGCCCTCGCTCCAGCGCCCGCAGGATAATGGAGCAATTGTTTCCGGGACGGCATCCCGGGCTAGGAGGAGAATTGCCGGCCGGCAATTCTGCCAGCCCTCGCCCTCCCAGCCTGGGATGGCAGCCCGGAGGGCGAGCGTTTGGTTGGGGTGGGTTTTTTCTCCCATTGGAAAGGGTCGTGGCACGGGCGGCCGGCAGCGCTGCGTGTGGGACCCCGGCGCTGTGTGATCGCGGAGAATGTGTGACCCTGGTGTCACGGCCGCCTCCTGCATGGCAGGATGCTCTTTTGCAGCCTGGATTTAGAGGAGAGAATGGTGCGGGAGAGACCCGGGGAGAATTAAGCAGCGCTGGGCTCTGCTGTGGTGCTGGCAGGAAGAGGAGGAGGAGGAGGAGGAGGAAGAGAGGCGGGGTGGGGGCAGGCAGGGAAAGGCAGGAGAAGGTCTGTGAGTTGGGAAGTACAACATCCTGGTGGGAGCAGGAATCCTGAGCTCACTCCTGCCACTGTATCAACCTTAGGGATGTGCCTGTGTGAGGAGGAGGGGTGTGGGATGCGATGAAGCAGGAATGGGAGCAACATCCTCCTAGCCCTGTGGATTTGGGGGTCCCAGGCACCCCATGCCCGGAGCATGGCATATCTGGGGCTGCTCAGCCCCTGCGCTGTCCCTGGGGATGTGGGGTGACATCCTGCTTTGTCCTTCCAGGCTGACACCCAGATGCAGCACCCGGGCAGGGTCTCCTTCAAGTTCATTGACAAGAAGCAGTTGGTGAGTGGCTTCTTGCTGGGGACAGTAGGGGACAGGCAGCAGGGCTGGCTGGGGCATGGTGGGAGGTCCCCAGATCCCCACTCTCCCCTCTCATCTCCCTTTGCAGGAGACAGCCCAGGAGGGACCCATCCTGCTTGGCCAGGTGGCTTCCAAGTCCCACTTGGGAACCCTGTGGAATTGTAGAAAGGCATTTTGTGCCTCTGTGCCTCGGTTTCCCCCAGGCAGAGTGGGACGCCCATCCGGTAACCGCTGTCACTTTTTGTCACTGTGTCCTTGCAGAATGACTCCATCTGCTATGTGAAAGCCGCCTTTCCCCTGATGGGCAAGATCCTGAAGAAAACAGAGTTCAAGGAGAACTCGTCCAATGCCCAGAAGATGAAGATGGTGCGCAGCATGTACGACAGCATTGATGAGAACGTGGACCCCTGCATCAGGGAGGAGGATGATGAGGAGAGAATGGTACAGTGACCCCAGCCTTGTGGGGCTTTGGGCCTGGGTCCTCATCCTGGGGTGAAATGGGGTGTGCAGAGCATGCTGGGGTGAAATGGGGTGTCCAGAGTGTCCTGGGGTGAAATGGGGTGTGCAGAGCACTCTGGGGTGAAATGGGGTGTCCAGAGCACTCTGGGGTGAAATGGGGTGTGCAGAGTGTCCTGGGGTGAAATGGGATGTACAGTGTCCTGGGGTGAAACGGGGTGTCCAGAGTGTCCTGGGGTGAAATGGGGTGTCCAGAGCACTCTGGGGTGAAATGGGGTGTGCAGAGTGTCCTGGGGTGAAATGGGGTGTGCAGAGCATGCTGGGGTGAAATGGGGTGTGCAGAGTGTCCTGGGGTGAAATGGGGTGTACAGAGTGTCCTGGGGTGAAATGGGGTGTGCAGAGTGTCCTGGGGTGGGTGTGTGGGCAGGGCTGTGGAGCAGAGCAGAGCTGGCGTGTGCATGGAGCCAAGTCCTGCCTCGGGAGCACTGTGGGATCTGTGGGGGTGACACTGGGTGGCCATGGAGCTGATGCTGAGCCTGGTGCTTCCTCCAGCTCTCACAGATGTGCTTCAAGGAGTTCACCACGTCCCCCTACGAGATGCTGGTGCTGGTGAAGGATTTCTTCCAGGAAATCAAGCGTCTGCTGCAGGACCAAAAGACTTTTGAGAAGGATTGCAGCCGAGTCTATCGCAGGGTGTGCCTGGTACCCAAGAAGTCTGGATCCTCACCAGGTGAGATGCCAAGGCTTGGCCTCTGCCCAGTAAATCTGTGCCAGTCTGGGGGGCTTGGGCTCGCCTGCATGGAGCACCTTAAGAGTCGTGTGTCTGTGGGTGTGGCACGTGTCCACCTTGGCCCCTTTCCTGTGTCAGCGAGCTCTGCATCAGTGTCGGGGGAGAAGGGGCTGGCTGCCATTTGAAGGTGGGATTTGGGCTAAATCCTGCTGGAGCAAGGCAAGGGAGAGATGCTGAGGGGGACCAAGGAGGCATCAGGCTTGGCTCTGTCTCAAAGCCCCGATGCCGGGTGGAGCAAAACACGGAGAAATGGAGGGACTGCTGTGCCACCAACACGCTGCATGACCTTGGCTGTGTCACTTCAGCTGCCTCGTGCCTCAGTTTCCCCTGGCCAAGCCTTCGGGGAGAGTGTTGCTGCCGGGGTGGAAGAGCCCTGTGTTGCCGTCCGCGCTTCTGCGAGCGCCCGTGCTGTGTTTGCATGGAGGAGATGTCCCACTGTCACCCCCGTGTCGGAGCTGTGCCATGTCCTTGTGCCGTGGGGACCTTAAACGTGGCTCTCTGGCTCCTGCAAGTTGTGAATAACCTGCTGTCACCAGCTCAGGGGACCCGGTGACTCGGGTTTGCTTCATCCCACCCGCTGCTCGTCACCCTCACGCTGCCCTGCCTGCTCCTGCCTGTTCCCCGCCTCCCCCTTGCTCTCCCATTTTTTGAGGGGCTGTTTGACCCGCTCGCCCGGGGCTGCGGGGAGGGACGGGGACAGCGCCCCCGACCTCAGATCTGCTGCCTGTGCCCCTCTTGGAGGCTGGTGACCCCACGGCTCTCTCTTCTCTCTCCTTCTTTCAGGTGTGGGGACAGATCCTGACTGCAATTGCCTGTCCCCTGCCCTCCCTTCTGCCACCCAGCCCTCCCTCTCTGCTGCCGCTGGCAGGGACACGGCACCCGCTAGCACCCGGGTCCCTTCCAGCCTCCTCCATGCCACCCTCGCTGACTTAGAGGCCCCAGCTCAGCCCCCCAGTAGCACGGACGGGGGATCAGGGACCGAGGAGGTCCTGGGCGCCGGGCTAGGTGACACAGCGCTGGCGTTGGCCCCCGGGATGAAGCAGACAGCTCCAGGCAGCAGTGCCGAAGCCCTCCAGGATCCGGCGGGGATGCTGAGCCTGGCACCGGGTGACATCCCCGTGCTCCGTGGGGATGGAGAGCTGGTGCAGTGGGGCACCGGCCCCCTGCCGCAGGATCCAGGCCAGCAGTGGGGAGGCTCCGTCCTCCCGGAGCAGCCCGGCGGGCTCAGGACCACCCCTCGGACAGCATCGCCCAGCGCAGGCTCGGCGGGCGGCGCCGCCAGGATCCGTCCCGCGGCCGCGGCCGAGCCCGTCACGCAGCTCCGCTTCTCCAGGATGGCCCCGGAGCTGCGGGCCCCGAGCGGCCCCAGGGACAGGGCGAGGGCGTGGGGCTGGGGGCTCAGCCGGCTGCGGGACCCCGAGGATGGCGGCGGGGCCGGGCCCAGCTTTGACTCTGGCTTTGTTCTGGGCGCAGAGCAGCGCAGGAAGGAGCCGCCCGCCAGGGAGGGCCGCCGGGAGCCCCTCATCTACATTACGGTGGCCAGTGTGGTGGCCGTCCTGCTGGCCACGGGAGGGCTGCTCTTCTACAAGTATAAATCCAGGGTAAGACCCCCTACCTCGTCTCCTCCCCGGGCGCCAAGGTTCTCTCCTGCCTCAGTTTCCCCACTTGTCTCTTGGCCGGTGTGGGTTGAGGCCCATTTTCCCCATAATTTTGAGACTGGTGGTGTTGAGCGTGGTGGGAGGATGTTATTTGGGAGGTTTGCCACCCTGCCGCTGCAGCCTCCACTTCCCCAGGGCTCATTCCCCTCCCTCCATACAGGTCCTGGAGCGGCCGCTGGAGGATGGAGGCTGCGACCCCGAGGAGCCGGAGAGGAGGTGGGTGTGGCAGCATCCTGCGTGGGGGGACTCCGGGGACCCCCACCCTGGGCGAGCCTGCTCTAAACCGCCCGTCTTTCTGTCACAGGGCGCTGCAGGGAGCAAGGGAATGTTCAGAGCTGGAGACTCAGGATCTCTGAGGTGATCAGCGGCTGGGTGGGACCTTGAAGGGCTCCGGTCCGAGCCGTGAGGACAATATTGTGTCCCTGGTTGGTGCTGACCTTGGCCATGGGCAGGGAAGTTCTGTGTGGGAAGACACGGACAGGAGCAGGTCTGCGCCCCAGCGCTGCCAGCATGCGGTTTCGCAGCTCGTTAATCCATTACTGGCACTTTCTTAATATACATAGTATTTTTTCCTGTGGTTTTCGTGTGTTTCTCCCCACGCTGCCCTCCCTGGCAGAGCCCCAGCTCCTGCTCATCTCTCTCCTCCTTTTCCCAGGGCCCCAGGCAGGATGTGAAGCTGCTCGGGGGACGGATGCGGACGGAAGGAGGGTTGGCACGCGCCGGCCTCACCGCGACCCCACCGTGACGCTGACACTCCCTCTTCCCTTGCCCCGTGCCGGTGGCCAGAGACTGCAAAAAACTCCCTGGCAGGGACAGAAGGATGGCGGGATGTGCCCTGAGTGGGACCCCCGGGCGCCGGGAGGCGAAGGGCTGGAACCATGCCTGCGGCTCTGCGGGACGGCAGCGGCGGCTGGAGCGATGCTGAGCAGGACCACGGAGGTGCTGGATGTGGGTGATGGACGCTGATCCCACTTGGACGCGGCCAGAGCTGGGTGAAGACGGATGGGATCGGCTCCCCAAATCCTCTGGCTCTTGTCCCATCCCAGCAGAGTGGGTTTGGAGCAGCACCCATCGCCCCCTTCGCCCTGCCTTTCCTGAGGCTTCAACTGGAGCATCCTGAATTCTGGGGGGGCCAGTCCTGAGACCCCCAGCCCTGACTTGCGACTCAAACCCTCACACTGTGAATATTTAAAGCCCACCCGTGCCCGTGTCCCTGCACGGGGCTGGATTTGAGGTGACCCTTGGCACCATCCCAGTCCCTCCCCATCCTCCTGTCGTTAGGGCTTATTTTTATTTGTTAGTAGAGTGGATGAAAGTCTTTATCCTGCACAAAGTGCTCTGGGGGGGCCGTGTGTCCCTCCCGGGGTCCTCACCACGAGCTGGCCTCGCTGGGATTCCATTTCTTTGGTGACTGCGCTTTGGAGAAGGGAATGGGGCTGGGAAGGATGGGATCCACGGGGGTGGAAGAGCTGGAACTGCCCCAGCTGGGCACCCTGGGGCTTCTAGGCACAGCCCCACTCCCGCCTTTGGGAAGAGCCTGGTTTGGGATGCACCAGCCCTGGAGATGCCCCAAAACCCAACGGCTCCCTCCAGCCCCGGGTGAAGCGTGGCCCACGCTGCTCTGGGAGTTTCAAGCATTATTTTTATATGAAGGATGAAAATATGGACAAACCCAACTGTTTTTAAAGAAAGCATCACTATTAATTTGGGGTTATATATATATATATATATATATATATATATATATATATGTGTGTGTGTGCGTGTGTATTTATGACTGGCAGAAGGAGGGGGTTCCTGGGCAAGGGACTGGTGTAAATCAGGATAAAAGCCCTGATGCAGCAGGAAGTCTGGGGCCAAACTCCTGGTGGTGTAAGTCACCAGTTTACACTGTGGAGGAGCTGCTCCTGGGGGAGAAAACTTGCCTTTACCCATGTTGGATTTATTTTGCCTTTTTTTTTTGTTGTTGTTGTTGTTTGGTTGGGGCTTTTTGTTGGTTTTGGGATGGGTTTGGTTTTTTTATACAATGAAATCCTGAAATATTTTATACAAAGGCATTTAAAAGTCTATTTAAAGAAAATAATGGAAAACAACTTGTATATTTAATATTATTAATAAACAGAGAGGTGTAGCTCGGTGTAAGTCTGGGATACAAAGGGGGGACTGGAGCTTGTGGCTCCCCTGTCCAGCCCTGGGGTCCCTGAGGGGGTGGCTGGGGCTGACTCCTGGTGGTGTTACCCTGACCTGCTTCCCTGTGGATGCACGTGGGAGTTCATGGCCACTGGAATGAGGGCAGAGGGATTCATCTGCCCTTCCTGCCCCAGCTCCACTGGCATTGCTGAGACCTCCAGGCACTGGCTCTGGAGCCGGGGGCCCCCCAAAATCTGTGTGAACGGTTGGGAAGCAGCTGTTTAAAGCAAACACACTTGAGGCAAAGTTTCCTGGAGCACTTTGCTTCGAGTGACAGCCCTGGAAGAGGCATTTCCTCCCCCCGCCACTCCCCCTGCTTCCCTTCCTTCTTTCCAGGAGCAGGGGAGCCCCCCATCCTGCTCCCCCTGCGCACATCCAGCATCTCCAGGGGATGCCAGGGGGCTCCCACCTCACCCTGGGTCCCTACCAGCCCATGGGCTGTGCAGGGTGAATGCCCCCATCGCTCACCCAAGGGGGTGGCAAGGGCAGGAGGGGACTGGGGAGCGTTCTGTGAGTGCCGGGGCTGAGCCGCTGCCTTGTTTGCTGACAAACAGGATTCCTCGAGGGGAGCTGACTCAGCCCAGCCCTTCCTCTCCCCAGCAGCAGCCGGGGGTTTCCCAGGTCCACATCCCCTTCCCAGGGAAGTGGGACCTATATATATCCTGCTGGCTCCGTGCCACGGTCATTATGGTCGCATTTGGGGGGTGTTTGAGGCCGGAGGCTGCTCTTAGGGGTGGGCACCGTGCCCGGGTTTGGGGGGGCTGAGGGCAGCGAGTCCCTGGCCTGCTCCAGGGTGCTCCAGGATGCTGCAGGATGCTCCAGGCAGCTCCAGAGCTGTGCAGGAGAGGGTGGCTGGAGCTGGATGACGGCAGCTTGAAGCTGTGGCAGAGCTGGGGGGCAGAGCTGGGGGCAGAGCTAGG
The DNA here is from genome assembly GCF_015832195.1 of Motacilla alba alba. Lineage (NCBI taxonomy): Eukaryota > Metazoa > Chordata > Aves > Passeriformes > Motacillidae > Motacilla > Motacilla alba. The sequence goes on from NC_052041.1 coordinate 1,728,579, forward strand.
GGCAGAGCTGGGAGCATCCCGGGCTGCTGGGGGGTGTGAGGAGCACCCTCCCCACCCCCTCTGTACTCACACCCCACAGTCCCTCGTCCCTGACTTTTCCTGGCTGTTCTGTGTGCTGTAAAAGCACCTGGAAAATGCAGGCAGAAAGCCGAACTCTGTCTCCCTGCCCTCGGGTTCGGGCCAGGAGGGTCCCTCTGCTCCTCATGTTCCCAGCTGGGGCCTTTTCCCCAGCCTGTGTGGGAGCAGGATGTGATTCCTTCCACCCCCAGCCCCTGCAATGTGGGGAGCAAACCTGCTCTCAGCCCCCCACTCAGGAACCCCATGGGGCCACATCCCTGTCCCTCCTTGTAGGGGAGGGTAGAAAAGACCCCCCTATCCCGGGATTGAGGGGGGCACGGAGGGTGGGGGCAGCCGGGGGTCCCTCCTGGGGTCCCAAATGGGGGTTGGCACGGCAAAAAGGTGTTTTGATGGCATGAGAGCAGGGGGTTTGGGGGAAAAGGTGGGTGGTGGGAGGGGAAAGCATCAGCAAGAGGCTCCCGGGATCTGAAGCACGGCTGGCACGGAGCGACACAGATTACGGTCACCAGCACCCAGCCCGGGGGTCCTGGGCGTCCCCACACCCCTGCTGCTCGTGGCGTCGGCAGGGCTGGGACATCTCGGGCTCATCCTGCAGCCCTGAAACCTCCCAAGCACTCGGAGACCCCCCCAGATGTGTGAGCCCCCTGGCAGCAGCCCCCAGAGAGCTGTGCCCAGCGCGGGGAGCCTCCCCAGCGCGCCGCGGGCACCGCAGAGCTGCTGACGGGGCAGAAGCGGCGGAAAGGCCCCGGGGCCGCGGCTCCCGGGGCACGGCGGCTCCGGGACAGGGGTTTGGCCGAGGAGCTGCTGCAGCATTTAGGTGGCCAGAGGCCGTTTTGTGGGCAGACAAAGTGATTTTGGTTAAAAACCGTTATCTGCTCTTTCCCCTGGGGTTTTAACCCACACGCTGATGTTTTCCCAGCTTGCATTTTAAGGGAACACCCTCGGGGAAGCGAAGGAGGAGCAGGGCTCGACCCCGACCCCTCCCAGCTGCCTGGGGGGCGTTTGGGGATGGGGTCGGGGTGGCCCGCGATCGGAGCCTGTCCGCCTGTCCTGGAATGTCCCCAGAGCCCGTGTCGAGACTCTGCGGAGCCGGGCACCGCGGTCCGGGATGCGGATGGGGCCCCTCGGTGTCCCTGGCCCCGGGGACAGGCTGGGGACAGGCTGGGGACAGGCTGGCTGCGACCCTCCCAGGAATGCAGGAGCCGGCAGAGCCCGCTGCAGGAGGGCGAGGAGGAGGAGTGGGGGAGGAAGCCCCGGCCAGGTTCAGCACCCCCAAAAAGTGCTCAGCACCCCCACGCCGGGCTGGGCGTGTGGGCGGGTGACTGCGGGGACGCGGCGGCTCCGCTCCGCTCGTTAATGGCCGATGAGACCGGCAGGGCACTGCCCCGACCCCGAGCGGCCGCGGAGCCGGGCCAGCACGGCCGAGCCGGCCCGGGGCCCGGGATGGGCACCGCGGGGGTCAACACAGCTGGGGTGGGCACCCACACATCTGGGATGGACACACATCTGGGATGGGCACCGCGGGGGTCAACACAGCTGGGGTGGGCACCCACACATCTGGGATGGACACACACCTGGGATGGACACACACACACACCTGGGATGGGCACACACCTGGGATGGACACCCACACATCTGGGATGGACACACACCTGGGGTGGGCACACATCTGGGATGGACACACATCTGGGGTGGACACCCACAGCCCTGGGGCTGGACACACATCTGGGATGGACACACACCTGGGATGGACACACACACACACCTGGGATGGGCACACACCTGGGATGGGCACCGCGGGGGTTAACACAGCTGGGATGGGCACCCACACATCTGGGACAGGACACACACCTGGGGGTGGGCACCCACACATCTGGGACAGAACACACACCTGGGATGGGCACACACACCTGGGATGGTCACACACCTGGGATGGACACGCACCTGGGATGGACACCCACACATATGGGGCTGGACACACTCCTTGATATTTTATTTTTTCACCGATTTAGTTTTACCCCTGTTTTATTCAAACTATTTTCCTGTTTAAGAATGTTTTTCCTTCTGCTTTACTTCTTCTCTGAAACAACACAAATATTTTTTACCCTGAAAACCCTAATTCTTTATCTTCAGCTTTAATTTCCCAATTAATGAATCAATTAATTAATGTAACATTTAGTTTCTGTATTTATTTAGAAAAAAATATAAACATTTATATAATATAATAATTAAATATATATAATTCAGTTATTCAACATACAAATTTATGCATAATTTATAAATGCATAAAAGGAATTTATACAAATTTTGTCATTTTATAATAACTTTTAAATGTAAATATATAACTTATACATATAAATAGAAATAAACATATTTTTAAACATTTACATACTATTTATAATATTTATAATAGTTATAATAGTTATAATATTTATAATATTTCATTTATATGGTTGCTATCTAATATAAAATTGATGTTTTTTAGTATAAAATTAATGTTTATAATTATTTCATTTAGTCTAAGTAATTAATTTAATTAGTTTTAATGTTTACATATGATGCATCTTTTAAATTTATATATAAATTTATTGATGTAATTAGTGTAGTTAATTGGGATTTGGCCCGCGCGGAGCTTCCTGGCCACGCCCCAGTTTGGCCACGCCCCCACACTGTGACCGCGCCCACATCTGGCCCCGCCCCCCAGCGCCCTCCCCTCCTTGTCCGCCAGGGGGCGCCACCCCCGGGCCGCTCCCGCGGCGGCGCCGCTCGGCCTCAGCCGCCCGGCGGGTGCGCGGTGACGTCAGGGCGCGGTGACGTCGCGAGGCCCCGCCCCTGGCGCGGCGGCCGCAGACCCGCCGCAGGCAGCGCGCCGGCGGCAGCGAGGAGCGTGAGGGAGCGGCCGGGCCGAGCGACCGCAGCCCCCGCCGCGCTGCCCGCCCGCCCCGCCGGACCGTGTCCCCTCTCGACTCGCCGGCGGCCGCGGCCCGCCTCGCCTTCCCCGCCGCATCAGGATGTCGGTGCCGGAGCCCGCCGGCGGCGAGAGAAGCAGGCCAAGGAGGTGGAGGACGCCGAGAAATATTCCTTCATGGCCACCGTCACCAAGGCCCCCAAGAAGGTAGCGGGGGGAGCGGGGGATCAGATCTGTGTTCGGGGGAGCAGCCCCGGCTGTGGCGGGGGAGGACGCTCGGTTGGGGGGGAGGCAGCCCCCGGTTGCCGGCAGGAGCCCTCTGCTGCAGGGGCACAGCCTGTGGTGGGCGCAGGGAGCAGCTCCCGGCTGGGGGAGAGCAGCCCAGGGTTCGGGGGGAGAGCAGCCCGTGGTTCCGGGGGAGAGCAGCCCGTGGTTCTGGGGGAGAGCAGCCCGTGGTTCGGGGGGCAGAGCACCCTGTGGTTCCGGGGGAGAGCAGCCCGTGGTTCCGGGGGGCAGAGCAGCCCGTGGTTCCGGGGGGCAGAGCAGCCCGTGGTTCCGGGGGGCAGAGCAGCCCGTGGTTCCGGGGGGCAGAGCAGCCCGTGGTTCCGGGGGGCTGAGCACCCTGCTGGTTCCGGGGGGCAGAGCAGCCCGTGGTTCGGGGGGAGAGCCCCCCGGGGGGCAGAGCAGCCCGTGGTTCTGGGGGGGGCAGAGCAGCCGTGGTTCCGGGGGGCAGAGCAGCCCGTGGTTCCGGGGGGCAGAGCCCCGGGTCGGGGGGGAGCCCCGTGGTTCCGGGGGGCAGCCCCGGTTGGGGGGCAGAAGCCCGTGGGGGGGGTAGCAGCTCCCGCTGCGGGGCGAGCCTCTGGGGGCGGTTCGGGGGGCCCAGCCCCGGTTGGGGTGGGGGATGCAGCCTCCGGTTCGGGGCGGGAGCAGCTTTCAGCTGGGGGGAGAAATCCTCGGTTGTGGGGGGAACACGACCGTGACCTGGCTCTGGGAGGAGCAGCCCCACAGGTGGAGGTTTGTGCTGGGAAAGCTGGAACTGATCCAGTTTGATGGTAACTGGGAAGTGGGGCTTGTCCCCGTTCAGTGGCAGAGAGGGAGACTGGTACTGGCAAGGGGGCTGGTCCGGTCTGGGGGTGACAGGTCTGGGCCAAGGGGCTGCTGGCCCAGTTTGGGGTGGGAGGGAAGGACTTGGGTACTGGGGTATAACCCTGGCCTGCATGGGGGTGAGGGGGGAGTGGTACTTGCAGGGCAAGTTCTGGGGGGCTGGGGCCAGAGCAGGGGCCTCAGCTGTGGCATAGGAGTGCAGCAGGACAGGGTGACCCCGAGAAGAGTATGGGCAGGGTGGGCCCTTGTGTGGGACTGTGGGGTGACAGGGCTTTGTGGTGGGGACAAAGCACAGGGGACCTATTATATGGGAAGAGGCAGAAGCAGCATCCTGGAATCAGCTGTGGGTCAGAAGGGTGGCCGAGAGATTTCAGTGCTTTGAGTTTTTTGGGGACAGGGTTTCTGTTGGAGGTGTGGGTGGGAGCACCTTTGGGCTCAGGAAAGGGCTGCCGAGTCACCTCCGTACCCCTCCATCCTTGAAGGCCTCACGGGAGCTCTGAGATCTCCCATGCTGCTCCCACAACCCTGTGGGGTGCTCAGATGGCACCGAGGGTGGGCGAGCGCCAGTTTTGCCACTGCAGCTGGGTGCAGGACCCCAGTGACCTGGGGATCTGGCCCTGTGCTCTGGCTGAGTGCTGAACTTCCAGTGCTGTCAGGGAGGCAGATCCATGTGCCAAGCCCTGCACAGATCTGTGCAGCTGAACATTGTGTTCCCCTCGGGGCTGCAGCCGCCTGGAAGCGGTGGATGCGAAGGCGGAGCAGTCACAGAGAATGGGAACATCCTCGTTCTTCTCTCCCGTCTGCTCTGGCCACGGGTGGGACTGGGGAGCATCTGACCCTTGGGGAAGGTCAGCTGGATTTGAGGTGTCTTCTCTCCCAGGGAGCAGGGCTTGGAGACTAGGCCCTGTTTATCTGGGCTGTGGACATGGCCTGGAGGAACGAGCAGAGGAATGTGGGGCTGGGATCTGCCTCTTCCAGCAGTGGCTCAGCACAGCTCCAGCTCAGGAATTGTTTTTACCTTTTCATAACCATCATCTCTGTCAGAGAGAACGGCACGAGGCTGCTCCGAGGGGACAGCAGGCTGCTAATCCCAGAGCATCCCATGGAACCAAAATGCCTGTGGTAAAAGGCTTCGAGCATCCTCAGAGGCAGGTTTGCCATCCTCTCAGGGGGGTGAGGTGTTGTATCCCCAGAATTTTCTGCTGCAGACTGGGCTGTGCAGCATGAGGAGCCTTGGTTGGACTCGGTGGCTGCTGCAGCTTTTCCTGGCTGGGTGAGGATATTGAAGGTGCCCAGAGCGACACACGACATTTGAGGCTGATAACATCAGAGATGGGGAGCGAGCTGAGCTGAGCTCAGGGAACAAATCGCTCCGGGCTCCTGTTTTCCTTGCCTGGCTAGCTCCTGCAAATAGTGCTGGGGAACGGCAGAGGCCTTGGCAGGAGGATGAAAGACCAAGGGAGGGAGAATTGCTCTCCTGAGATAAGCTGTTGAGTGCCCCCAGCTCTGATGCCTCAGAACAGGATTGCAATTAAGCCATTAAAACGCCCTTCTGATTCCCTGCAAGTCAAAGTGGTTTTTGTGCCAGCTGCCCTGGACCTCCTGGCATGGTCAGAGGCCAGTGGAGATAGTGGAGAGATGATTTACCGGCATGGATGTGGGCAAGATAGCGCTGTGCTGCTGCAGCACGTCCCTCCTGGGATTTCGGGCTCCTTGAACTTTGCTGATGCAGTTTGTGTGAGGTGTTTGGAGATGGGGAGGGTGGGAATGTGGCCAAGCTCAGTGCAGGCTCTGTCTCTCTCTGTCAATGGCTTTTCAGAGGAGCCTTAACTTGTGCTGGAGCTTGGGGAAAGTGCCGGTGTGAGCCCACAGCATCCAGCCCAGGACCTGCAGGAGCATCTTGGATGCAGCTGGAAGCACGTTGGGCCCGTGGGTGCTGCGGAGAAGTTGGTGTCTCCTTGTTTGGGTCACCTGGAGCTGAGAGTCAGCCCCTGGCATTGCTGTTTCCTCTTGTCAGGGACTTGTTTAAGGTGAAAAAGTGAAACGAGCAGGAGGTAAGAGATTAAGAGATTAAATACGATCAACTCCAGGCTGAAGTAGGAGCTGACTCAGGGGAGGTGAAAGGAGGAATAGGGACCTTTTCCCCCAAGAGCTGGGATTTCCTTGCTCTGCCAGAGCTCCCTTTTTGTCTGTCAGCAAATGACCCCAGTTTGGTCCGAGTGAAGTGGTTCTTTGGCCAGGAGTGGTTTGCAGGCAGAGGTGAGCAAAGCTGAGTTTTGCACCTTCTCCAGCCGCTGCTGTGGTGTTGTTGGGGAAGGTTGGGAATGCTGAGGCTGGTGGCTTCCCCAGGTTTAGCGAACATGGATGTGGAGATGATGATGGCAGAGCTCAAGGGCAGGCTGTGCTCCTCCAGATCCCTGTGTGCCATCACTGCTGCGTCTGGGCATCTGCTCTCCTGCCTCCCTGGAGACTGCAGGTGCCCTTGGCAGCAGCCGCTTTCCCGATCCACGTCAGCCGGGCGGCGGAGCCTGAAACTCCCGGCGAGCCGAGCTGGGGGTGCCCTGGAGTGGGAAGGACACAGCGAGGGGCACCGTGCTTGCGGCAGGGCAGGGGGCTTGGCACGTGCTGTCCCTGTCTGTCACCTCACCCCGCTGTGTCCTCGTCCCGCTGGCATCGCTGTCTGCTGGGCTCCTCCACTCCCGGCTGCTGGCAGACAGATAGACGCTGCAGACAGATCTCTCTCCTGCAGCATCGCTGGCCTCTGAGATGGGCTGAAGGCTCCGGTTTGGTTCTGGGGAGGTGAGCTGGGGGGCATCTCCGTGCCCACGGAGCCGGTGCGGGCGCGTCGGGGCGGTGCTGGGCCCCTGCGGCTGCCGGCTCCGGCGGGACCCGCGCAGCCCGTGGCAGGGAATGCTAATGCACAGCGCTGCAGCTTTGCGGTAGCAGCGAGCCGGCTGCTGTGGGGGTGGCAGAGATGGAGCAGGGAGAAGCTGGGGAGAGGGGGATGGGGACTGTGGGGAGCTGCTGGCCCCTGGGGAGGGCTGGGTGTCCTCTCCAGAGCATCCTTCCCGCTGCTGCTGTCTGCAGTGGCCTGCGCACCGCTGACCTTGCTGCGGCCGCCTGCGTCCCTGCCCTGCACAGCCCGTTCCCAAAGACCTGTTCCTGCCCCACTTTGCTCTGTCGGGACTTATCCCAGGTCCCTGCTGCTCTGCCAGGCCGGGTGAAACCTTCCCCTTGGGGCTGTCAGGGGGATGAGACTGCCCTTGTTTGTCCTGACAGAGCTCCTGTAGCCATTCATTTTTCCTGTCCCTTTAATTTAATTCCTTAGAGTGGCTGCTCATAAATCCTCTGTGCCTTTGTGAGCCTGTCTGGGGCCATGGCTACCACCTCCTGTCCTGCTGTTCTGCAGCACCATGCACCTGGCTCTCATTCCTTTGCCCAGATCTTCAGTTCTTTGGTTCCTTGCTCTGTCATGGCAGCTTTTCCTTCTCACAATGAGGTGCCTGGGCTGGGATGAGTTGAACAGCTCATCGTCCTGTATGGATGTCCTGAGAGAGTCTGGCCTTCCCTGGGGTGCAGGAAAACCCTAATAACTGGGGAAAAAAAAGCTCAGGGGTGTTTGGAGTGGAGATGAATTACCAGGGCTTGGGGCAGCCAGGTCACTCCTGGTGCTGTGTTAAATGATAGAATCCTAATTTTTTCCTAAGTTGCTCTTAGGACCTTCCCAGTGTTTTGGAGGGTCTCCCCAATGTCCAGGGGTGAGGCTCGTACCAGTGCCCCAGCACTGGGCAAGGCCAGAAGACACTTAATTGAATTGTTGAGCCAGAGAGGGGGAAGACAGGAGGGTTTGGGGGTTTGATGGGCACAAACCATCTTCAAAATGATGTGCCAGAGCCTGTGGCTTTTGCTTTCCCCTTTTCTTGCTGCATCCCTGAAGGAGGCTGGGTTTCCACTCTTGTGTCAGTCCTCTGGAGATGGGAGAAGAGTTGCATATCCATTCTTCCCAGTCTTCAGAAGCATCTCGTGTCATCTTTTAATGGTGTGGAGGTGGAGACCACCCATCCTGGGAGCCCCCTTCCACGTGAGCTGCCCGGTCTGGAGCGTGGGAAGAGTGCTGGGGCAGCAGCACAGTGTTTTGTTGTGACCTTCCCTGAGATGCCGGGTTCTCTTCTGCTGGGGACTGGCCTACCACAACACTTTCTCTGGGAACAGTTTTCTCTGTGCTTTCCAGCCTGTGCAAATGTTGGAATGAGTTCCTGCACTCCCTCCTAGATGTTGAGGCTGGGGTATTTCACTCTGGAAATCGGGTTTTCAAGGTCAGGTTGGAGTTCATCCTTTGCAAGTGAGGATCCTGTCTGTGTTGCTCCTCTGAGGAGTTGGTGGGTGCCTCATCCCAGGTTTTGGAGCAGGAAATGTGTGGAACCTCAGCACTCAGCCTGAGGGATTTGCTTGTGCTTGGCTGTGTTTTTATCCCCCGGAGTTTCCTGCGAGTGACAGTGGCATTTGCAGAGGGCTCGTTATGTTTCCTGCTGAGCCCTTTGATCAGAGCTGCTTATCTGGGGCCTCTGGCTCACCTTCACTCAGCACACGGTGGTGACGTTCCAGGTGACCGTCCTGGGACCTGCTGGTGGCCCCAAGGGCCTGCAGTGGGAAGGACTTTGTGCCAGAACTTCTCCCAGAGTGAGACTCTGTGAGACTCAACAGGGGTTGAGTCTGTAAGGGGCTGGGAGAAGAGTCAGGGAGCCCCACCAAGGAGGAGCATCATGCTGACACCTCAGCAGGTTGTGTGGAAGCCCTTCCCAGGGCACTGGATAATTCCAGGGGCTTGGGCACCCTGAGCGCTGCTGGAATCCACTCTGCCCACATCATCCCTGCAGGCTTCCCTGGCACGGTTAACCCTTGGGTGCTCTGGGACATCTTGGTTGATGCCCAAAGGTGCAAAGAGGAAGCTGCTAGTTCGGAAATGGTTTGTTCGGAAGGACCTTGAAGATCACCCAGTTCCACCCCTGCCATTGCACACCCCTAATCCCAGTGCTGTTAATCAATTTTGGAAGCCCTCTCCACAGCCTCAGGTCGCGTACAGTGTTCTCTTGCAGGTCTGTGCCTTTCAGCACAGAAAGTTTAAAATTCTCAATGTCCAGGGTTCCAACAGGCAGGGACACTTTCCACTATCCCAGGTTGCTCCAAGCCCTGTCCTGGCCGTGGACACTCCCAGGGATGGGGCAGCCCCAGCTGCTCTGGGCCCCCTGTGCCAGGTCCTCCCCACTCTGAGAGGGAAGAATTTGGGCTGGTTTTTTGGCAGCTGCTCTCCCCCCATGGGTTCTGTGCCTCTGAGACAGCAGGATGCGGAAGCTGAGGCCAGTCCTGCCTTTTGGAGCTGCCCTCGTTGCCCTGTTGACTCGGGCTGCTTGAACTGTGAATTTTAATTACACTTTGGGATCAATACGGTGGCCTTGGTAACGAGCTTATTGCTGCTGCAGAATCTGTTTACTTCAGGTTGGTGACAGCCAAAGGACTGAGGTGGCCGAGGACATGATGTTCCAGCTCCTTGAACAGGCTGCATTGTAATTGGGGTGAGGCTCCCGCAGCCCTCAGAGCTGGGCGCAGCTTCCCCCTGGCTGCCCCCGCAGTCCTGGAGCTGCTGGCAGCGCCCGTTCCTGCCTGGCTGAGGAGCTGCCTGCGCTCAGGAGCCAGGGTTTGGGTGGGAGCTGCTGGAGCCTGGTTTATCTGTGTGCTGTGGGTGGAGGGGATCACTCCTTCTGGCCTTTTTCAGTGAGAAGAAGTGGGCCGCCTGGAAAAGGAAGCTCTTTGGGGCTTTGCCTTCCTGAAATTCATGTTTTAGTGTCTTCCTTCCAGATGAGGGTGAGGTTCAGCCTGTGTCTGCTGTTTTCTGCCTCTCCTCCTCTCACCTCCCAACAGGGAGCTCCAGATTTCACACATTCCTGCACTGTGGGGAGAGTTTTGCATCCAACCTGGGCATGTTTTGGAGCGAGAACATCTGGCTGATTCCTGTTGACCTTGGAGCTGTCAGCATCTTGCAGGCAGCACAGTGTCTCCTACATTACCTAACTCCTTCTCCAAATATTCTCTGAGCTTGCCATCTCCACAAGGAAATCACTTCCATCCCTCCTGCCTCCTTCAGAAGAAAGGGGCTTCATGGAATCAGTCCCGTTTGCAGCAGCAGGCTGCCTTTGCTCTGACACAAGTCTGATGTGTGTCCATCCTGGTGGTGATTCCTCTGACTCCTGAGCAGGAAGAGCCCATGCTGAAGCCTGAGGTTTTTCCTTCTTTGCCTCCCACCAGATGCATCAAAATCCAAGTAACTTCCAGGGCTGAAAAAATTCTATTGGTAAATGAGGAATGGGCAGCTGCAGTGGAAGTAGCACTGTGAGAGGCTTTGGGAGGGGCAGGGGGAGGATGGATTTCCAGTTTTCCAGAACAGCTGCTCCTGTTTCCCTGCTGATCCTGAGGAGTGTTCTCCCTTAAAGCTGTGACACAGGGATGGAGGATCAGCTAAGGGTACCTGATAATAGCTGGAGCCTCTCCTGAGTGGGATTTGCTGTTTTGGTTTTTGAAAGAGCAGTAGAAGTTTTGGAATGCTGAGATTCTCCAAGGCAGTTTGCAGGGAGAGGAGGAGGCAGGTGGGGTGCCCAGAGTGCCAAGGAGAGTGATTCGCCCCCAAAACAGAGAGGCTGCTTTAGGATTAAGGAGCAGAAGTTTGGCCTTCTCAACTTGTTGGTTTTTTTGTTGTTTTTTCTTTTTTTTTTTTTTGTGGTGAGCCCTCCCTTCAGACCATGAGGTGTTGCTGAATGAGCTGTTTGACAGCGTTTCCAAGTGTTCCTTTGGTCTCATACAACTGTGCTTGGAGAGGCATTTTCTAATTAGTTTAAAAATTGATGCTAATTAAAGCTGATTCCCTCTCAGCTCTGACACACAAACACATTTCCATGGGCTTCCAGCTCTGCCAGCTGGCCTGTTGGAGGCTAGCAGTCCTCAGATTGCCCCATAAGCTGCTGGGAGTGATTTAACCCACACTCATGGAATAGGGAATGCTTTGGGTTGGAAGGGTCCTCAAAGCTCACCCAGTTCCTCGCTCTGCCGTGGCTCCTGAGACCCATCCAGCCTGGCCTTGGACACTGCCAGGGCTGGGACAGCCCCAGCTGCTCTGGGCACCCTGTGCCAGGGCCTGCCCACCCTCCCAGGGAACAATTCCTTCCCAATATCCCATCCATCCCTGCTCTCTGGCAGTGGGAATCCATCCCCTTGTCCTTGCAGGGACACGACCTCGTGTTGCTTGTGCAGTTCTTCCCGTGTGGTGACTGCAGTCAATGCAAAGCACGTGCTGTGCCGTGGCCCGGGTGGGCGCTGGGGAGGAATCCAGAGGTGAGAAATCTGGGATGGCTTTAGACCAGTTGCTGTTTGCCCGTTCATGGGGATTATGGGGTTAACCTGTCAGACATGACCCGAGTTCACTGCCCTTTGGGATCTCAGACATTGGACTTCTGCTGTTCCTGCCAGGAAGGAGATATCCCTCTGTGTTTCAGGAGATATCCTGCTCCATCAAAGCCAGGCCCAAGCCTTTGCCTCAGCTCCTGCAGTCCAAGGAGTAGAAGCCTCCTTATCTGCTGGTGGGGAGCTTTCCCTGTGCTCCTGCTGGAGCACACCTTTGACCTCCAGGTGTTTATGAGGCAGATTTATCCCCGGTTACTATTTAACATTCAAAATCACATTTCTTTTATTGAATCCCTGCTTCTGTTTATTTTTCCTTTAACTGGCATTTACAGTGATTCCCATCATGACTGAAATCTTCTGGTGGTTTCCAGCCTAGTAACCTTTGGAATGGGTCTCTTTCTTTCCTGGTGTTTCTTTTTCTCTGCTGAGTTTTGAGATTCATGTGGAAGTCCTTAATTCTCCTCTTGGCCTCACAGAAACTTGGTTTGGTTTTTTTTCTTCCTCAGTGCTCTACCCAAGCAGCCTTTCCCTGGCAGTGGAGGATGGATGTTGGGATCAGGGCTTGGCTGGTTTGTTTTGCCAGGACCTCAGTGCCCTTTTACTTCTTCACTGGGAACAGTGTAAAGGTTTCCAGGTGGCGGTTTGGCTGGGATTCCTGCTCAGGGAGTTGGTGGGGAGAGTGCCAGGCAGGTCTGTGCCTCCAGGGAGAACAGCCTGCCCCGTGAGCCCTCTGGGAGTGAGCGGCGCAGATCCAGGAGCACCAAATTCCACATGGCCGTGCTTCCATGCGCAGAGCAGCAGCCTGGGGAAGCTCTTCCTGCTGTGATGTCTGAGTGCAGCACTTGGGGTTTCTTCTCATAGTTGGGGAAACCACCAGGAGAAAGTTCTCCTCCTGCAAAGGCCACACCTGGAGCAGAAACAGGTCCTTTTTCCTGAGGGCTGTTTCACTTCCAGCTCTCGCAGAGCCCTTGGTGCTCAGGCTGAGGAGGACCAGGAGATGCTTGCTGAGCAGCTCTCCTGCTCTTCCAGCATCCCTGTGGAAGGGTGGGGTGAAGCAGTGGGCACTGCTGGGGGAAATTCCCCCCCTTCACCTCGCCATGGGCTCTGGCTGGGGTTTTGTTTGCTGCTGGGAGGATTTGAACTGGGAACCTGGCGGTTCTTCCATGGGTTGGCCATAGCCTGCTGGGAATTTGTGCAGCCCTTGGCCATCCAAGTTTGCACTGGCACGTGTGACCGGAGCTTGGAGGTGGGAAAATGGGATGATTTGAGTCACAGAGCCAAGTCCACCTCAAACCCTCCCCTCCCCAGTGCTTTGGGGATGAGGATGGTGAGTTGTCAGGGTGAGAGTCTTGCTGGTCCTCATCCCCCATCTCTCTTCTCCCAGCATCTTGTTTTTCCTTTCCTTCCATCCTTAAGGAGTGCTGTGATCCAGAAATACCCTTCCAGCCTGGATAACCTCCCAGGAAAAGAGCCCTAAAACCATCCCTGTCTGCCTTGCTGATTCCCACCCCAAAAATCCTTGTCCTGTTGGACTGTGGAGCAGGAGCTGTGTCCCCCTGTGTGTCCCCTGTGTGTCCCTCATGTCTAGACACTGTCCTGTGGGAACAGGGGCTGGCTCTCCCAGCCTGGTAGTGGAGCAGAGGGGGCCTGAGGACAGGGCAGCCAAGTCCTCTAAACAAACCCAGTGCCCTGGCATGGCCACAGTGGGCATGGGGCCAGCTCCAGGGGCCAGCACAGGGACACACACTGGGAGCATTGGGAACCTGCAGCTGGTGGCTTTGGGATGGCCTCAGGGAAGCAAACGTGGCAATAGCCCTTTTCTCCCAGTCAGGAAACTCGGGGTCCCCTCTGGGATCTGGGTGGCTGTGAAAACAGCACGGCACAGTTCTGTCCTTTCTCTGAGGAGGTGGCTCAAGCAAAGCTGCTCCTCTCTTCCTTTTGACCTGGAATGAAGGAGAATACCGGTTATCTGACTTTTCCCCTCTGCTGATGAGGCTGAAGGGCCTCATTTCCTGGGATGTCTCTGCCCTCCCTGGATGCTGTGATGAGTTGTTCCTGCCCATCATTGGATTAGAACAACTTGTCCTTTAGAAATGCCTGACCCAGCTCCTCCTCGAGAAGAACCAGCAGCTCTCTGTCCTTCTGCAGATAAGGAATCCATGGAGACTGAAACCTGAAGGTGCCCATCTCCAGGTGGGCAAAACCCAGCCCTGCTCCGAGCTGCTGCTCCTGTCTCATGTGGGAGCAGGGCTGGTGAGGAGGAGGATGATGCTTGTTTGAGCTGAATTGCTTGTCTGGCTGAATTTCCAGGATGACAAAGAAATGATGAACTTAAAAGACAGGTCACGTCAGGGCTGCCTTGGCAGCGTGGGCATCCAGCAGTGCCCTCCCAGCCTCTGCCAGGGAGATTTTGTTTGGGAGAACATACAAAATGAGGGGAACTGGCTGCAGTGAACAGTCCTGATCCCTGCTGCTGGTTTTCCCCAGCCAAAGGAGGGGTTCCAGGACTGGATCCTTCCAGGCTTCCTCCTGGGAGGACAGAAGTGGGTTGCAGAGACTCTTCTGCTTTAGAGGTGGTTGTGTGGCTGTAGGAACGTGCTCTGCTCCCATTTTGCTGTTCCTCCCTGGGCAACTGTGCTGTGTCCTCACATCCAGGGATGTCAGACTCAGAAGTCTGGAGGGTTCTACATGGTTCATTGCTTCCTGCTTATCTTGGGTGATGTGTGGAGCCTGCTCCTGTCCCCACTCCCCTTATCCAGGACATAAGTGGCTGGGAGGACACTTTTCCCATGGCTGTGTATGTGCTGATGCTCATGTTGTCCCTAATAAATAATAACAATAACAATAACAATAATAATAATAGTAATAATAATAGTAATAATAATAAAATTGCTGAAGCAAACCTGGGGGTGCTAGGAACAGAGCCTGGAGCTGCTTCCCAGCCTGTGTCCTCTCCCCTGTGCAGCCTGTGCATTGATGAGCCATGTCAGCTGTGAGTTGGTGGATGCTTTCCAAAATCTCTGTTCCTTCCACAGTCTGCTCCTGCTCTCCCCCAAGGCTGCATGGGATGCAGTCAGGGATGTGTAGCAAACGAAGGAACTTAAGCGACCTCTCTGGAGCTCTTCTGGGAATGGAAGAAGTGTTAAAATGGGAAGTGGGATTGTCCTGTGCGAGAGGGACATCTGGGCTCATCCTGGAGTCAGGGAGTGGCATTTTCTTACTCTGTCAGCTCCAAACACTGCTCTCCTGGCTGACCACTGGGAAAGTGCTTGGGATCAGCCATGGAGGATGGCACACCCTGCAGCCATGAGCCGCCAGTCTGGTGAGGTGCTACCAATCCAGACCTGCAATCTGTTTGCCCTCCCTGTGTCGTAATAATTAAACAAATGAGGCTGTGTGTGCTGGGAACACTTGAGCTGCTGGGTTTGGCTCTGCCCTGTTCTCTGGATTTATCCTTATGCCCTGGAGAGCAGCTTGTTCAGGCTGGTCTTCAGCTTCCTGGTGGTTTGGGATGCTCTGGGCAGTGTGGCCAAAGAGGGTGGACAGTGCTCCCTGAGCTGCAGCCCTGGCAAGGGTGGTTTGAGCTGAACACGAGCAGCTGTTGTTGGGAAATGTCAGATCTGCCTGGGAATGGGTACAGTGGCAGTGGATTTCCCAAAGGGAGAAAATGTCCTTCTGGCTTGGCTGGTGTCACTGGGAGCAGGCAGTGCCCAGTGATGCTCTGGAAGAACTTGGCAGGAGATGGTGGATCCTGCTGTTTTCCTGCAGAATACATCCCAAAATCCCTGCTGTTCAAAGTGAGGAGCTGCTCATTTGGCCCCTTTGGTCTCCAGCCCCATCTTCTCCTTTTCCAGGCAGTGATGCTGAAAACCCCTGGCTTCGTTCCTATGCAGGGAAATGGGTGCTGTCTTGTTTTCCCTACTTGACCACGGATTTCTGGGATGAAAAAATATTTTCCTTGTTCTTAAACCCTTGTGCTCCACCCGCTTGGAAAAGCTGCTTCCAGCAGGATGAAGTTTGGGATGCAATTCATCCCTGTGCACTTGAGAGCTGAACAGCCCCGATCCCGCCGAGCCACGGACAGCCCCCAGCTGGGAATGCTGCTCATTGCAGTTCCCATGACAGGCAGAGGGATTAGGAGATTTTCTCTTCTCCTTAATGCAGCTCGAGCTGGGCACGTGGGGGGCACCGGTCACGCACCTCTGCTCCCGCGCCTCGCCCGAGCTCCCCGCGCCGCCGCCTCGCGCTCCGGACACGGCGGTCACTGCCCGGCCTCGGGGGGCTTGGATGTTCCCATGGTTCCTCAGGTTTGGGTGCTGTTCGTGGGGTTTGGTGATAATTTTAGCCAGGGCAGATTTTGCTAAGCTGGGGAGTTCAGCTGAGCCCTGGTAAAGCCACGGCAGGGATTACTGGGGGTAATTCAGCACTTGGTTTGCTTAGCACTTGCTTTTTCTCTCCCCTTAGATTCAATCCCTCGTTCCCTTGTTTCTAACCCTGCTGTTTCTCTT
Organism: Motacilla alba alba; assembly: GCF_015832195.1. NCBI lineage: Eukaryota > Metazoa > Chordata > Aves > Passeriformes > Motacillidae > Motacilla > Motacilla alba. The sequence continues at coordinate 1,744,629 of NC_052041.1, forward strand.
GCAGGGTGGGGTTGTGCCTCAGAGCTGGCTCAGCGCTCGCAGCTGGAGCCCTGAAGGGGAGGTGGATTGTGTGGGCTGTTGTGGGACGGGGCAGTGCAGCATCCCTCTATCCCATCCTCTTTTCCACTGCCTCCCAAAGGAGCTTTGCTCCGTGAGCCCATCCAGGCAGCACATTTCCCTGAAGGGAATGGCCTTGTCCCAGAGCACACACATCCTGAGTGCTGCAGGCTAGGACAGACCTGCACCCTGGGCTGGAGCACTGTGCTTTATGTTTTTTCCCTGCTGGGTCACCTCTTCCCTGGAAACCTTTCCCTGAGATACAGAAAATTCCTCAGCTAACACTTTAAGCTGTTTTAATGCCAGCAGCTGTTTTATGGGGAATATTTTTTTATACCCTCTGGTTTGATGAGCTGCCAGAGGAAGAGCTTGATGTGAAGGCATGGAAATCTTGTGTCCTGAAATTGCTGATGCTTTTTCCTCCTCACAAGTGCCCATGAGCAATACACTGGCATGGAAGTAGCACAAGCCTATCCCAGGCTGTGTGGGGAAGATTGATCCCAGGAATAGACCTTGAACAAATTCCAGCCACATCATTCCTTGTTGGGAATCCTGCCAGCTTCTGCCACACGCCCTGAGCACAATATTGGTACCTGCCTGGAAGTGCTTCTGTCCTGGAACCAGCTTCCCTGTGGGGATGGGGGTTGTGGCGGCCTCCGGATCCTCCCTCTGCTCTCCCATGGGGATGGAGGTTTCAATGCCCTCCAGGTCCTCCCTCTGATTTCCCTTGGGGATGAGGGTTGTGGTCTCCTCTGCGTCCTCCCTCTGCTCTCCCGTGGGGATAGGGCTGGAGTGCCCTCTAGATCCTGCCCTCTGCGCCCTCCCTCTGCTCTCCCATGGGGATAGGGCTGGGGTGCCCTCTGGATCCTGCCCTCCTGAACCTCCTACTGCTCCCCCATGGGGATGGAGGTTGTGGTGCCCTCCGAATCCTCCCTCTGCACCAAAAGACCTCAAACAATTGCAAAACCAAACCTTCTATCTCAATTTATCCTTCCTATCCTTCCACTAATACAAACTAAAGCGGTTTGCATCCGAATCCCACTGGAGTCTGCTGGGAAGCCTGCTCAGGGAAGCGGATACTGGGCTGTGATGAGTCCAGGATGGAGGAGCTGGCTGGAAACCTTGCAGCAGCAGCACCCACAGGAATGCCTGGGATGTTTGGCTGGGTGTGGTGATGGATCTGATCTGTGCCAGTCGCTTCCTGGAAGGGGTGCTGGAGTCCCACATCATCCCTCCCTTGGAGTGAGCCGTGGGTTTCATGCCCCCTTGTCCCTTCCCAAGGGGAATACCATGCGTCTTTTGGCCCATCTGCTGGGATTCTGTAGGATTGTGGCAACGTTTTCCAGCCCAAATAGCTGTACTGGTGCTGCAGCCACCCCAGCTCCAGCCTGTGCAGATTCCTCCTTTCTGGAATGAATCATTTCAACGAAATAGTTTCATTCTTCTCCCCTCTGAAGGCTGTTTCCTGCATCAAAGCTTTCAGGGAGCTTTTGGGATGGCTGTGACACTGAAAGCCCCTCCTTGTGGCTGCTCTGGGCTGTCTCTTTCCATCATCTTGATTTCTCTAGAACTCCTCTCAAGGTCTCCTGGGTCTCGGGGATGCTTTGTTAATCCCACTCCCTGCCGTGACGTCTCATCCCTGTTAAATGGCAAAATTAAATCCTGCAGCGGCGTGATCTGAGTGAAGGGGCCGTGCTGGGGTTCTTTGTCAGGGTCTCCTGCATGGCAGCAGGGATGGGGCTGCAGGCTGGGGTTGCTGGTGCTTCCCTAATTCCCTTTCACCTCCGTTGCCTTTCACAGGCCCTTTGCTTGCTGCTCACTCAGGGCAAGTGCAGCAGCTGAGCAGTTTTGGGTTATTTTTCCTCTCTTTTTGGCCCAAGACAATTAAATTTGATGATCTGGTGGAAGGTGCTGGAGCCTTGAGTTGCCTCTGGCTGAGAGAGGTGGCTGGTTTGGGGGTTCTCTTCCAATGGAAACATCTTGTCCTGCAGAGGAGGCTGAAAGCCAATGCAATGTCAACTTCTTTTTGTTGAAATGTTCTCTCTTGCTGAGGTTTTTTCCTGTGCTTTCAGTGTCAGTTTTGGAAGGATGAGTGGTGTTTTTAACCTGTGGGATGCTCTGCTCCTGGGGAAGAGCCTGGAAGCAGCAGAGATCTGTTGGGACCACCCCAGCTTTCTTACTTCTGCATTTTTGGGCAGAAATCTGCTGGGATTGGTTGGGGCAGGGGCTGTGGGGGCAGGAGCTCTGCCTCCACATGGGATGTGGGTTGTACAAGGAGTGTAATTCCTGAAGGAGCCTTAGGGAGCTGGGAAGGGATTAAAGGGGATGTTTCAGGCTGCTCTTTTTATCTTCAGGTGTTGTGTCAAATTTGCAGGGTGACAAAAGCCTGGTGGCAGCTTTTCAAGCAGAGGAAGGGATTTAATTTTTGGCATCTGTAGCCTTGCACTTGGTGATGTTAATTTTTGTGAACTGAAGGGATCTTTGGGTCCCTGTGGCTTGGGGAGGTGCCATGCCTTAAGGATCACCTCCTGATTTAGCACTTTTTTCCTTTGCTCCCAGCAAATCCAGTTTGCAGATGACATGCAGGAGTTCACCAAATTCCCGACCAAGACGGGCCGCCGGTCCCTGTCCCGCTCCATCTCCCAGTCTTCCACCGACAGCTACAGCTCTGGTAGGTGCCAGGTGCTTGTCCTCGTGTGCTCCTCTCAAACACCCAGCGTGGGTGCTGCGCTGAACGTGCTGCTCGCACCCCGTGGCAGGATTTGTGCTGCTGTTTGTACTTGGATGCTGAGGGAAGGATTCCAGGCGTTCCCAAAGCTCAGGCATTGATTGCCAGTTGATAATCCTGTTACCTCTGGGCTGTTCTAGAGAAAAAGAGTGCAAAATTCCTTCAGGGCATTGGCTTTCCTTAGGAGATTGGTGGTTTGAGCCATGAGTGAAAGCTGGGAAGGGAAACAGAGCAGAAACCTGAAGGGTAGGAGGTTCCTGGATTCATGAGGCCTGGCATTACACTCATTCATTGCTCTTTTGCTTCAGCTGCCTCGTACACAGACAGCTCTGATGACGAGGTGTCCCCCCGAGAGAAGCAGCAAACCAACTCCAAGGGCAGCAGCAATTTCTGTGTGAAGAACATCAAACAGGCAGAGTTCGGGCGCCGCGAGATTGAGATCGCCGAGCAAGGTACAGAGTGGGGTGTGGGGCTTCTGGGGCTTGGGGCACTTCTGGGGACCAGGAGCTGAGGAGTGGCAATTCCCACTCCTGCTGCAGCCTTGGATGTCCTGTTTGCTCCCCCCAAAATCAGTTCGGGAAGAGCGAGATGTGCCAGCAGACACTGATGCTGTGTCCCATCCCTTTTCTAGCAGGAGCAGAGCTCTTGCAGGGTTTAATGTTTTGTTGGCTTTGGATGGACAAGGATTTTGTTACACCTTCAGACACATCAAAGCTGAAAATCCCACCCCTTCCTGTGGGGGTGGTAGGAAGCTGAATTACCATTTCCAGTGGGGTGATTGGGTAACTCTCCTTTTAGAAGGGGAAGATAATCCAGACACATTTAGAGCAGCTCTTCTGAGATGTGGCAGCTCTGTTTTCAAGTTCAGGTGCTTCACCTGCTGCCACAGGGCTGGTGACTGTCCTTAGGAGCCTTCCCCGGGCAGTGCCAGTCCCAGACCCCTCCTTGCTGCTCTCCTTTTCCCTTGGTCAGGTGACAAATGACACTGGTGTTTCGGTCCCCTTTTGCACAGACCTGCCAGGCCAGGGATGAGGAGTTTTCTCCCTGCCTGTGTAACGGCTTCAGCAGAAATTGTGGGGCTGGATGTATCCTGGGAGGCCCTGAAAGGAGGGGAGCTGTGGCAGAGAGGGGACCCTGCAGACTGAACCAGCATTAAAAGCTCTCTTCCTTTTGCAGACATGTCTGCTCTGATTTCGCTCAGGAAACGAGCCCAGGGGGAGAAGCCTTTGGCTGGAGCTAAAATTGTGGGCTGTACCCACATCACAGCACAGACTGCGGTGAGTGGCTGCTTATCTGAGGGGCCTGGGCTGGCACATCAGCTTTTCCATGGGGAAGAAAGTTCTTTATGTCCTTGAATGGGAGAAGGCGCGTTCAGTTGAGTCTGGACGCGTTTTGGAAAGGATGTGCTGGTGGCATTTACCCAGAGTAGCTTGGGAAATGTTCCTGTGCCCATCACTGCTGCCCAAGGCCTGCTCTCGTGCCAGGGTCATCCCCTGGCCCCTGGGGCATCCCTGACCCCTGGGGCACTGCAGGCACCTGGGGTGCCCCTGATCTCTGGGGCACTCCTGATCCCCGGGGCACCCCTGACCCCTGGGGCACTGCAAGCACCTGGGGCACTCCTGACCCCCGGGGCACCCCTGACCCCCGGGGCACTGCAGGCACCTGGGGTGCCCCTGACCCCCGGGGCACCCCTGATCCCCGGGGCACTCCTGACCCCCAGGCACCCCTAACCCCCAGGCACCCCTGACCCCCGGGTCATCCCTGACCCCCAGGCACCCCTGACCTCTGGGGCACCCCTGACCCCCGGGGCACTCCTGACCCCCAGGCACCCCTAACCCCCAGGCACCCCTGACCCCCGGGTCATCCCTGACCTCTGGGGCACCCCTGACCCCCAGGGCACCCCTGATCCCCGGGGCACCCCTGACCCCCAGGCACCCCTAACCCCCAGGCACCCCTGACCTCTGGGGCACCGCTGACCCCTGGGTCATCCCTGACCCCCAGGGCACTGCTGGCGCTTGGGCCACCCCTGACCCCCAGGACATCCCCGTCCCCCCAGTTACCCCTGAGCCCTGGAACACCTCTGTCCCCGGGCCACCCGTGAGCCGGCCACCCGCTGTCCCGCAGGTGCTGATCGAGACGCTGTGTGCCCTGGGGGCGCAGTGCCGCTGGTCTGCCTGCAACATCTACTCCACCCAGAACGAGGTGGCCGCGGCCCTGGCAGAGGCTGGTGAGTGCAGCTGGGCCGGGGCCCCGCAGCCCCTCCTGCCTCCCTGGCCTCGCCCAGGGGAAACCTTCCAGGGAACTTCGGATTTCATTTGTTTATAGTTCAGTCTATATTTATATATGGACATTTGATATGTACTATAATATATAATCATATAAAATTCTGTTTTAAATAGAATTATAAAATTATAATTATACTTAGATTTATAAAAATCTACATTAAAATATTATATTTATATATAATTATAATATAATTATAATTATTATATTTATATTAAATGCATTATTATATAATTATAATTATTATATTTATATTAAGTGCATTATATTTTAATTATATAATTATATTGATATTAAAATTATAAAATTATAGTTTATATTTAGAAATATTTTATACTAGGTATAAATATAAATATAAATAGATATTTAAATAATATATATTATAAATAAGTGTATATATTCACATAAAATACACTATATAATATGAATGCATGTATAGATACTTATAAAAGGCTTATATTTTATATAGATTTATATAGATTTTATATAGATTATATATTATATATAATATATATATTTTATATCTATTACACCTGTTTTATATAGATTATAAATAAAATAGGTGTAAAATAGAAACAAAATAAATAGGAATAAATATAAAATAACAAAAACATAAAATATATTTTAATTTTATATTTAACCGTATTTTAACTCAATTTAGTTTTATACTGTTTAGAATTAAACAGTTAATAGCAGTATTACTACATTAATTAGTACTAATAGCAGTATTACTACAATAATAACTACTACAAGTAATTGTTAGTAGTATTGTTTTCTTATTATTTATTTATTATTATTTCTTTGGGTTTTATTATTTATTTTAATTTTTTAAAAATTTTGTATTTCTGTTTTAGAGAATGAATATTTTTGTGGAATATCTTCTGGGGAGGGATGGGCAGGTCTGATCTGCTGTGGGCAGTGGTGTGATCTCTGCATGCTCCCCTGGCTCTTGTGTCCGTGTGTTTGTGGAGCTGGCCGAGCTCTGAGCGCTCTGCCACGCCCAGACTCCAGGGATGCTCCTGTTCCTGCAGGTGTTGCTGTGTTTGCCTGGAAAGGGGAGTCCGAGGATGATTTCTGGTGGTGCATTGACCGCTGTGTTAACGTAGACGGCTGGCAGGCCAACATGGTAAGGAGTCTTCTCCAGCCCTTCCTCTTCCTCCCTTCCACCCTGGGGCTGTTCCTGGGAGTCTCCTGACCTCGAAAGGGCCTTTGACCCCCATTAAAGGGGGGCTCTTGGAGAGCAGCAGCTGGAGATGAGCTGGGAACAGCCACGGGAATGTCAGGAGCTGCAGAGATGATGTCCTGCGTTGGCACGTCCCAATGGCAGGGGAACAGCTCCTGGTGGAGTTGCCTTGAGCCAAGAAATGGGACCTGTCCCCCTGCAGGAGCTGCCCCAGCCGCTCCTCTCAGCACAGGTGCCATCTGCCGTCTCCCTCCCCAAGCTGGGCTCACAGTGGGGACCTTTCCCTTGTCAAAGCCAATGTCCCCCCTTGGTGCGTGGTCTGGGGTCACCAGTGATGTGTGTGGACCATGGCACCTCCCACAGCCTGTCCTCTCCTGTTTGCTTTCAGGGCATCAGTGGTGTCCTGAGCCCAGCCTAGTTTGTTAGTGCTGCCTGTGGTCACCTTTGCAGGCTGCAGAGCAATAGCAGAGGCAGGAAATCCTGTTAGGATCCAGCAGCTCCACACAGGGGTAAAGCATCTCAGGGTTTTAGAGGAACCCCTGAGTTGCAGGCACCTAGGGGAACCCGGGAGTCCTGGCCCCCTGGCCTCTGCCCAAACAGCCCCCCAGGAGTGCCTGAAGATGCTTCTCCAAATCATTTTCCCCATCCTGTCCTCAGCCAGTGCATTTCCCAGTGGGAGGCCTGACTGCTGCCTGTTCTTCCTTGCCTGTTCTAGATCCTGGATGATGGTGGGGACCTGACCCACTGGGTTTATAAGAAGTACCCCAGCGTGTTCAAGAAGATCCGAGGGATTGTGGAGGAGAGCGTGACAGGCGTGCACAGGTGGGAGCTTTGGGAAGGCAGATCCAGAGAGCTCAGGGAGCTGCTGCTGTCTGCTCTGACCTGCCTCTGCCCTCTCCCAGGCTGTACCAGCTCTCCAAGGCTGGCAAGCTGTGTGTCCCAGCCATGAACGTGAATGACTCTGTCACCAAGCAGAAGTTTGATAACCTGTATTGCTGCCGGGAATCCATCCTGGATGGGTGAGTCCAGCTCTTTTCCCCACTGGCACTTCCACACGGGTGGGTTTGGCTCTGGCTGCTTCTTAAGCAGAGATCGGGCTCTGCTGCTTTGACCTGGTTTTGGGCTTGACTGATCCCAACACAGGTCTCTCTCTGTCCCCCAGCCTGAAGAGGACCACGGATGTGATGTTTGGAGGGAAGCAAGTGGTGGTTTGTGGTTATGGGGAGGTGAGTTCCATGAGCTGTGCTGGCCTCCCCCGAGCTCAGCATCCTGCAATTCCCTGTGCAAAGGCCACTTGCCCTTGCTATAAGGAGTAGATCCAACCTGGTGAGCGATGACCAGGAAAATCTTGTTGGAATCTGCAAGAGAATGGAGATCAGGGGTCAGATTTCCCAGTTTGCTGCAGATGAACTGGGCTGCACAGCCGACAGTCGCTGGGAACACTGGCCTGAATTATAACTACCCACGGGTACTCCCATCTGCTATCCCTGGCCCAGGTTCAGCATCCAGCCTGGTTGTCACTGAGCAGGGCAGGCAGCTTCTCCCTGGGAATAATACTCTGGCAGAGGGAAATTGTATAATGAACTTGTAACTGATTCTACCCTGGAAGAGCTGGAGCTGGGAGCTGCCACCCTCCCTCCATCTGTGCACGTCTGTGTGGGTGTTTATCTTCCAGCACTGTGCAGGGACTGGCAGGAGCTGCAAAGGCTCTTCCCAGCAGGAATTTGCTCCCTAATTCATTTAGGCACCAGTGGAGCCCAGCTTTGCTCGACCAAGAGACTGTGCTGGCTCTCACTGAGCGCTCTGGGCTGGTGCCTGATTCTCCAGGCAGAAGTTGTGCTGGGCATTGTTGTCTTCAGGGTCTGTCCTAAACTTTACTGGACTTCTTCATAACAGGGGAGTCAGATAATCCCAGGCTTCAACCCATATTTGAGTTGGAAGGGAGCTTCAAGCTCATCTGGTTCCACCCCCTGCCATGGACAGGGACACCTTCTGCTCGACCAGGCTGCTCCAAGCCCCACCCAACCTTGAACACTTCCAGGGATGAGGAGCCGCAGCTTTTCTGAGAACATTCCAGTGCCTCACCACCCTCACAGCCAAGAATTCCTTCCCACTGTCCAATCTAACCCTGCCCTCTGGCAGTGGGAAGCCATTCCTCCTTGTCCTGTCACTCTGTCCCTTGTCCGAAGTCCCTCTTCAGCTCTCCAGAAGCCCCTTTAGGCACCGGAAGGGGCTCTAAGGTCTTGCTGTACCCTGCTCTCCTCCAGGCTGAGCACCTTTCTTCTCCCAGCCTGTTCACCCTGAATGGTTTCCCCTTTGGATGTGAGTTGAGTCCCAGCTGGCCCTGCCTGGGTGTGTTCAGTAGACCCGAGGCTGGAGCTGGGTGATAAGTGAGGCTTGCTCTGGAAATGTTTTAGGCCCAGCACCTTGCTGGTCACGAAACAGGTCTGAGTAGAGTCTGTGCAGCAGAGCCAGGTGTTGGTGTGGGTTGGTCATGTGGAGAGCTGGACTCTGTTTTAATTTTCTGAGGAGAGGGAGCGAGTCTGAGCTGCATGTTGCAGGAGCCCTGTGCTCCCTATGCTGATGTGGGCAGCATGGGATGGAGGATCTGCCCCCTGAGGAGTGCAGGATGGCTCTGAAATCCTGTAGCTTAAAGGCAAGGGGGCAGTGTGTGCTCCTCTAGGCTGTCTTTGATTCCTGCTTGGGGAAAGGCTCCTGCAATGCTGGGGCTGCATGAGCTGTGAGAGCGTTGGGTTGGGAAACTCCTGTCATGGATATTTCTGCCTGGGGCAGCCACAGCTTCTCTGGACAGCCTGTGCCAGGGCCTCACCACTCCCACAGGGGAGAATTCCTTCCCAATATCCTGTCTAATCCTGCCTTCTGGCAGTGAGAAGCTGGTGGCCTTGGAGGAAGAGCTGGGCTTGTGGCAGTTGTGCCACTTACCAGATACATCCTGAGCTGCTCCTGGCATTGGGCAAGCAGCTGAGATGAGGATCTTCCAGCCAGGGATGAGCCTGGGCTGTTTAGGGCAGGGACTGTAGCACTGGTGGGTCTGTGTCCTGCCTCACTGACCCCTCTGCCTCGGCAGGTTGGGAAGGGATGCTGTGCTGCCCTGAAAGCCCTGGGAGCCATCGTGTACGTCACCGAGATCGACCCCATCTGCGCTCTTCAAGCCTGGTAAGGTGCTCCCATCTGCTCGGGAGTGTCTCTCTCTCTCTGCTCTTCCAAACCCTGCCAGAGGCTGGAGTGAAGCCAGGGGGATCTGTGGTGCATTTTGGAGAACATGCACCTTGCTGGGTGTGATGGGGAAGGGCTTGGGCAGCTTTCAGGGATGGAGTACTGGGCAGAAGGTGTTCACTGGCTGGTTTGGGGAGGCTGCTCAGGCCTCTATGCCACACATTCCTGGCTCATCCAACATTTCCAAGAGCGAGTTGGACATCCCAACTGTTGCACGACTCTCCCTCGTGGCACTGGTGTCCCTGGAGGGGTAGAGGAGAACCTGGGCTGCTGCCAGAGCAGTTTGGAGCTGCTGAGATCCTCATGGCCTGGGGCACAGAAGGAACAAGCTTCTCCTCCTCATGATCGTCCCTATTCCCCTTTTTTTGCCAGCATGGATGGATTTCGGGTGGTGAAGCTGAGCGAAGTAATCCGTCAGGTGGATGTCGTCATCACCTGCACAGGTAGGGATAGACAAGGCTGGAGCAGGAGCACCATTCCCAGGTGGGGTCTCGAGGGAGCTGGGAGTGGAGGACATTTCACTGCTGTGTGCTCCTAATTTTCCACAACAGCTGGGCTCTGCCAGGAGCTTTTCACCCTGATTTGCCATATGATCACAGTCCTGGCCCAGAGCAGAGGGACATCTTGGCCACGTGTTCTCAGGGTATTTTGGGATCTCCTAGAGCCTGGTTAATTCATGGGAGCAAAGATCAAAGATTTGGCCACTGCCCAGGCTCCCCAGGTAATGGTCACGGTCCCAGTCCTGCCAGAGTTTAAGGGGTGTTTGGACAATGCTCTCAGGCACAGGGTGGGATTGTTGGCAGTGTCCTGTGCAGGGTCCAGGAGTTGGACTTGATGACCCTTGTGGGTCCCTTCCCGCTCAAGGTATTCCATGACAGCACTTGTCCCACATTGTTCTCTGCTGCCACAGGCACAAGGGTTCATGTCCCAGGGAAACTCCTCTGATGTTGCCCCAAGCCGAGCTTCTCTGACTGAAGTTCAGAGAAGGAGAAACCACAGGGTTTGTGTTCCCAGTGCAGTGGGATGAGCTGTGCCCTCTGTGCCTGCAGGGAACAAGAACGTGGTGACCAGGGAGCACCTGGACCGGATGAAGAACAGCTGCATCGTGTGCAACATGGGCCACTCCAACACGGAGATTGACGTGGTGAGTGCCAGCCCCTCCGGCCGTGCCCTCTGCCGGCCCCTCCGGCCGTGCCCGCTGCCGGCCCCTCCGGCCGTGCCCGCTGCCGGCCCCTCCGGCCGTGCCCGCTGCCGGCCCCTCCGGCCGTGCCCTGTGCCAGCCCCTCCGGCCGTGCCCTCTGCTGGCCCCTCAGGCCGTGCCCGCTGCCGGCTCCTGCCGTGCCCCAGCCTTGCCTCCTCGTGTTGCAGACCAGCCTGCGGATGCCGGAGCTGACCTGGGAGCGGGTGCGCTCCCAAGTGGACCACGTCATCTGGCCCGACGGGAAGCGGGTGGTGCTGCTGGCCGAGGTGTGTTGAGAGCTGGGCCATGATGCTTTGGGCCTCTGTCAGGAAATCACAGATTTAGCCAGGTGGAAAAGTGCTGAGAGAAGCTTCAGGGCTCAAACCAGGTTTTTTTAATTTTTTTTTTGTTTTCTTTTCTTGAGGGTGGGTGTGTCATATCCCACGTGCAGCCACAGAGGTGCCATGTGACTCCGTTCTTCTGAGCTGGGATTCATCCCACTCAGGCAAACCCCATCTGTGCAGGGTTTCCCAGGTGCTGGGTGGCTCCTCTTCCCACGGGGGCTGTTCTGGCAGGAGGAGGGACTGGCTTTTCTAGGGACTACAACATTCCCCTGCCTTGAAATGAAGGGTTGAGGTGGAAACTTGAGCAGATGAGAAATGCTCTGGTCACCATGCTCTGGTTCTCTGTGCCCCTACTCCCTGGTCCCCTGTGCAGGGAGGGAGGGGATGGCGGTGAATCCCATCTGGGAACTCAGTTTGGTTTGGATTTGGGAGCATGTCCAGCTCTGTGCTGACTCCTGCTTCCTCCCAGGGCCGTCTGCTCAACCTCAGCTGCTCCACAGTTCCCACCTTCGTTCTCTCCATCACAGCCACCACACAGGTCTGTACATGGGTGGGGCCCTGCACAAGCCTAGGGGTGGGGATGGTTTGGAAGGAGCTGGGAACATGCTGGGATTGGTTCTTGAGATGGCACCACTGCCAGAAATACCATTTTTTCTGGGCTGGAGTTATTGCTGGCACGGACCCAGTGTTTTGGGTACAGCAAGTTTTTGGAGAGCTTTTAAATGAGTGGTTTCATGGCACAGATCCTGCTGGGCTGGAAGACAGGTTTAAGCTTCCCCCAGACAGGTTTGAGCCCTCCTAGGACGGGTTTGAGACCCCCTAGCATGGGTTTAACCTTCCCCAGCACAGGTTTAAGCCCCTCTAGCACTGATTTAAGCTCCCCCAGCATGTGTTTAGGCCCACCTAGCACAGGTTTGAGCTTACCTCAAAGCAAGGCTTTGTTTGGGCTGGGAACATGGAGGGGGCTGGTGGCACTGGGAACACTGGGTGGGCTGGTGGCACTGGGAACGTGGAGGGGATTGATGGGACTGGGAACCTGGAGGGTCTGGTGGCACTGGGATCGTGGAGGGGATTGATGGCACTGGGAACATGGAGGGGATTGGTGGCACTGGGAACGTGGAGGGGATTGATGGCACTGGGAACGTGGAGGGTCTGGTGGCTCTGGGAACATGGAGGGGATTGATGGCTCTGGGAACATGGAGGGGATTGATGGCACTGGGAACATGGAGGGTCTGGTGGCTCTGGGAACATGGAGGGTCTGGTGGCTCTGGTGCTCATGGGGAAGGACAGCCAGGCTGACAGTGGGGAATTCCCTTATCCTGACTCCTGTCAGCCCAAGGGGACAGGGAACAGCCCTGTGTTTTGGACTTGGTTCCCAACAGTGGAAGCCAGCTCTCAGATGCAGTTTCATCTGTCCTGAAGGAATCTGTCCTGGTTTTTGGATGCTGCCAGTTTCTGAGGAGCAGCCCTTTCCTTTCCATGTCCCGCAGCAGCTGGGTGGTTTAAGAGGAGAAGAGCTGCTAACCCCAAACCATCCTCATGTTTTTGCCTGGGGTGTTGAGCCCAGATGCTGCAAACAGGCTGGGTGCCATCTCATCCCTGCTCTCTGATCCCTCCAGTGGGATTATGGAGACCCAGACAGGGATGTACTTGGGGAGGGACCCTTTCCCTCAAGGCATGTTGGAGATGGTTGTACTGTCCCTCAAGCTCCCAGATCCTTCTCTACATTTGTGAGCTTTGTGCTGCCCAAGCTGGTGGCCATTCCTGACTGTTCCCAGCTTGTCCCTGTGCTCTCCACAGGCTCTGGCTCTGATTGAGCTCTACAACGCTCCCGAGGGCCGGTACAAGCAGGACGTTTACCTGCTGCCAAAGAAGATGGGTGAGTGAAGGAACTGACTTTTCCCTGGGGAATCCATGTGCCAGCAGTGTCAGAAGAGCTCAGACCTGGGCTGGGAAACACTTCCAGAGGGACAGTGGGTTCAGGGAAGCCACCAGAGGCAGTGAACTTAAAATCTGTGGGGGTTATTTGCTTTATCTTTGTTAGTGTTCTGCAGCGTGGGAGGCATCCCACATCCTGCAGCCTCCCTTCTCTGGGATTTTCCATCCCTCCTTGTGCCTTTAGGGGCACATCCAGCCCAGGCTTGGGCTGAGCCCTGCTTCGGGTGACGGTGAATCCGGGGTGCTGCCCAGCCATACCTTCCAGTCATCAGCTGCCCGTGTTGTGCTGGGGTGTGGGCGCCCTGATCCCGTGTTCCCTGTGCCATTCCCAGATGAATACGTGGCCAGTTTGCACCTGCCGTCGTTCGACGCCCACCTGACGGAGCTGACGGACGATCAGGCCAAATACCTGGGACTCAACAAAAACGGGCCTTTCAAACCCAACTACTACAGGTGAGAGCTGCTGGGGCAGGAGCTCCCAGTTCCCTGTGGCTTTGGAGTTCTGCCTCCAGCTCCGGGGTCTCCAACAGCAGAAGGATGTGGAGCTGCTGGAGCGTGTCCAAAGGAGGCCACAGAGATGCTTTGAGGGCTGGAGCCTCTGGGAGAGCTGGAAGGCTCCCAAGAGAGCTTAGAGTCCCTTCCCGTGCTTGAAGAGGGCAGGGTTAGATGGGATATTGGGAAGGGATTCTTGGCTGTGAGGGTGGGCAGGCCCTGGCACAGGTGCCCAGAGCAGCTGAGCCTGCCCCATCCCTGGCAGTGTCCAAGGCCAGGCTGGACAGGGCTGGGACCAACCTGGGACAGTGAAAGGTGTCTCTGCCCGTGGAATGAGATGAGCTTTAAAGTCCCTGCCAGCCCAGACCAGTCTGGAATTCCATGCCTGGGGGATCCCCTTGCCCTGGCACAGCAGCACCTCCCATGTCCCTCACTGTCCCTTCCTTCTCTCCTAGATACTGATGGGACCATTTCCATGAAGGACCAGACCACACAAGGCAACATTTGAGAGATTTTTTTTTAATCATTTTTATTTTGGTTTACCTTTTTTTTTTTTTTTTTTTTTTTTTTTTTCTTAACCACCACCAGAACCTGTTTTTACGTTTTATCTGTGATTTTAAGGTCAGGTTTTCTTTTCTCTCCCTTTTCCATGATCGCATCCCTGTCTGATCTCTCCAGACAATCTGGGATTTGCTTCTTGCTTTCATGTGGCTGAAGCTGCTGATTCCCAGCCCTGGCTCCAGGAGGGGCTTTCCCTTTCCTGCGGGGCCAAGGGCGCTTCATTCCTGCAGCAATGGTTCATTTTGGCTTTTATTTTGTATTTTTTCCCACCTTTCCAGCCCACGTCGGTCTCAGCCGGGCTCCCTGTGGATCCGGAGATGCTCTTCTACCTTGTCTTCTATTTCTTTGTGTGGATTATCTGCAACTTCTAAATTGCCTTAAAGAGCCCAGTTTTAGCTGCTAGATCCCTGCTCCGGGTGCTTCCTGGGAGCAGAGTGGCCGGCAGGACACCTGGCACAGGGGGTGACCGTGCCCGAGCCCAGCCCAGGTCCCTGCGCTGAGGTGGCCCAGGTTTGGTGGCCACTGGCCTGGGTTTGCTGGCCACCTGGGTCCAGGGGAGTTCAGTGTTTCAGGGTGCTAATCTGAATCTGGATGGGGGTCGCTTTCCCAGCATTATCCTCATCTCTCCTAGGTTTTTTGTTTGTTTATTTTTTTTTTAGCCAAACTGCACCTTAATTGAGTTTTAAACATTTTTTTTTCCGTTTGTTTATTTGGTTTTTTTCTTCCTCTTTTCCTTTTTGATCCTTACAGAGATGTTTTAGAGGGCGGGGATTGTTATTAGATGTTTTGAAAAGGAATCACTGGGGACGTGGCTGCCTTCCCATCTCCCTCTGGGAGGTGCTGGGGGGTGTTGAGGGTGTCTGGGGTGGGTTTTGGGGGTGTTTCACTATTTTTTTTTTGAGCTGGATGCAGAGATGAGCCTTCCCCATAGCCCAGCCCGGCCCCTCTGCTCCCTGTCACTGTTTTCCTCACCCTCTCCTGGTGTGTCCCAGCTGCTCCCATCATCTCCTCCATGCCCTCCCTGCTGACATTTCCCTTCCCAGCTTGTGCTGGGGTGTGGGCAGCTCCTTCCAACCCACCGAGGTTCCTCTGGCTCCTGTTCCTTTCCCCACCCAAGGGAGGGAAGGAGCTGCTGGCACTTCCTGGGTGGTGGAGCTGCTCCTTCCCCCTTTGCAGGGATCCACCTGGACGGGTCCTTCCCGGGGAATTTGCCGGTTTTGGGGGGTGCTGAGCTCTTTGGGGGGCCAGGGGATGGGAGAGGTGCTGAGATCATCCCCCTCCACGTCCTCTGACTGTTCCTCTCTCCCGCTCTGCCTGATCTCCTCCTGGATAGATTTTGGGGATCACCTGCCTCGCTCCCCCGCAGATCCCAGGGATCGCCTGGGTCCCTTCCACCATCCCGCAGACCTCCCTGGGGACAGCTTAGCAAGCTGGGACGGGCGTTTGTGGGAAGGATCGGGAGCATCCCCCCTTCCCCGTGAGCCCCCCACGCCCGGGGGTCCCCGTTCCCACCCGTCCCGGGTGGAATCTCGGCCAAGGGCTCTGTGTCTGTATAAGCCATGCTGGGGGAGCCCGGGGCGATGGCGGCGGCAGCGGCGGGCCGGGAGCGAGAGGTTTATTTTGTATAGGAATGATTTTTAATGAATGCAATATTAATCCTTGCAGATGAGCAATAAATCATTAAAGTCTAATTAAACTATTAGGAAAAATGAAGTGCTTGTGGTTGTGGGTGGTTTGTTTGGTTCCTTAGGGGGGGACCTTGAGTTGTTTCAGGCCCCAAGGGCAGGGCTGGAATCTCCCTTTGGCCACCTCGGGGATTGGGTCCCACCAGAATTTTCTGAGCGTTGCCACAGCTCTGGATTTTGGGGTCTCACCCTCTTTAAAGCCCAACAGGGCACCTTAGCTTGGGGTTAAACCCTGTTTGTTGGGGTCCGACTCCCCTCAGAGCCCATCAGGTCACCCCCATTTGGGGTCTGAGCCCCCCAGCCCCTTCACTGGAGCATTCCTTTGTTCCAGGCCCCTCAGTTTGGGGTCTGAGCCCCCCAGCCCCCTCACTGGAGCATTCCTTTGTTCCAGGCCCCTCAGTTTGGGGTCTGAGCCCCCCAGCCCCCTCACTGGAGCATTCCTTTGTTCCAGGCCCCTCAGAGTGGGATCTGCCTGTTCCTGCCACTCCCAACATGGCGGCCTCCAGCGCCCGGGCCCGCCCCAGGGCGAGGCGGAAGTGCCACACCCAGCATGGCCGCGCCCCAGGCCGCGCCGCACCCAAGATGGCCGCGCGGGGGCGGAGCCCGCCGCCCGGCCGTGTGTCGCGCCGTCCGCGGCCGCCGGGGGCGGGCAGTGCCGGCCGTGACGCGGCCGCCACGGCGGAGCGGCGGGCCCCGCGGGCGCGAGCTGCATCCCACCCACCGGGGACACCGGCGCTCCCCCAGGTGCCACTCCCAACATGGCGGCGGCGCTGCCCCGGCTCTCCCTGCCGCTCCCGCGAGAGGAGGGGGTGAGTCCTCGCGAGAGCTCGGCGCGGCGGAGCGGCCGACATGGAGCCGAGTGGCGGCCCCGGGCCGGGCCCCGTCCCGGTCCCGGTCCCGGGGAACAACAAGGGCCGCGGTGGGGCGGCCGCGCCCGGGAGGGGCCGCGACTTGGCCCGGCCGCCGCGCAAGGACTCCGAGGTCAGCGCCGCCGCCGGGAGCGGGGCGGCCTTCCCGGGCGGGGCGGGCCGCGCCGGGCCTCGTCCAGGGCCTGCCCGTGGGCGCCGGTGCCCGGGGGCGGTGCCGGTGTCCGGTCGGTGTCGGTGCCCGCAGTGCCGGTGCCCGGGGGTGCCAGTGTCCGGCTCTTCCAGCCCTGCTTGGGCACCGCCTTCCCCGGGACCAGCCCAGGGCCGGCTCGGCCGCTGGCTCCGGTGCTCCATTGCTGGTCCCAGGGCCCGTCCCGGACCGGCCGCTCCCTCGGTACCGGTTCCCTGGCGCAGTGGCCCCTGGCTGTGGAGCCGAGAGGCCTCTCCCTGCCCGGCCTGCTCGGCCCGGGGGCTGCCCGGAGCCTGCCTGGTCTCGGTCGGTGCCGATTTCCCCTTCATCTCTCCATCCCTTCCCCAGCTCCGGGCCGCTGGGACCGGGCCGGGCCGGGAGGATGGATCGGTCGGCCGGTCCTAAACGGGAGTGACAGGGCTGGCCCGGGGGTCTCCAGCCCATCCGGGGGTTTTCTCGGTGTTGCCGCTCGGTACCAGCCCGGGGTGCGGTGCCGGGTCCCGCTGCCGTGCTCGGACCAGGGATGGTTCCGGCAAGAGGTGACCAACCCCCTCAGGGACAGCCCACGGTGCTGGGGTCACCCCGAGCCTTGGGGTCGGAGGGTTGTGTGGAGCTGAGGTATCCCGAGGCTTTTCCAAAGCATTTCATTCCTGGCCCCAGCGCCGTTCTCTCCCACGGCTTCCTCAGAAAGGTCCCTGGAATGCCAGGGGAGGGATGTGAGGGGGAATCTTGGAGAACCTGAGGTGGTTGGATCTTCCCCGATCTCAGACTCCTGGAATTCGGGATTGTTCTGATGTGGATCTGCCTCTCTGTTAGGAGTGGGAGCCCCCAAATTTAGCAGATTGCTTGGGGATTCATTCAGGGGTGGGTGCCCCAGAATTTGTGTGGGTTTGCTCCTTTCTCAGGAATATGTGCCCCAAAATTTGGGATGGTTCTGCTGTGGCTATGCTCCTTGCTCAGGGCTGGGTGTCCTGAGAGGGTTCTGGTGTGGGTCTGCCCTGTGCTCAGGTGTATGTGGGTCCCAAAATGCTGCTCAGGGTCTGCTCCTCACTCAGAAGTGAGTGCCCCAAAATTTGGGAGAGTTGTGGTGTGGATCTGCCCCTCAGTCAGGAGTGGGAGTCCCATAATTCAGGAGAATTCTGCTCAGGGTCTGCCTCTCACTCAGGAGCGGGTGCCCCAAAATTTGGGATGGTTCTTGTATGGGTTTGCCCCTCTTTGGGATGGCTCTTGTATGGTTTGCCCCTCACTCAGGAGTGGGTGAGAATTCTGCTCTGGATCCTCGCCATGCTCAGGAGTGAGAACCTCATAATTCAGGAGAGTTCTGGTGTGGATTTGCCCTGTGCTCAGGATGCTGAAATTTGTGAGAGTCTTGCTGTGCACCTGCCCCACTCAGGGCTGGTGCCCTGAAATGCTGTGGGTCAATGTTCTTGGCTTCTGTAAAGGGAGCTGATGGTATTTTGTGCTCTAAAGGTTCTCCTGGCTGTTTTTGCAGTCTCTCCAAAGCTGTTTGAAGTTGTTTCATCCTCACTAATCCCATCTGCTGGGACAGCACAGGGGGATAGCCCAAATTTTCCCAATTTTGTGTGAAATGGGTGAGCTCTAAGAGCTGCTTGATCTCAGAGAACCCTGTCCCTGTGTCCTGCTGTGTTTGTTGTGCTTTGGGGGCTCCCCCCGTGCTTTGGGGGTGCTGCAGTGGATGCAGCACAGCCCGTGGGGACGCAGGAGGTGGGCTGGAGTTGCCTCGGTAACGTTTGTGCTGCTGCAGGAATGTTTCTGGTCCCTAAACCAGGAAGATCAGCCCTGGATTTGCAGGAGGATGAGGTGAATTGCGAGTGTGTTCAGGGGTTTAGGTTTTCCTGAAATATGCTGTCATGGAACTGATTTTCCCCCCGTGTTTTCAGGGCTATTCGGAGTCACCAGACCTGGAGTTTGAATACGCAGACACGGATAAATGGACAGCAGAGCTGTCAGGTAAGGAATTCTTCTGTGATGCATCAATTAATCAACCATCATTTCCTCTCCTGGTAGAATTAAAAGAGCTCTGTCAATTGCAGTATCATTTTATTATTGTATTTAAATGCTGTGTTGATATTAAAAGGGACAGGGTATGTGTAGTTCATATTTTTTGCCTTACCCTGGGTGGGGTTTTATTGCATTTTGATATTTTGCTAAAACCGCAGTTCCCGGGGCTGAGTTGCAGCTCGGTGCAGGTTTTTGGAGCTTCTCCTCTTTTGGCAGAGCTGTACAGCTACACAGAGGGGCCAGAGTTCCTGCTCAACCGAAAATGCTTCGAGGAGGACTTCAGGGTCCACAGTAAGCTGGATCTTTTTCTGGATTCCTCTGCCCTGGGGGGGACAGACATTTCTCTTCCTGGAGAAGGGGAGCCTGATGTCAGAGCTTACTGGGCTCTGCAGCTACTCCCAAGGGGCAGCTTCAATCTCTGCTCCCTGTGACAGGAACAGGACCCAAGGGCATGGCTGGGGCTGTGTCAGGGGTGGGTCAGGCTGGAGATCAGGGAAAGGTTCTTCCCCCAGAGGGTGCTGGCAGTGCCCAGGCTCCCCAGGGAATGGGCACAGCCCCGAGGCTGCCAGAGCTCCAGGGGTGTTCAGACAGCGCTCTCAGTGACCCACTGAGAGATTTCGGGGTGTCCAGGTGTTGGCCTCTATGATCCTTGTGGGTCCCGTGCAGCTCAGGCCATTCCATGATGCCACGACTGCTCTAATCCCCTGCTGGACAGCAGGAGCCATCCCTCAGCCCTCTCTCATCCCGGGAGCCCCTCTCCTGGTGTTCCCTGGCTCTGCTGTGCCCGGCTGAGGCTGTGCCCAGAGCCCTGCTGTGCCCGGCTGAGGCTGTTCCCAGAGCCCTGCTGTGCCCAGAGCCCTGCTGTGCCCGGCTGAGGCTGTGCCCAGAGCCCTGCTGTGGTTTGCAGTTCCCTGGCTCTGCTGAGGCTGTGCCCAGAGCCCTGCTGTGCCCGGCTGAGGCTGTTCCCAGAGCCCTGCTGTGGTTTGCAGTCCCGTGGCTCTGCTGAGGCTGTTCCCAGAGCCCTGCTGTGGTGTGCAGTTCCCTGGCTCTGCTGTGCCCAGAGCCCTGCTGTGGTGTGCAGTTCCATGGCTCTGCTGTGGTTTGCAGTTCCCTGGCTCTGCTGAGGCTGCGCCCAGAGCCCTGCTGTGGTTTGCAGTGCCCAGAGCCCTGCTGTGATTTGCAGTTCCCTGGCTCTGCTGTGCCCAGAGCCCTGCTGTGGTGTGCAGTTCCATGGCTCTGCTGTGGTTTGCAGTTCCCTGGCTCTGCTGTGCCCAGAGCCCTGCTGTGGTTTGCAGTGCCCAGAGCCCTGCTGTGGTTTGCAGTGCCCAGAGCCCTGCTGTGGTGTGCAGTTCCCTGGCTCTGCTGTGCCCAGAGCCCTGCTGTGCTTTGCAGTGCGGGACAAGAGGTGGCCGGAGCTGGAGCGGACGCAGCACCGCACGCACGCCATGCGCCTGCTGGACGGGCTGGAGGTGACGGCGCGCGAGAAGCGGCTGCGCGTGGCACGCGCCATCCTCTACGTGGCACAAGGTGACACCGGCCCCTGCCCCTGGCTCGCCCTGCTAGCGCAGTGAAATGGGTTATATTGTAATGTATATATTGTATATATTGTGCAACAGAGTTGTGCAATTCGATAGACAATTTTGTGTGTTGTATTGTATATGTTAACTGTTCTACATATAGTGTCTGTTTAAATATGTATTATAGAACTCCTTTATCAAGTTTTTATATATGTATAAGATATAAGATAATAAGATATATATATAAGATATAAGATATATGGACAGTAGAGATAGATAAGATATATATAATATATATTTAAGATACATATATAAGTTATATATATGAAAGATATAAGGTATCTTTTAAATATATAAGATATAAGATATAAATATAAATCTTTATATACAAATCTTCATATATCTTAAAAATGCTTAATACATTGCATATAGTATATATACTATATAATACAATACGTGATACAGAGTTTTGTATTATATATAGTGTAATGTATATTGTATTATGATATGTATTGTAGATTCTATTGGAGTATGTGTTACATATAGAATACCTATTATAATTATATGTACCTACTCTATATATGAGACATTGTACAGTATAATTTCATATCTATAATATATACATATATATAATTATAATATGTACACTATATTTAATATTTTTATGTATGTACTATATATATGAGACAGAACACAATATAATCTCTTATATAATATATACATAAAAATATATATGCTATATGTGGCATTTTTATGTACATGCTATATGTGAGACAAAGTACAATATAATCTCATATGTATAGTATGTACATAAAAGTATTTAATTATAATATGTATACTACATGTAATGCATAATACAATATAATCTACAGTACATATTATATATAGTATACTGTATATTGTTTATTATATATTACATGTTATATCTTACATATAATGCATGGTGTATTTAATATATTAAATGCTGTATGTATTTAATATATATTATATGTATTATATTATTCACACTATATATATTATACACAATATGCTATATGTATATTGTATGTAATATATCAGTATATACTATAATGAACATACAGTATTCACATGATACGATAATTGCTAATTATTTTAATGTGTGATATTTAGAAGAATTTTCGTTCCCTGTGGATTCCATTCCACCTGGGATGTCTGGAACAAAGCTGAATCTCATGGGACCAGATAGTTTAGAGCAGTTTGGCCCAAAATTTGGCTGATTTCCCCGTGTCATCCCAGTTCTGCAGAGCTGGACTGCGTTACCCACAGAGGGCAGTTCCACGCTCTGCACCCCAGTTTCCCCCGGTCCCGAGGGTGTGTTTTCCACGCGAGTGCTGTGGGAGGGCCCGTGGGGCTGGCATCAGCAGGGTCTCCTCGCAGGCACCTTCGGGGAGTGCAGCTCCGAGGCCGAGGTCCAGGCTTGGATGAGGTACAACATCTTCCTCCTGCTGGAAGTGGGAACCTTCAACGCCTTGGTGGAGCTGCTCAACATGGAGATTGAGTGAGTACTGGGAGAAAACACTTCTGGAGTGGCTCTGGAATTCACCAGAGTGACTCCCGATGTCCTGGGTGGATGTGTAATGTAGGATTACACCTGATTTCTCCTGAAATTCCCGATGAGTCAAAGTGCCTGGCAGCAAACAGGCAGCTCTGCTCCTCCTCACGTGGCTCTGCTGGGAACGGGGAGTTCATGGCAGCAGTGTCTGTCTCAGGGTTGGGAGCTGGCACGCGGGGTGCCCGTGGCAGAGTCTGAATTCCCCCAAATTCTCTCTGAGCTGTTCTCCTTCCGCAGCAACAGCGCAGCCTGTTCCAGTGCCGTGAGGAAACCGGCCATTTCCCTGGCTGACAGCACCGACCTCAGGTATGGAGTGGGGATGGGGGGACCAGGAGGGGCTCCAGGGTTTTCTGGGGGCTTTGGGGGCTGAGGCAAGCACTGGAAGGGGCCCCAGAGCTGTCCCAGCTCTGAGAATTTCTGCAGGTGTCCATCATACTCAGCCTGCACAGCAGGAATGGGACTGATTTGGGATATGAAAGCAGTAGGATTTGGGAAGGCAGATTTTTTCCTGTTTGGACTTGTAGAAACTTTTCCCCCCAGTGCCTGTGTGCTGGTTTAGAGCAGGTACATGAATTGTGGATGTGGTCTGGCTTGCTCCAGCTTCTCCCTGAGCCCTGGGTGCTGGCAGTGGTTCCTTAACTTATCCCTGGCAGGGATTCAACTGCCCTGGTTTTTGCAGGGTGCTGCTGAACATCATGTACCTGATTGTGGAGACTGTGCGCCAGGAGGCCGAGGGGGACAAGCCTGAGTGGAAGAGCATGAGGCAAACCTTCCGAGCAGAGCTGGGTGAGCACCAGGAGCTGGCTAGAGCTGCCAGGGCTGGAGACAGTGACATGGCGTTTGGCTCTAGGAGTTGGGTAATGGCGACTGGCAGCACTGGGTTGGTTTCTGCTCAACTTGTGGGGCAGAGGGAGGTGAGCCAAGGAAGCCATCCAGCCTTTTCTGCTGCTGGGTGCTCTCTCCCTGGGAAAAAACCGGAATATTCGAGCTGTTATTTCCTCTTAAATGTAGAGGTAAGAAATTATGGTGTTTATGAGGCCTTGGAAGGGGAGAGGGAGCTGTCCGGGGTGAGGTGAGGATCTTGGAGCTAATGGGGAGGAGGGTGCAGGAACTGGTGATACTGGTGATCAGGGTGAGGCCAGGCATGAGGAATTCCTGGCTGATGGTGCTGTGTGGTTCCAGGAGCCCCCCTGTACAACAACGAGCCCTTCTCTGTCATGCTCTTTGGGATGGTGACCAAATTCTGCAGTGGCCACGCTCCACACTTCCCCATGAAGAAGGTGCTGCTTCTGCTCTGGAAGACTGTGCTGGTAAGGAGAGGCCACGGGGTGTCTGGTTTGGTACTTGGCAGAGGAGGGAATTCTGCTCTCAGAGTTGGCTGTAACTACTCCATCCTCTTTTTCTGGTGTTCAGTTTTCCTTAAACCCAATCCCAGGTTTTCCTCCACAGGGAAGCATTGGATGGTGGTGTCTGGAGCTGGATACTAAGGATAGACCCAAAGCAAGGTCCCTGGCTGGGGAAGGGAAAGCTCTGAACAATTGTTCAGAGAGAGCCTGGACATCCTCCTGTCCCTCCTGCCTCTCTCAATGACAAGAGAAGCACAGGCCAGGCAGCTCCTGTTTGAAACTGGGGAAGGATTTGGGCTCCTCAGGACAAGAGAGCCTTCAAGGGGCTGGAGTGTGTCCAGGGAGGGGAACGTCACTGGGGAAGGGTCTGGAGTGGCTGAGGGAGAAATGTCATTGGGGGGGCTCTCAGCCTAGAGGAAAGGAGGCTCAGGAGGGACCTTTTGGCTCTGCACAGCTCCCTAACAGGAGGGGACAGCCAGGTGGGAGTCAGGCTCTGCTCCCAGGGAACAGGGACAGGACGAGAGAAAATGACATCAAGCTGTGCCAGTGGAGGTTTAGGTTGGATATTGGGAATTTTTTTCATCAGAAGAGTAGTCAGGCATTGGCACAGGCTGCCCAGGACAATGTTGGAGTCACCATCCCCAGGAGGATTTAAAGGACACAGATGTGGCACCTGGTGACATGGATTACTGGTGGCCTTGGCAGTGCTGTGGGAGCAGTTGGACTCGATGATCCCAGAGGGCTTTTCTAACCCGCACGATTCTGTGGTTCTGCCAAGTGGGTTTGGAAGGGGCAGGTGTGGCTGTCCCTGGAGCCCCCCTGTGCCATGCTCAGCATGCTGTGGTGTCCCTTGCAGTGCACCCTGGGAGGGTTTGAGGAGCTGCAGAGCATGAAGGCAGAGAAGAGGGAGATGCTGGGCCTGCCCCCGCTGCCCGAGGACAGCATCCAGGTGATCCGCAACATGCGGGCGGCCTCCCCGCCCGCCTCCGCCTCCGACCTCATCGAGCAGCAGCAGAAGCGCGGCCGCAGGGAGCACAAGGTGGGGACAGGGACATTAGGGAGGGCGCTGCCAGGCTCTGGGCTTGTTTTTGGGACGCTCCCTTCCTGCTCTCCCCGCTGCAGGCCCTCATCAAGCAGGATAACCTCGATGCCTTCAATGAGCGGGATCCGTACAAAGCTGATGATTCCCGCGAGGAAGAAGAGGAAAATGATGATGACAACAGCCTGGAGGGAGAGACCTTCCCCCTGGAACGGGATGAAGTGATGCCCCCCCCTACCCAGCACCCCCCCAGTGACCGCATCACCTGCCCCAAAGGGCTGCCCTGGGCCCCCAAGGTCCGGTGAGTCTGGGGTCTCCCTGTTGGGAGAACTGGAGCAGGGTCAGGGAAATGGAGGCTGTTGGATGATGGGAATGTCAGCAGGGATGTAGGGAAGGTGTTTGGGGTGGGGGGGGTCACTTTGATGGCTGTTTTCTTGTGGGGCTGGCTGGGTACCCTTTACCTGAACACGAGGCTGTTCCCTGTGCTTGGGCTGTGCCTTTCCCTGTGCCTGGCTGGGCATCTTCCAGATGCTCCGCAAGGTGTGACTCTTCCCTTGTCCCTTTGCTGCAGGGAGAAGGACATTGAGATGTTCCTGGAATCCAGCCGCAGCAAATTCATCGGCTACACTCTGGGCAGGTGGGTGCAGAGCCAGCCCAGTGCTGCCGTTATGGGGGGCCTGTGGGAGAGGCCAATTTGGGGGCTGCTTTTGTCTCTACGTGGCAGCAGGGAAGGCCTTGGCTGGCTGGTCTGTAGCTTCATCCCTGGGTGGTCTCTGCCCCACCCCTGGGTGCTCAGCCCTGCTCCCAGCCTGGCTCTTTCCCTCCTCCAGTGACACCAACACCGTGGTGGGCTTGCCCAGGCCCATCCATGAGAGCATCCGCACCCTGAAGCTGGTGAGTGAAGGAATTCCTCCAGCCCCTGCTGCTCTATGGGTGCCCCTTGCCCATCTCCCTGCTCCCATCACGGCTCAGGGGGGATTTTCCTGACCATTTTCCCCTTCCTCCACCTAGTGATGGGAGAGCAGCCTTAAGCTTTCATCTCATCCTGGGCTCACAGGCTGTCTGAGCCCCTTCCTTAGGGGGCTCCATCCCTTCTTAGGGGGTTAGGGGGTTTAGGGGGTTCCATCCCTTCCTTAGGGTGCTCCATCCATTCCTTAGGGTGCTCCATCCCTTCTTTAGGGTGCTCCATCCCTTCCTTAGGGGACTCCATCCCTTCTTTAGGGGACTCCATCCCTTCCTTAGGGGACTCCATCCCTGCTTTAGGGGGCTCCATCCCTTCCTTAGGGTGCTCCATCCATTCATTCCTTAGGGGGCTCCATCCCTTCCTTAGGGTGCTCCATCCCTTCCTTAGGGGGTTCCATCCCTTCCTTAGGGTGCTCCATCCCTTCCTTAGGGGGTTCCATCCCTTCCTTAGGGTGCTCCATCCCTTCCTTAGGAGGCTTCATCCCTTCCTTAGGGGGTTCCATCCCTTCCTTAGGGGGTTCCATCCCTTCCTTAGGGTGCTCCATCCATTCATTCCTTAGGGGGTTCCATCCCTTCCTTAGGGGGTTCCATCCCTTCCTTAGGGTGCTCCATCCATTCATTCCTTAGGGGGTTCCATCCCTTCCTTAGGAGGCTCCATCCCTTTTTAAGAGGGTTTTATCCCTCTCTTCATGTCTTCATCCTTTTCCTACTGGCCTTGTCCCAGATCTGAGCCCAGCAGCTCCCACCCTGCACATGTACACAGGTCACCTCTGGGACAGGGAGCTGGGAGGGGTGGAGCAGGGTGGGAGCAGGCTGGGGCTGGGGGCAGCTCTGGGGACCGTGGTGACCCTGCCCTGTCCCCCTGCAGCACAAGTACACGTCCATTGCTGAGGTGCAGGTGCACATGGAAGAGGAGTACCTGCGCTCCCCGCTCTCCGGAGTGAGTGTGGGATGGGATGGGATGGGAGGGGTTGGGATGGGATGGGTTGGGATGGGATGCGATGGGATGGGATGGGATGGGTTGGGATGGGATGGGTTGGGATGGCATGGCATGGCATGGCATGGCATGGCATGGCATGGCATGGCATGGCATGGCATGGCATGGCATGGCATGGCATGGCATGGCATGGGATGCGATGGGATGGGATGGGATGCGATGGGATGGGATGCGATGGGATGGGATGGGATGCGATGGGATGGAGATGCTGGGCTGGGAGCTGGGGGCACTTGGTCCTGCCAGGTTTTTGGCAGGGCTGAGGGGTTTGTTTTGCTGGGAGGGGTTTCTCTGGGGCAGAGGGTGTTGGGGCAGGAGTTGGGGGTGTCCTGCCCTTGGGTTCATACTCCATGGTGCTGGTGGCAGCTCCTGGGATGTTTTCTGGTCTCTCCTGGCACCAGGGGGAAGAGGAAGTGGAGCAAGTCCCTGCAGAGATCCTGTACCAGGGCCTGCTGCCCAGCCTGCCCCAGTACATGGTGAGCTGGGGAGCACTGGGATCTCCTGGATCAGTCCCTTTCCAGTGATGCATCCCAAGTTTTCACCCCCTGGCCTGCC
Source organism: Motacilla alba alba (assembly GCF_015832195.1). Lineage (NCBI taxonomy): Eukaryota > Metazoa > Chordata > Aves > Passeriformes > Motacillidae > Motacilla > Motacilla alba. Next base: position 1,771,382 of record NC_052041.1, read on the forward strand.
CTGTTCCCCCCTCCTGCAGTGGATAAAGGGCCTGTTGCCAGTCCCTTGCACCTCCCATTCCCCTTCCATCTCTCCCTTCTTCCCAGATTGCTCTGCTGAAGATCCTCCTGGCTGCAGCCCCCACCTCCAAAGCCAAGACAGACTCCATCAACATCCTGGCCGATGTCCTGCCTGAGGAGATGCCGTGAGTGGCTGAGGAGCTGGCTGCGGGTGGGAAGGGAAGGAGGGATGGGAGGGAGCTGGGGGAGGGCCCCGGTGTGGGCTGGAGCTCCTTGGGGGATGTGACCCTGCTCTGCCCTGGATTGTGCCCTGCAGGAGCTGGTGGCCTCCTGCAGCAGGAGCAGTTGGACTCGATGATCTCAGAGGGCTTTTCCAACCTGAGTGATTCTGTGATCCTGCCAAGTGGGTTTGGGAAGGGCAGGTGTAGATGCCCCTGGAGCCCCCCACGCTCAGCATGCTGCGGTCTCCCTTGCAGTGCACCCTGGGAGGGTTTGAGGAATCATGGAATCATGGAATCTTTTGGGTGGGAAGGGACTTTAAAGCTCATCCAGCTCCACCCCCTGCCATTGGCGGGGACACCTTCCACTAGACCAGGTTGGGCTTGGACACTTCCAGGGATGGAGCAGCCACAGCTTCCCTGGACAAGCTGTGTCACCCTGAGAGGGAAGAATTCCTCCTGATACTGTCCCTCTGTGTCCCCCAGGACCACGGTGCTGCAGAGCATGAAGCTGGGCGTGGATGTCAATCGGCACAAGGAGATCATCGTCAAGGCCATCTCTGCCGTGCTGCTGCTCCTGCTCAAACACTTCAAGCTCAACCACATCTACCAGGTGAGGTGGGCCGGGGTCCAGCAGTGCCCAGGGGTCTTTGGGTATGGCAGGACCCCGAGTGGATCCCTGTTCACCCACGTTTCTCCTCCCCAGTTTGAGTACATGGCCCAGCACCTGGTCTTTGCCAACTGCATCCCGCTCATCCTCAAGTTCTTCAACCAGAACATCATGTCCTACATCACTGCCAAGAACAGGTGAGGAGAAGGCTGCCCACCTGCATTCCTGGGGGATGTGGGGAGGGGTCCCTGTTTCTTTGGCCTCTCTGCAATCCCTCCCTGGCAGTGGCTCAGGCTCAGGCAGAGCTGGAAAGTTGCCACCACAGCCCATCTGCAGTGGGTGGGAAGTGGGGCCCGCATTGCCCCCAGGCCAGGGGGGATCTGGGGGAACAGCACGAGCACCCCTCTCCTTCCTGCAGCATCTCCGTGCTGGACTACCCCTACTGTGTTGTGCACGAGCTGCCGGAGCTGACGGCAGAGAGCCTGGTGAGTCCTCCTGCTGTGGCAGTCCTGGCACCTGGGCTGCTGCCCGGGGGAATTTGGGATGCAGGGAGGCAGCAGGGCTCCAGCACCCAGCCCCTGCACCCTCAGCTCTCCTGTGCTCAGCCCTGGGATTTTGGGGAGGGGGGTGGGGATGGCAGGTGTCTGCTGAGCTGGAGCCTGTCCAGAGAAGGGAATGGAGCTGGGGAGGGGCTGGAGCACTAGGAGGGGCTGAGGGAGCTGGGGGGCTCAGCCTGGAGAGAAGGAGGCTCAGGGGGACCTTCTGGCTCTCCATAACTCCCCGGAGCTGGCAATTCAGGTTCTGGTCCCAGGGAACAAGGGGCAGGACAAGAGCAAATGTCCTCAAGCTGTGCCAGGGGAAGTTCAGGTTGGATACTGGAGAGAAATTCTTTGTTGAAAAGGATGGTCAGGCACTGGTACAGGCTGGCCAGGGCAGTGTTGGAGTCACCAGCCCTGGAAGTGTTCAGAAAATGTGTGGGTGTGGATGTGGCACTTGGGGACAGAGATTACTGGTGGCCTTGGCAGTGCTGGGGGAACAGTTGGACTTGATGATCTCAGAGGGCTTTCCCAGTCTTAACAGTTCCATGATTGGAGGACTCCATGCCCACATGCTGTGCTGTCCCCCTGTCCAGTGGCTCCTCAGATCACCCCAGCCTCTCCCCACCCCCACTGCAATCCCTTGCCTGACTCTGCGTCTCCTTCCCCACAGGAAGCTGGAGACAACAACCAGTTCTGCTGGCGGAACCTCTTCTCCTGCATAAACCTCCTGCGCATCCTGAACAAGCTGACCAAGTGGAAGCATTCCCGCACCATGGTGAGGGCTGGGAATGTTCTGGAGCTCAGCTCCTGCACTGGGGATAACTTGGGACAGCCCAGGGCTTGAGCAGGGGAATGGAGGAGGGGTTGGCCCAGGGATCCATCCCAGCTGGGATCTGGGAATGTTCTGGCAGATGCTGGTGGTGTTCAAGTCGGCGCCGATCCTGAAGAGGGCTCTGAAGGTGAAGCAGGCCATGATGCAGCTCTACGTGCTGAAGCTGCTCAAGGTGCAGACCAAGTACCTGGGCAGGCAGTGGAGGAAGAGCAACATGAAAACCATGTCAGCCATCTACCAGAAAGTGCGGCACCGCCTCAACGACGACTGGGCCTACGGCAACGGTACATCCTGGCACCCCTGGCACTGCCAGCCCTCCTGCCCCAGGGTCTGAGGCACCCCTGGCACTGCCAGCCCTCCTGCCCCAGGGTCTGTGGCATCCCTGGCACTGCCAGCCCTCCTGCCCCAGGGTCTGTGGCACCCCTGGCACTGCCAGCCCTCCTGCCCCAGGGTCTGAGGCACCCCTGGCACTGCCAGCCCTCCTGCCCCAGGGTCTGTGGCACCCCTGGCATTGCCAGCCCTCCTGCCCCAGGGTCTGTGGCACCCCTGGCATTGCCAGCCCTCCCGCCCCAGGGTCTGTGGCACCCCTGGCATTGCCAGCCCTCCCGCCCCAGGGTCTGTGGCACCCCTGGCACTGCCAGCCCTCCTGCCCCAGGGTCTGAGGCACCCCTGGCATTGCCAGCCCTCCTGCCCCAGGGTCTGTGGCATCCCTGGCATTGCCAGCCCTCCTGCTCCAGGGTCTGTGCCCCGAGCTCGCCCTTTGCTGCCTGGGGCTTGGGCAGGTGTGTTGGGTTGACCGTGATGGGCCTTGGCTGGTTGAGCTTGACCAGGTGCCCACTGAGCTGCTCTGTCCTTTCCCAGCTGGACAGGGCAGAGCAAATAGCTGGGGAATGACTTGTAGGTTGAAATAAGGTCGTTTAGTACAGCAGGAGCAGAAAAAAAAAATAGGTTTGTTCTCTGCTTCCCATCAGCAAGGGATGTTCAGCCACGTTGGGGAAGCCAGGCTGCAGCACGTGGAGCTGCTGCTCTGGAAGGCACATGCTTTAAATAACAAATGCCTCCTATTCCTCCTCCTTTCCTTGGCTTTTATATCTGATCTGACATCACAGAATCTGGAATATTCCCTTAGCTAGTTTGGGTCAGCTGGAGTGTCCTCTCCCAGGATCTTGCATGTGCTTGACGGGGTGGGAGTGGTGGGGGACAGTGCTGGTGCTGTGCCTGCTCTGCCCAGCAGAGCCAGAATACTGGTGGGTTCCCAAAACCTTCCCAGCTCCCACTGCAGAGCCCAGCACTGGCAGGACTCCTGTGGGAAGATGAATTCCAGCTGAGCCAGACACAGTGCAGCAGGTCTGGGGTGTGGGAGGGATTTTGGGTGGTGACATTGCAGGGATCAGAGCTCTGTCAGGGCTGTCAGGTCTTGGCTAAAAACCCTTTTTGGCCTAAATTGGGCTGGAAGACCAGGTTTGGTGCCTCCCCCAGGGGGTCCGAGTGCCCCAGTGGGGTGTCCCCCTCCCACCATCAGGATGTGGGAACTGGACAGGGTGGCATTGTAGTTTCAGGGGTTTTGTTTTGGCCCAGGAATGTCCTTTGGGGTGTACCAGCATTTCCTGGTGCTGAGGCAAGTGGGGCCAAAGGGAGCCCCCATTCCTGGCTTCATTTTGGTTGTTTCCCAGTGGTGGGGATGCTGGAGGTGGTGGTGGAGCTGGTGGTGGCTCCTGGCTCTGTGCTTTGTTTGAAGCACCTACAAAGGCCTTTCCCGAGTGGGAGGGGGCTGGGAGTGTGTGGGTTGTTGGGAGGAGAGAGAACCAAAGGATATTCCAGACCCTAGGACATCATGCTCAGGATATAAAGTGGGGGGGAGAGGAGGAGTTGGGGGATGTTGGGAGTGATGGTGTTTGTCATCCCGGTCACCATTCCCTGGGATGGGATGGAATGGTTCTCCTGAAGGTGCTGAACACTTGCCTGCTCATGGGAAGTGGGGAATTAATTCCTTGTTTTTCTTTTCCTTGTGCTGCATGGCTTTTGCTTTCTTTATTAAGCGATCTTTATCCAACCCTCCAGTTTTCCAGCTTTTACCCTCCTGATTGTTCCCTGCTCTGGCTGGTGGGGGAATGAGCAAGCAGCTGCATGGGGCTGGGGCTGCGCCACACCGAGGGCTTTGGGCTGGCTGAGGAGTCCCCAGCTGCAGTCTGACCCCTCTCGTCCCTGTTCCCAGACCTGGATGCCCGTCCCTGGGATTTCCAGGCAGAGGAGTGTGCCCTGCGTGCCAGCATCGAGCGCTTCAACTCGCGCCGCTACGACCGTGCCCACGGCAACCCCGACTTCGTGCCCGTGGACAACTGCCTGCAGAGCGTGCTGGGCCAGCGCGTGGAGCTGCCCGAGGATTTCCAGGTCAACTACGACCTCTGGCTGGAGCGGGAGGTCTTCTCCCGGCCCATCTCCTGGGAGGAGCTGCTGCAGTGATGGACGCAGGGAGGCAGGAGGGGTCGCTTGCTGAGCTCGAGGCTGACCTGCTGGCAGGGCAGGGCAGCGAGGTTTGGGGGTCTCTGGGTGGCTGTGCTCTTGTGGTGGGCTTGGGAAGAGGATGGAGCTGAGACCACATCCTGCCCTTCTGCCTCCTTCCAGGCTCATCCCAAAGCTGAGGGTGCCCTGGGGGTTTCTGGTTTGGGGGGGATCTCTGCTTACCCCATGTGATGCTTTCAGAGGCACCGCCCTTCTCGTGCCCCCCAGCCAGGAAGGGGGAGCAGGTGGCAGTGTGGGAGTGGGGTCCTTGGGTGGGACACCAGGCTGGCCCTGCCCAGCCCCTCTGGGGGGTTAGGGGGCCTGTGGGGGCTGAGGGGCTGGGGTGGCCTCCCCTCACCCCACGAGGGGTGCAGGAGCTGTACATATATTATATATATTTGGTGATACCTCTGCCCTGAGCGTGGCTGGGCTCTGTCCGTGTCCCTGTCCCTCCTGCCTGGAGTTGGGATGGGATGAGAGCTCCTCATCTCATGTCCTTGTTCCCACTCTTCCCTCAAAGCTCGGGGGGTACGTGGCCCGTCCCCAGCAGGTTTAGTCTTACCTTGCACCCAGGTCTGAGAACCAGCAGGTCCTCACAGGCTGTCCCTTCTTTCCCCGTCCCATTCCCTGAACCCTCCCGCAGCTCTGTCCGGGGATTTCTGACACCACTGTGGTGTTGCCACTGGGATTTTCTTTGGTGCCTGCTTCCCGCAGAGGATCCTGACACCAAATCCTGCCAGAACTCAGCCTTGCACATTGCCTGGCCTCAGTTTCCCTGGCAGAGGGGCAGCAGCAGCCCTGGGGGATGAAATCCTGGGGGATTCACCCTGGTTTGAGGCAGGGCTTTGCAGACAGCACCAATTCCACCCCATCACCTGCTGGGATTCTGAGCCTGTGGAGCTCCAGGAGTCAATCTAGCCATGGGGATGCTCAGCCCCAGCCCTGGAAGGAGCAAACTCAGCCTTACGAGCCATCAGAGAAGTTCTGTGGGCTCAGCATGGATGGTAGCATCCCTTAATCCGTGCCTGGAGATGTCCCCATCGTGCCCTCTTCCCCCTCAGCCGGGGGTGCCATCGAGCTGGATCCATCTGGAGGCCCAGTGCTGCACCCTGGCCCTAGGGCAGCACGGAGCCAGGGTCTGGATGTGCCTCCAGGAAAGGCACAGAGAAGGAAATGCTGCCCTGGCTGGTTTAATAAAGAGTAAAACTCCTCCAGAAATCCCTGCTCCTCACCCCTGGAGCTGCTCAGGACACTGCAAACCCACCCAGCAAAGCTCCCTCAGCTCCATCAGCACCACTTTGCCCCCCGGTAAATCCCTGAATGCGGTTTAGAGGGAACCACCATGGTGCTGCTGGGCTGGGATGATCCCAGAGGGCTCTTCCAGCCCCAAGGACTGCAGCACTCTGATTGTGGCTGGGGTGTTCAGCAGCCCAAACCTCATCCCTTAGTCCATGTTCCAAGAGAACATCAGGTCCTGGCAAAGCCCAGCTCTCAGTGGGAGACATGGATTTTATCCTCCCCAGGACAGAAGTCTCAAATGGGGATTTCTGGGGCACTTTGGATTTTCTTTCTGCCCTCGTCAAACACAGAGCACTGCTGGATGTGCCCCCAGAGTCCTGCCAGGATGTACCCACCTCTGACACCCACCTGGGTGCCTCCAGCACCATCCTGCCCCCCAAAGCCCATTCCCAGCCCCAGAACAGGCCTGAGGAGCCTGTTGGGAGTCTCCATCCCCAGGCTCCCCGGCTTTATAGGGCTGCTGGAGCCATAATTAACTTATGAAAAATGTGCTTTATTGTTTAGAAATGAATAACCAAATCCCCACCGGTGGGAGGGGTGGGAGATGTCCCGGGTGAGGATGGGCAGCCCTGGGCTGCCTCCCGTGGCACCCACTGTGCCCAGGCTGTGCCCAGGCTGTGCCCAGGCTGCCAGGGCTTGGCTGAAGACCTTGGGCTTTTCCAGGCTGGGCTGGAAGAGCAGGTTTGGTGCCTCCCCGAGGGCATCCAGGTCCCCCACAGGGGTGTCCCCCCACCAGGATGTGGGGCTGGGCCAGGGGGGCATTGCAGATTTTACAGGGACGGGGTTTGGCCCCAGAGCGTCCCTGGGGGTGTGCCAGCATCTCCTGGTGCTGAGGTGAGCAGGGTTGTTCCTGGCTTCAGTTTTGGATGTTTCCTGCAGTGGGGGAGGTCACGGTGGGTGAAGGGGGGGACACAGGACATGCTGGCTCTTGGGGGGACTTGGGGAGCCCCCCTGGGGACCCACAGAGCAGATGAGCTTCCCCCTCATTACTGGCATTGCAGCTACCACCGGTAACATTCAGAATCCTGCAAAATGCAGAACCCCCCCCACCCACATTGCCCATTTGTGCCCCCTACACCCCAGCTGGAGCTCCTGGGGGGTTAAAACTCCTTCCTGAGGGGTAACAGGGTGACCCCTCCCAGGGAAACAGCCTTAATTTGGGGTGCTTTATTGTGCCAGCTTTATTTCCCCTCCAAGAGGGAGCAGAACGAGCTGTGATGCTCTGGGGGGGCTTTGGGGCTCCTTGGCCCTGCCCCAGTAACCCCCAGTGAGCAGCAGCTGTCCCAGTCCAGCCTTCCCAGTATGGGACTGGGAGAGGAAGAGCCCGATTTCTGCCATTGCTGGTTGTGCAGGGCAGGGGGTGAGCGGCCACATTTCAGCTGGGGAGGGGAGAATTGCCCTCAAACCTCTGCTGCCCTGCTGCTCCACACTCCTGTCCTCTGCCCACCCACGGCTGGCAGTGCCCGGCTCGGGCAGGGTGGGGCAAGCACCGGGAATATCCAACGAACCCGGTCCTGAGGGTGCTGGGAGGGCTCGGGAAACTGGGGGAGCCATCTCGGGGTGCCGAGCTGCCAGCGCCAGCCCTGCTGGGGCAGCCTGGGTTTGGGGGCTCCTCTTTCTCCTCCCCACAGCCCCCCTTGGGCTCCTCTCAGCGGGGGTGGGGGCCGCTCGGGGGGTGCAGAGAGGGGGTGAAGGTGACCCCAGCAGCCTGACCCCCCTCCCTGGGCTGGGGATACACTCCGGGGGACGAGGGCTCCGTGTCCATCCCGCGGGGGGGAGGTCATGTGGCCCAATTCAGGAGGCTCCCGGCCCCCTCTTTGCTCTTCATCCTCAGCGGCATCAGGGTGGGCGCCTTGTAGTCGTGTTGGGCGGGCGGCTCGAAGGGGTGGGGGGCCAGGCCCGGGGGGGGCAGCCCGTGCAGGGAGTAGAGGCTGTTGATGCCGGGGTGGGGGCCCGGGGACGCGGGAATGCCCACGAAGCCATTGCTGGGAGCGGGGGGGTACGGGGACATGCAGGGGGACGGGATGCTCTCGGGGGGCAGCAGCCCCGGGGGGCTCCCAGGGCTCGGCCACAGGTTGTTCTGCAGCTGAAATAACAACACCAACAACAAAAGCCCAAAATTAGGGTGGGGACATCACACCTCGCTCGGTTCCCCTCCGTTCCCATTCTCCCTTAGATCCCACTCTCCTCCTTCAGGATTCCCTCCGGTGATCCCTCTCAGCCCTGCTGGATTCCCCTCGCCCCCCTCAGATCCCCTCACCCGCGGGGTGCCAAGGGAGCGATCCTTCGCTCGGTTTTCTGCCCCTGGGGGGGTTGAACCCTGGTTGAATTGTTCCTCCCGGGAGAGTCTGGCTCCAGGGATGCGCATGAAGAGTTTTAAATATTTTTGTGCTTTTCGATAGTGGGGAAAGGCAGTTTTACAGAAAAGGGGGAGCGGGAAGCACAGATGGATGGGGGAGAGCTAAAGGGGGTCTTCGGGAGGAGGACCCGAAAACCTGCCCCAGAGGGCGTGTTCCCGTGGGAAATGGAGCGGGACATAAAGCAGCATCTTCCGGCGGGGGTGAATGCGATCCTCCCTCTTTCCCATCCCGGGCCGCGCTTCTCCCAAGGGTGGGGAAAACCGGGGGGGAGAAGGGGCAGGAATGGTGGGGAGGGCAGGAGTGGGTGATGTGGGGGCAGGAATGGGTGATGGTGGGAGGGCAGGGGCAGGAATGGGTGATGTGGGGGGGCAGGAATGGGTGATGTGGGGGCAGAAGGGGCAGGAATGGGTGATGGTGGGAGGGCAGGGGCAGGAATGGGTGATATGGGGGGGCAGGAATGGGTGATGTGGGGGGGCAGGAATGGGTGATGTGGGGGGGCAGGAATGGGTGATGGTGGGGAGGGCCGGAATGGGTGATGTGGGCACCCCCAGGTGCTATGGGACGGGTTCCCTCCCCCGGGAGTGGGGCACACAGGGCTGGAGCAGCTCCCGAGCCATCTCTCACCTCCTGGATTTTCCCGTACCGTTCCCGTTTCCGCCACTTGGCCCGGCGGTTCTGGAACCAAACCTGGGGACGGAGGAGGGGGCTGAGGTGCGGGGACCCTTCCCCTGCCCACTGCAGCCTCCTGCCGAGCCCCGCGCTCCTCCCAGCAGCAGCAGAAGGGGCCGGGCACGGTGCCCCAGCGCTCCGGGGAGCCGGAGCCGAGCAAAGGAAGCTGCTCTGTGCTCAGCGCTGCGGCTCTCTGGCCTTTACCAGCCCCGGGAATATCTTGTCCCGTTCCGTGCATGATCCTTCCCCTCCCTGCTGCTTCTGGGACTTGTTTATCCCAGATTTTGCGTCAGAATGAGGCTTTTTGGGCGCTGATGTCCCGTCTGCATGTCCCTCCGTGCTGGGGTGGGGCCTCCTCCAGCAGCACCGCCCGGAGAGGAGGATGCCCTGCCGGGTACTTGGCCTGAGGCTCTCCTGGCTGCGGGTGGATTCATCTCAGTCCACCCCAAATCTGGGTTCGGAGGCTCCGGTGGGCTCCTGGGGACACTTGCCCTGCCTGTGCCTTGTCCCCCATCCTGGGGATGGCAGCTCCCCGCGGCTGCTCCCTGCTCCCTTCCTCACCTTCCACCTTCATTTCCTCCCTGCTGGGAGCCCCCTCCAGCTGCCCCCTGCCACCTGGAGCCTCAGACCGCATGGGGACACCGCAGCCGGGGAGGGAGGGTCGGTCCCACCCTGCCCCAGGTCCCGGGATGTGCCACCCCAGCCCCACCCACGCCGAGCTCCCGGGATTCCTCTCCCGGGCTGGCACCGGAGGAGCTGAGCTGGGGAGGGTGGCTGGGAATCGTGGGGGCATGGGGGGCATCACGATGGGGGCATCACGATGAGGGCATTCTGAGGGGGGGTGGTTGATACTGACTTCCCAAATTTTGGCACTTCCCACCCTTTGGGTGCCTGCCCACGGAGGGAGTGCAGAGGGTTCAGAGGCACCCACACCACGGCAGAGGGTGCAGAGGATGCATGGCGCGAGATGATCCGTCTGGGATTTAGCATTTTCATGGGAAAACAGCTTCTATCTCAGCGTCACCTCGCAGACAGGAGAAACCCCCCTCCTGGCAGCCCCCAGGGTGCCCGTGCCCGTCCCTCTGTGCCCATACCTGCACCCTGGCCTCGGTCAGGTCCGTGCGCAGTGCCAGCTGCTCCCGGGCGTAGACGTCGGGATAATGCGTCCTCTGGAAAACCTTCTCCAGCTCCTCCAGCTGGAACGTGCTGAAGGTCGTCCTGTTCCTCCTCTTCTTGCTCTTGCTCTTGCCCAGGGGCTCGGGGAGCTCGGGGATCCCGTAGCCGCGGAGGCTGCCCAGGGGTGCTGCCAGGGGGCACCCCAAGTCCTCCGGGGCTTTCGGGGGGACCCTGCAGGCTGTGGGAATCGCCTGGAACCCGCCTTTGCAGCCCTTTTCACCTGGGGGGGAGAGGCACAGCACCAGGGGTGTTAACAGTGTCAAGGGAGCCCAGAACTGTCTGTGCCACAGCCCTGGCATGGCACGGCATCCCCTCCTGTCCCATCCCGTCCTGTCCTCAAGGTACTGCCCCAGGAGAAAGGGCTCAGCATGGACACACGGCAGGGCAAACCCATCCCTGAGAAGGGCAAAATCCATGCTCCCTGCAGAGCTGCCAGCAGGAAAAGCCTCTGGAGGTGGGGGAAGGCTGGCTGGAGCAGGGTGCTCAGCGTCCCACTGGCATGCTGTGACTGCCTGGGGACGGGGCACAGGAGGTGGCACAGGGTTTTTTTGCAGACAGTTGTGCTCCACTCTCCTCATCCCTCCCACTCCCTTCCTGCACAGGCTGGTGCCTCAGCCCAGCTCAGAGCCCAGAGCAGAGTCACGGGGCCCAGCAGTGACCCCGAACCCAGCCCAGCCTGGGCCATATCCAGCCCCCGGTGCCCCAGATAGTGCAGGGGGAGATCTTTGCCCCCGAGCCAGCCCTTCCCTGGAGCTGCAGCTCCCAGGAAAACTCTCGGAAAGGAGTAAAAAACGCTGCCCTGCTTTTTCTGCTGAAGAAGAGCTCCCTTTCCTCCCCCTCCTCTGGGAGCAGAGCAAGAAATCTGGGGCTCCCCCCATCCCTTCAGTGCTGCTGCATTGCTGGGGTGGGTGATGGAATGGGATCGAGGAGGAAAATCCCTGCCATGAGTTTTGGGGGCCACTTTTGTACCCCCAGGAGGGTCCTTTGTCCCCACATGGGGACACGCAGAGCTTGGCAGCTCCCAAAGATTCTGGGTGCTGTTGGGACCCCGATGGGCTGAGCCAGGGAAAGGAGAAGTGAGCGGGGACTTAGCAGATGGGGAGGGGTGCCTTGGGGTCCCCCATCGGCTGAGGGGACACAGAGGTGTCACCTGGGGACAGGACAACCTAAAAATGCTGGGTTTGCCCCGATCCCACCCCAGTCTGCAGATTTGGGGGTCCTGCAGGTGGGAACCTCAGAGGGGCAGGATCAGGCCCACAGCCAGGAGGGGAAATGCCTCCTTTGGGATGGATCCTCCTCCCCACCACATCCCAACAGAGCGGGGAAATGGGGTCCCCATCCCTGCAGAGCCCCCCAGGGCTCCCCAAAGCAGCCCCCACCGCAGCCTTTCGCTTTGGATTTTTGGTTGTTTTCTAATTAAGGCAATTTGGGGGCTATGGAGCCGCCAAGCCCCGATCCAGCTGCTTTGAATTAATGAGGAATTGTAATCTGGGGGAGGTTTGGGGGGGCCATTGCTCCTCGTCCCTCTCAGTACCGACCTGTCTGGTCATGGATAACGGCAAAGGAATGAGGCCAAATTGCCATTTCCTCCCTGCTCCGGCCTCCAAAGGGCTCAGCCGCTGGGCTGGAGGGTTTTCATGATTCAAACCCAAACCTCACCAAAGAGCAGACCAAAATATAACCAAAATTAAAGAAAAATTGACCAAAATAAAATCCTGCTGCGTAAAGCACCGAGTTTGGGTTTTCCCCCCTTTTTTCAAAGAACGCGGCGCATTTCCAAGTGACCCACGGGTTTTGGCGTTGGAGACAAATAAATAAATAGCCAGAAAGAAGGAAAAGGCAGGAAGGAGCGGGACGCAGGCACGTAGCTAAATAAACACAGCGGCACCGGGGGACAAAGGGAAGATACAGATATTTTTTCTCCCACTCCTTCCTAAACTGACACCCCCGAAAGATTTGGCGGCGCTGGGGAAGGCGGCAGCTGTGAAACAGCTGTACAATTCCTGGGATAATGGGGAGGGGAAGGAACTCAAAAGGATCATTAGTGAGGGGATGGGGGCACGGAAAGGACTCCCAGGAACCGGAGGAAACACCCGTGATCGGCAGCATCCCCCCGCCGCGGCTGGAGCAGGTAAGCGCCGCGGCGGGGCCCCTCCCGGTGCTCCCGGCCGTTCTCGGGGTTTTTTCTACCTGTTCCCCGAGGCGGCTTTGCCGGGTCCCACCTGGTTCCCATCGCCCCCGAGGCTCTGCCTTTGGCTTCTATTCCAGCAGAAGTGGGGGAGTAATATTAAAGCGAAAGTGGGAGCCCGGAGCAGCCCCCGACGGGCCCGGCCGGGAGAGCGCAAAGGAGCGCCGGGAGAAGCCGGGGACGAGCTGGCTCCTGCCCGAGCCGGGAGACGGCTGCGGAGCCCCGGGACAACCGGCCCGAGGGGAACCGGGTGCTCTGGAGCTCCGGACACGGGTACCGGCAGCGCCGGAGTCCGGTACCGGGGAACGAGAGCGTTACTGCCCCGCAGCGAGGCACCGCGGGAGCCGGGAGCGCTGCGGCTCCGCACCGGGCACCGGGCAGCGCTGCCGGCCCCGCAGTCCGGCCTCCCCCAGGTCTCGGAGCCCCGGGCCCGTCCGTGCGGCCGCACCGCGGCTGTTGCCGCCGGTCCTGCCCGCCGGGCTCCGGGAACCGGAGTGGGACGCGGCTTCGCAGCCTCCTCCGGGGAGCGCGGCCGCTCTCCATCCCCGGGAACGCGGACCCGCCGCTCCCCGCCCCGGGCCGTCCCCGCCGTCGCGGCAGCGGGGCCGGGTCTCTCCCGCCGCCTTTTCTCCCCTTCCCCCGTTGTTTCTGGAGAACGGGAACCAGCCCGGAGACCCCGGTCTCTGTCGCGACACAGTCCCACTGCCGACACTCGGCAGCGCCGGCCCTTCCCGGCTCCGGCTCCCGTCGGGGGACGCCCTGGCTGTCCCCGGCGGGGCCACATCGCGACATCGCCGCCTCGGAGAAGCCCTGGAGAGCGTGTCAGCGCTATGACGCTCTTGGGGGTCAGGGCCGGGGCCCCCGGCGGAACCCGAGAGGGGGGAAGAGAAGCAGAAGGCGCCGGGAGGGGTCGGCGGCCCCGGCCCCCCATCCACCCGCCGCTCCCCTGGTACCTGCAGCCCCGGCCGGGTACAGGGGCTTCCCATGCACGGCCACGGCGGGGGGGCCCGGGCTGGCCGCCCCCAGGTAGCGCGGCTGTGCCCGGAGCGGCGGGCAGCGGCCGGGCCGGGGGCTGAGCGGCGGCGGCCGCCGGTGGGGCCCCGGCGGACCGAGGGCGAAGGCGGTGGGAGGCCGGGGCAGCCCCGGGGGACCCCCGGGCCGGCTAGGCGGGGGGAAGGCCGGGCAGCCCGGTGTCTCCATGGCGCAGGTTGGAGGGGACGGGGACGGGCCGCGGGAGCGGATTTTGTGCGGGGCACCGGGAGGAGGGGGACGGGGGGGGGCGATGGGGAGGGAGGGATCGGCCCGCAGCCCCCCCAGCCCGCACACCCCCCCAACCCCCCAGCCAGTCACGTGCGTCCTCCCAGCACTCGGTTAACCCTCTAATCCCAAATCCTGCCCCGCCGGGGACACTTTCCCGCGTGGGGCAGATCCCCCAGAACCAAGGCAGGGGCTGTGCTCCCCCGTCCCTGCTCTCCCAGGATCTCCCAGATACACCGAACACCCAGGGCTCTTCTTTGATTCCAAACTTCATCCCTCACTGCTGATAGCAGCAAGAAATACCAGGCAGGGGAGAAACTTCCATTTTCCTGTCACTCCCGGGGTTTATTTTCCCTTCACGAGCTCTACAGAGTCCCTTTGCAGCCTTTCCCTGCCCAAAGCCAGGGCTGAGGCCTGGGGCAGGCTGGTTCAGGGCTGATGGTGACCCCGGGATGAGGGAGAAAGGATCCCACAGTGTCCCTGGAGCAGGCCCTGCGGTGGCTGGTGGCTCCCAGCACCAAGGGGGTCCTGCCCTGCTCCCCCCGTGTCCCTGCTGGTGCTTCCACACCCAGGATTTGGATCCCCTCATCCCAGCTTGAGCCTGGCTTTGGCATCAGGTACTGGAGTGGATCGGAGCTCGCATTTCTTTATCCCCCCTTTTCCTGCATTTTGCTCCTCTGCTCGCCAGGGCTGGAGCTTTGGCCGGGCTGGGGGAGGATGCAGCTTTGGGGGTGTTGTGTGCAAAACGAGGGGAAAGATCTGGAATCCAAAGGCTTGGAGAAGGAGCTGAATAAGGGACCTGAAGAACTAAGTGGGAATCTGAGGGGTGAAGTTTTACCCCTCCATTTGCTGTTTTTCAATACTTTGAGTTCATTCTTGGGCACCGCTCCTTGCTCCGGGTGTAGGAAAAAATCCCCCGCAGGTGTGGGGGTTGTGGGGAGGGGATGAGCTGCAGGAGAGCAGCAAAGAGAGGAGGAGAGGAGCCGGGGGTCCCAGATGTGTGCTGTTCGACAGCAGAACAAGGGGATAACGCTGACCATAAATAACATCATTGCTCTCATTGGTGGCGCGGGGCAGGGCTTTGTTACCCAGGCACGGTGAAAATCTGGAATCACAAGAAAATCTCATTTCTAAGAGTTTCTGACATAAATGTCACCTCTGTGTCTTGGCAGGGGCTGGGGTCGATGTGTTGTTTGGTCACTGGAAAAGCTGCTGTTGCTGCAGGAGTGGTGGATTTGTGGTGTAAATCACAGCTGCATTTCCCAGCCCTGCTCAGGAATCTGCATTTGTGAGAAACGCAGCGTTGAGATCCTGCGCTCAAAATTATCCCTTCAGAGTCCTGTGAGGGGCTGGCTCTGCACAGGGGGTCTGAGGACGCAATGCCCCCTCTTCAAACATTATTTTGGCCCTATTCAAACCCGTATCAAAACAACATTTTTTTATTTGCCACTGCTGGATAAAATTCTAAGTTTTTACGAATTAACGTAGTGGCCTTTCGAGGAGCTGCAGGAATAAATCAGTTTAAACCCCTTGGGCTGCTTCAAAACAGGATCTGGCTCTCTCCTTGTAGGATGGGCACCCTTTTAATGCCCACAATGTTCCCTGGGCATCCCGAACCTTCCCTGACTCTTTCCCTCTGCAGCAGCTGGAGCTGCCAGGGTTTTCCCTGTTCGACTGTCCACAGCTCACAGGGTGCTGTAAATTATGGCTAAATAGGGACTGGGAGGCCTCTGGCTCGCAGCAGGCCATTAAATATTACTAAACATAACATAACTCCTGGAAAGGCTTATTAGTTTTTAAGGTTGCTCTCCGAGTTTTGCTGCTGACATTCAAAGGAACTTGAGAGCAGAGGGATGAGTCTGTCCACGTGTGCTGCTCCAGGACAGGCTGGTTCAGGGTGTGCTGCTTTTCCAGGCTCCAGAGATTGCTGGGACCCTCCTGGGCACATGGAGAGGTCCTGGGCAGGTGGGATTTGGGGTGTTTGGAGCTGAAGGCAGCATGAGGTTTGCGAGATTTTGGGGGATTCGTGTTGGTTCCTGGAGCTGCTGAGGAATTTGGTGCTTCCAGTGGGCAGGGATGAGGACGGGGGCCCCCAGGATCTCCTTCTGAACCTGCCACCAACCCTCTGCCCTGTTCTGTAGAGCCAGAGCAGGGTGCCTCGTTCCCCTGGGTTTGGGAATGTCTGGGGTGGGTGCTTTGGGATCAGGGAAAAGGCTGAAAAGTGCAGCCCCTTCCTGGGGCACCGTGGGTGGGTGCCAGTGTGGGACTGACTGCAGCAGGGCAGTCCCTGTGGTGCTCCTGCTGCTCGCTGGGGTTCATTTTCCGTGGATCAGCTTATTTTTGGGCAAAGAATGACCCCACCGACTTGAAAAGCTTCCAGGAGAAACTTTTCACAACGTCACAGTGCCCAACTCCATCTCCGTAAGGGGAAGAGCTGCTGGGCCGGCTCTCGCATGGAAATGACCTTTTGTGGCACAGCTCTAAGGGGATCTTCCACCGAGAGAGCCTCACCAGAGAGCCACCAAGGGAGGCAGGAGGACTCTGATGGCATCCTGTGTGGGGAAAAGCTGTTTTTGCCCTGTCTCCTGCTTGCTGGGAGGATTTTCCCCTCCCTTTTCGCATCCCTTTTGCTTTCCCGCCTGTCTCCAGCCATCCCTGAGCGCTGCCTCTCCTCCCCCGGGGCCGCGGGCTGTCGCAGAAGAGCTCTGCAGGGGGCAGGGAGGCTTTGCAGAGCTCTGTGGGTTGCAGGAACATCCCTTCACGGCCAAGGCTCGGCAGCGTTAGCCGGAGCCTCGGGAATGCCGGCGGGGGATGGAGCAGCGCCCGGTGCGCAGGGAACGGCTTCTCCTTCCCCGGGGTCACTGCTCCCTCCCAGCCTGAGGTCAGGCGGGGTGGATGAGGACCAGCAGTCGGCATCCCGGTCCAGCTTTTGCTCAAGGCCAGTCGGGTTTTATTATTGTTGGCAGTTTGGGACTAAAGCCCGTTCCCGGGAGGCTGTGGAGGAAGAGCTCTGGGTTCCTCTGGAGAGCAGGGCGCAGCTCAGCTCAGCGTGGCTCTGTGCGACACGGCAGCTTCAGGCTGGTGGCAGAAGGGACGGTCTGGGGACCACTGTCCGAAGGGTGATCAGGCACTGAAGGCCCCTCCCTCCTGCAGCATTCCCGGCTCTGTTGGGTGTTTCCGGACCGAGCTTGGAGCAGGGCTTGGAGGGTGATCTCCAGCTCTGCTGCTCCTCTCAATCCCAGGCAAAGAATTCCTGTTTCTTCTCAGCCTGGGGAAGCACCATGTGTGGGCAAAAGGATCTGGAACAGCGAGACAAAGGCCATTGCCTCTGTCCTTTATGGGATGGGCATTTGGGGGATGCCCATGGGGTCCTTCCCTTGCCTGAGGAAGACGTGGGATTCAGCCAGGATTCAGCGGGCCATGCTCCTGCTCCTCTGCTGTCGTTCCAAGGCTGGGCTGCTCCAGGACCTTACCCTGCTCCTGGGGGAATCCATTCCCGGGGAGATCCATTCCCGGTGGGATCCATCCCCAGAGAGATCCATCCCTGGGGGATGCACCTCAGGGTTCCAGTGGGATCCTCTGCATAGTCTGGGCACATCCCTGTCCCTCTGTCTCAGGGACACCCATCCCTGTCCCTCCCTGTCCCAGGGACACCCATCCCTGTCCCAGGGACGCCCATCCCTGTCCCTCTCTGTCCTGGGGACACCCATCCCTGTCCTGGGGACACCCATCCCTGTCCCTCCCTGTCCCAGGGACACCCATCTCTGTCCTGGGGACACCCATCCCTGTCCTGGGGACACCCATCCCTGTCCCTCTCTGTCCTGGGGACACCCATCCCTGTCCTGGGGACACCCATCCCTGTCCCTCCCTGTCCCAGGGACACCCATCCTGGGGCACTGGCGGGAATCTCTGCCCTTCCTCAGGTTTGGTTTTCCCTAACCCTCGGTCCTTGTCCGTCTGCACGTCCCTCTCCACCTCCCAGACATCCCCAAACCCTGTGATGCTCGTGTCCAGCTCTCTGCACAGCTTCACCCCCAGCCACCGCTGGGATTTGTTCGGGAATGTTCACGCTGGTGGCAGGAACGATTACTGAATTCCCCGGGGAAATAATAAAGTCATTTTTATATATATTTTATATCGAGATAAATAAAATCCCTTGCTGGTCAAAGGCTGTTTGGTGTGAGGGAGTGGGAGCTGGGGCTGCAGACCCCTGGCGACCCCAGAGCCAGGCTGGATTTGGGGTTTTGCCAGGCTGACGATGCAGGGAACGATCCTGACTGCACAGGAGCCAAAGTGCAAACACAAACATCCCCCACGTGGAACCGCAGCGCCGCTGGGTCACACCGTGTTCCACAGGCATGGGAATAGCTTTGGAGATG
The DNA here is from genome assembly GCF_015832195.1 of Motacilla alba alba. Taxonomy (NCBI): domain Eukaryota; kingdom Metazoa; phylum Chordata; class Aves; order Passeriformes; family Motacillidae; genus Motacilla; species Motacilla alba. The sequence goes on from NC_052041.1 coordinate 1,789,410, forward strand.
TATTTTAGATACAAATTAAATATTTGTGTTATATGATAATGTATACATAATATACCTAATATATTAAGTATATATATACCCAATATATTATTATATTTATATAACAAATATATAAATATATATAAATATACTATATACTTATACCTAATATATTAATATTAGGTAGAAATAGTATTTATATTATATATAATATAAATTATATATAATATAATATAGATTATATATAATATAAATGTTAATTATTATTTATAATTAAATATTATATATAATATAAATGTTAATTATTATATATATAATTAAATATTATATAGAATATTTATATTATATATAAAAATACTAGAGTATATGTAATAGATATATTATATAGAGAGAGTATATATAATAGTATATAAAGTATACTATATATATTATATATAATAGTATATATTTGATATAGATTGATGTAGATTTATTATATTTATTGATGTAGATTAATTATATTTATTGATGTAGATTATTATGCAGACCATATATATATATATATTATAAATTATTATAAATACTAGTTTGTGTTGAATTGTATAAAATATAAATGCTGTATTTTTTTATTTTATATATTTTAAATATTTTTTTTATCCCAGGAAATATTTAAGGCCAGGCTGGACGGGGCTTGGAGCAGCCTGGGTTGGTGGAAGGTGTCCCTGCCGTGGCAGGGGGTGAAGTGAGATGAGCTTTAAACCATTCCATGATTCTGTAATTCTGTCATTCCAAATTAACACACGCATATTTATATAGAATCATAATTAAATATTAATTCATATTTATATAAAAATACGTACTTACAGCTATTCTGATATATTCCCTAGGAAGCTAATCCTATGCAAATATAATTTAAATTGTGCCCCAAACCAGTGCATTTCCATGTTAGTTTACGTTCTCAGCCCAGGGACTCTGAAATAATGGAGTTTAGTGCGTGGATGACAGGAAGATGGGGATGAGCATGTGGAAATCACATGCAAGTGACTGCATAAATCCCTAAATTTGTATAAATACATGGGGATTGTGGAGTTTATACGCACAAAGCGCGTGGCTGCAGCAAGGGGGGATAACAGATGGACACTCAGCCCTGGGAAGGAGGGAATTTTTCCAGCAAAACAGCGAATTCCGTAAAAATTCGATTTTTAGCAATTTCCCTTCATTGTTTTTTGTGCTGTTGAAACCTCGATGCTCCTGGTTTTGTCCCGGTGCTGGCTCCGCAGCAGCATTTGGTGTCAAACCGTGCCGTAAATTAAGGATTTAACAACAATCGGGGAAGGAATCCCGTGGAAACAAACGCGGGACGGGATTCACCCGGCGGGAGCGCCGAGCTCGCCGCTTTCGTTTTCTGCTGCATTTCAAGGGGTTTTCCTTGGATTTTCAAGGACTTCTCCTTTGCATTTCAAGGAGGAAATAAAAGAAAGGAAAATAAAAATTAACGTTATTTTAGCCCGATTCAAACCAGTATCAAAACCGTTAATTTTTTTGCCGCTGCTGGATAAAATTCTGAGTTTTTATAAATTAAAGCAGTGGCCTTTCGAGGAGCTGCAGGAATAAATCAGTTTAAACCCTTTGGGCTGCTTCGGAAGAGGATCCAGCTCCCTGCTTGCAGTCAGAGAATTCCACCCCTGGGTGATTTGGGCCCATGGGCTCAATTTTACCCCGGGAGGCAGAGGGGGCTCTGTGGATCCCTTCTCCCATCGCCATCCCGGTGCTGGGCTGGATTTTTGCTTTAATTAGGAAAGATTTGTCCTTCATCCCCGCGGGGAATTTCCAGGCTGCTTTGGAAAGTACTTCAGGATGGCAAGTTCAGGCTTGTTTTCCTTCCAGCTGCTCCGAAAATATATCTTATATTAAAAATAAGGGTGGAAGTGAAGCCGTGAAGCGGCAGCGAGCCGAGCTGGCAGTGGGTGGGATTCAGGAGAGATTCTGGGCTGGAAGTTTATGTTTATTAATGTTTATGCCATTAATCCCAGTAAAAGCTGTGGAACTGGGAGCAAAATGGTTCTTTTGACTCCTAAAAACCCGATAGTGCTTGGAAAATCAGGAAAGCAGCTAGGGATTAAAGGGAATTTATTCCGTCTATGATTGAAGGGAATTTATTGCAAAATTGCCTTGCTGGGAAGGGGGAGGATTTGAATCCTTTTGAGTTTTTAATTTGAACCTGTTAAGAGTTGTTAAGTCTCAAATATTGGCATTAAATGAAGTGGGATCACTTCGGATTTAAGATCTACAGAACCAGGGGCAGGATCCAGCCCCTGGATTAAATTGCTACGTTTAAAACGACTTTTCTCCACCCTGGAGAAATGGGTGTAAATCAGAATAATTTGGGTGTTATGTGGATTTATGCTTCCTATGGGATGTACAGCAGCCTGGTTTGGGGGAATTAATTCCTGGGGAGTGGGGGGGATTTGTTCCCCGAGGGAAATAAATTCCCCGAGGGGAATAAATTAATATATTCCCATCATTAGTGCAGGGCTGGGCTGAGCCTCTTGCTCTGGGCTCCATTATTCCAAGTTTCCATGCGATTACCCCTGGGCAGAGTTTATCTGGAAAATGGCTGGAAAATGCTGGGAATGGGGGAAAAAAGCAAAAGGGAGGTGATGATTTGGGAGGGCTGGGGGAAATTTAGCTCCTGGCTGCGCAGTGCAAAAGAACAGAAACAGCCCTGGGAGCCGGGGAGGGATCGGGGATAAATCCGAGCCGTTCCCAAAATCGGCTTTGTGGGAGCACACACGTCCAGCTCCGGCTGCCCCTGCTCGTTTGGGATCCGTGGAGCGGGGGTTCAGCACCCCCTGATCCCCACCCAGGACCCTCACGGTGCCTGGGGATGTTCCAGGATGATTCCCCCACCCGAGGGTTCGTTTCCCCCAGAGCCCATCCCGGGCTGTGCCGCGGATGCCGAATCGCTCCGGTGAGGGCCCCGCTCCCAGCCCAGCTGCCACCAAGGAAATCCCCAATTCCCCTGGGATTTGCAAGCAGAGCTGGACAAAGTCCTTCCCCTCCCCGGGGGATTGATGGATTTATTCACCCCATTCCCTAATGAGCCACTTCCAGATCCCAGTAAATTATACGCACCGGGACGGATGAAATCTTGCTCCATAAATCAGATCTGAGGCTGCCAAGCTCTGCCTGCATCATTATCCCGGCAACTTTCGAAGATCCCAGGTATTGCTGCCTCCTTTGCAAATCCCAATAAATCTGGGAGTAATCACTCCTGACAGAGAGGCAGCAAAAGCACCGGAAAACATTTTCTTCCCTTAAAAAATGTAAGTGGAAAATTTATTGCGCGGAAAGAAAAAGTTTTCTCTGGAAAGTCTGTAGCAAACAGCAACGTGAGGAGCTCCCCGGGGCCAAGCTGGTGGGATGGCATCACTTGGGATTCCTGGGGTAAATTCGTAGCAGCTCCTAAAAATTAAGGAAGGTTTTTTCTTGGGGTGAAACAAGAGAAAAGAAGTAGAGCCGAGTGTCTCCAAGTGTGTCCCGAAAGGACAGTGGAGCCAGCGCTCTGGAGTCTGCTGCCTTCTGGTTTGTGTTTAGCCTTTGGAAAAAAAAATTCCCCCCCTGCACACCTCCTTTTTCCTAGAGGGAAGATTGATTTTATTAACCGGCCAACACCTGAAAGCAATCGGGATTTTTTTGGTGGCTGGTGGCGGGGGAAGGAGCCGCGCCGGGGCTCGGCAGGGGCAGAGCTGCCTTTTCCCACTGCTCCCGCTTCCAGACAGGCGTGGAATGGAGCTCACACGGGTTCTCCACCATTGCAGGCTGCTTGGTGGGGAGTGCTGGATGTGTCCTCACGGTCCCATCACAGAGCCACCACCAGGGGACAAAACGCCCCTCTTTGCAAGGGGAAACTGAGGCACGCAGCTGTGGCACGGGTGTTAGGGGTTGCAAATACCCCCCCAGTTCTCCCTTTGCTGGTTTATTGATGGATTGGGAATGTTTGGATGGCTTGTTTGGATGGAGAAACCAGGGAAGGGGGGAGGTGCACCCCGAGGAATCCCTTCCAGCATCCCAGGGAATGTTTCCCCCTTCCCATGTGCTTCCCACTCCTCCCAGCTTTGCAGAGCCTTCTGCTTTCCCCACGGGCACATCAGCAGGAGCTCTTGTTTCTCCGTAACAGGATTGTCCCCATCAGGACTTGAAGGGATCGGGCTGGTGGTGATGGCTGTGCCTGTCAGGATGAATGAGAGGTGACAGCGCCGGGAGCACCACGGGGGCCACGCGCAAACCAGATGGGCTGCCAGGAGCTCTGCCTTCCCTCTGCCTGGTGCTGCCTGCCCGGAGCCCAGCGCGGACGGGGCGGCTTGTCCAGGGCACGGAGGAGCAGGGAAGAGCAGGAGGGAGCAGGGAAAGGGGAGCTGGAAATGTCCAAGAACTCAGAGCACTGGATGGATGGAGGGATGGAGGGATGGATGGATGGATGGATGGATGGATGGATAATGGATGGATGATGGATGGATGGATGATGGATGGATGATGGATGGATGGATGATGGATGGATGGATGATGGATGGATGGATGGATGGATGGATGGATGGATGGATGATGGATGATGGATGGATGGATGATGGATGGATGGATGATGGATGGATGGATGGATGGATGGATGGATGATGGATGGATGGATGGATGATGGATGATGGATGGATGGATGATGGATGGATGGATGGATGATGGATGGATGATGGATGGATGATGGATGGATGATGGATGGATGGATGGATGGATGATTGTTCCTTTGATTTTTCAAGTTTTTTTAAGCCTTCTGATGTTTACATTCTTGTAACGATCTTTTTCACCCACTTTTTGTAAATAGCTCATTGTTTTGCATTCTTTTATGGAGGAGGAGACATCGATGGACTGTTGGTTTGTCCAGTGTCATTGGAGAGGTGGCACTGTCACCCTCCAATCCACTGTCACCTTTGGAAATCTATAAATGTTAGAGTCAAAAATTAAACTTCCTTTTTCTCACCTTGAGAACAGCAGTGTGTGCATGTCGTGCTGTTTCATGTCCTACAGTGACAGATGATGGATGGATGGATGGATGGATGGATGGATGGATGATGGATGGATGATGGATGGATGGAAGGAGGAGGATGAAGGCTGTGAACAAGACAGGGTTGGGCAAGAGCTGAGCCCAGAAACATTTCAGCTTTGCTGGGTTGGAGGATGCTTCTGCTCTGAGTTATTTGGGTTTAAGGCCAGGGTGGTCCCATGGGATACACACTGTGTGAGATCTTGTCCCTCAAGGACTCATCAGGCTCAGGAGGCCTTGGTCCTGCAAAGCCAACGCTGCTTCTGGCCTTCTTGGGGGGGAACTGTGCCCAGCCGCCTCCGTGTTCCTGCAGAACCCTGGAGGAGCCCCCAAATCCAGCGTGGATCTTCATCAATGTCCGTGGATGACCCAAACCAAACCCAGCAGTGCTGGGAGGGACATTGAACAGGACTGGAGAGCTGAAGGGCCACTCCTGGGGACAACTCTGTAACTGCAGTGGCCAAATCCGCGTTGGGCCGTGGTGTGACCGCGGTGTGCCACCATCCCCACGGCTCTGTGGGGATGCCTTCCCCCGGCCTGGCTGTAGGGACAGAGTCAGAATTCCTGACTCCTGGGTTTCTCCACACCTTCTGCCACTGGCACCTCCTCCCCGGATCCCGGTGCCCCTGGGCTCTGTCCCTGCTGTGACCTCTCTGACCCGACCCCGAGGTCTCCTTCGCTTCCTCCGTGCTCGGCCAAGGCTGATAAGGGGAACCAGAAACAGCTTTGACCTTTCAACCACAAATCCCCCTGCGAGGAGCCCAAGCTGTTCCGCATCTCAAAGGCTCCTTGATAGGAAACAAAACCCCCATGCTGCTGAACTTTTAAGGAATTTCACCCCCAAAATCTCTGAAGCACCCAACAAGGCCCCCCCGAGGAGCATGGGGTGGGTTTAACCCTGCTGAGGAGCACGGCCAGCACGTGTGATGTGTAGGAGGTGCCGTGGGCTGATCAGTTGTCTGGAGTGCTGGTCTAACGCTTCCTTCCCTTTTCTTTCCCATCTTTCCTTCCCTCTGTGCTCCCCCCTGGACACCCACTGGTGGGGTACAAAGGTTTTTGGGACACCTGGCACCTCCTTTGCTCTTCCCTGAGAGTGAGCGGCCTCGGTGATGCTGAGGCTTTACCTCTGCCAGCCCCAGGACTGGGGACAGACAGACCCCTTGGTGTCCCTGTCCGAGGCATGCGGGTGGAGCTGAAACATGACAGGTCAGAAAATTAACTTAGAGTAGAAATTAATTTTCAGATTTAGATGAAGCGCGCAGGTTTTGTTTAGTCTGTACCTTGCTGTGCTCGCAAAGGTCGGCAGAGATGGACAAAGGAATGCAAGGTGATCCTTAATGTCCCTTCCGACCCAAACCGCTCTGAAATTCTGTAATTCCAGCGGATTCACCACGTGCCTGTGGAAGCAAAGCTCCATCCTCAGTTTCTCTCCCATCCCAAAGCAGCACAGCCCAGCTCCAGGGCATCCCCTGCTCCTCCCCTCTGGGTCCCGCTGTGACAGGGAGGGGATGGCGGGAGGTGTTGGAGCTCCCTAATTGCTTTGAGCAATTAATTGGCAGAAACACAACAGCAGGGGCTGCAGTGGCTCAGCAAAGGGGCTGTGCCCTGCTCCGAGGGCATCGGGCAGGGCTCCCACGTCCAGGGGGAGTTTGACCCCTGGTGAGTGGATTACGGCTCTGGGGACCACATGCCCCTCTCTGTGCGTGATTCCCTGGAGGAGAGCTGTGTGCCCTGAGGCTTTCCCCAAACACATCCCACTTGGTGTCCATGACTTGATCTTTTCCAGGGTGTTCATCAAGAGCAACTCCGCTTCCAGGCGACGGAAAGCCCGGGATCCCGCAGGATCAGGCCCTAAACACCAGCAGCTTCCCTATATTGCCTCAGTTACTAACTCTGTGTTTTCCCTGCTGTTGCTTAACCCCACTAATGGGATCTGAGCTGGTTCAAAGCCCCTGGAGCAGCAGGGGGCAAAGCTCAGAGCAATAAGTGGAGGCGACCTCTGCCAAATTGGAGCAAGACTTGCCTTCCTCCCGCTGCCCAAACAGCCCACAGCATTTTCCCATTAAACCCCGGTGCCCAGAGTTACTGGGGAGGGAGAAAGGGCCGGGACCAGCCCTTCCTGCATGGAACCAGGGTGAAAACCTTCTGGATCTGGGGCTGAGGACTCAGCAGCCAGCCCTACGCCTGGAGGATGCTCGTGGAGGGATCGCTCGGAGAACCCAGATCCCGGGATGTGAAGCCTGTTGGAAAGCCATCAGCTCAGGTAATCTGGGGGAAAATGAGTGCTTTAGGGAGGTGGGCCTGGGAAAAATGACACTGTGCTCTGGGCAGCACATTCCCCATGGGAAACGGGCAGCATGGGCCATTCTGGGTGACAAGGGTTGATTTGAGATTTTCTCTTTTGTTGCTGCTCTTTCTGAGAGCGGGGGATCAGCGGGGGTTCCCCAGCCCAGCTCGGCTCTGCAGAACCGAAAGCTGGAGGGAGGAGCTGGAACAGGGGGAGGGAGCTGGGGATGGAGCCCCTGGTGCTGGGCACTTGGGAGGGACACAGGACCCCGGGGTTGGGCTCCAGGGGGATCCTGTGGGCTGGGGGGGCTCTGTAAGAGGTGTTTTCATTGGGGCAGAGGTTCCCAGAGCACAGACACCGAATTTCAGCCTTCAGGGAGCACCATCTTTGGGTCTGACGCTGCTAATTTGGGTAACAGATCCCAGCACAGGCTGGAATTACTCCATGAGCAGGATCTGACCTGCACCAACAGCCCTCCTTCAGCATCTCTGCCTGACCCTGCCCTCCCCTGCTCCTGGGGTTTTCTCCTGGCCCTCTTTTTGGGCGGACATTGCTTGGGGAAGAGGAACCAGAGTCCCCCCTGCTCCCGGGGCCACGTGTGGCTGCTGCGATGGGGTTTAATGGGTCCCAGGCGCGGCTCCCTCTGCCCCTTCAGCTCTTGGGGGAACTAAATCCCATAACCCTGCCCCGGGCATGAGCTCAGCCCAGGCGCTGCCCCCCTTCCGCAGGAGGGGTCACGGCTCTTAGGGCAGCAGAAGGTCCCTCGCTGTGCCCGCGCTGCCCCGGGGGCTGGCGAGGGTCAGCCCATCCCTCGGCCCCGCTGCAGCCACGCCTGGGGACTGGCGAGAGGGTGAAGCTGCCCGGGGAGGGCTGATTGGCAGCAGCGGTGAGGAGGTCGCTGCAGCATCTTTGTTTTGCTCTCCGTCCCTGCCCAGCAGGAGGGGATGCTCAGGAGGGGATTTTGGGGCCTCCCCACACTCCTGTCACCCAGAGCACCCCCTGGGAATGCTTTCCTGAGGAGGAAGGTGCAAAGATGGCTCTGTGTCCCTCCAGCTCGCGGTAATTTCGTTAATCCTTTAATTCGGGAGGCTCCACGCCAGCGTTCACTGATCCTGGGGAGGCTGTGGGCTCTTCCAGGCTGAGATCACCCACTGATTCCAGCAGGGCTGCCTCCCAGCCCAGCCTGGATCCATCCACTCACTTTTCCCCGGGAAAGCAGCCACTTCTGGGCAAGGGCACAGCAGCTCCCCGCTGCTCAGGTGCTTCCCGGGAAGGAGTGAGGGTTCTGCCCAGCCCCAAAAGGGGGATTTGCCCTCCTTGGGTGGGAGGGAGAGCATTTGCTACAGGAAGAAAAATTCACCTGCAATCAGGTGTGGTGAGATCCTGCTCCCTTTGCTTCCTGCTGGGACACCCCACCCTGGTGGGGCTGCAGCCCCTGTGCCCGTGGGAGCCCCATCCCAAAGCCTGGCTCTCTGCTCCTCACCCCGCAGCTGCCTTTGGGGTGCTGCTTTTTTCCAAGGCCTCTGCTGGCACCAGAGGAATGCCCCTGGAGGCAGAGCCCCTGTTTGCTGTTTTGATAAATGTGGAGCAGACAGACCGGGGGGGAGCAGCTCTCTCTGGAGGAGCTGGATGGGCTGGGGAGACCCCACAGAAGGGGCTCAGCCCCATCCTGAGGCTCTGCCACCCCCCGGCTCCTGGGAATTTGCTGATCCTCCCGCCTGGCCCTTAGCTCAGAGCAGAGGCTGGGGATAGCAGGACACGGGATTGACTTTGGGGGTTCTTGTCTTGGGTGCTCTTACAAACATCCTTCCTTCTGTGTCCTGTCACAGCAGGCTGTGGAAGAGGATGAGGGTGAGGATGAAGATGAGTGTGAGGATTTCTCCCTGCCATGGCTCCAGAGCCCAGCAGAGGCTCATGCTCTCCCCGCTCCCCTGTTCCATGTACCCATCCCAGGCCCTGTGTGGTGATGGCAGAAGGGAGGAGCTGAGTGCTGTGCCCTCCCCAAACAAGCAATCCCTGGGGTAAGCCCCAAAATTCCCCCCTGGAGTGCACCCCAGGATGTTCTACCCAGGTAGGTGACCTCAGGGGGACCTGGGCTCTGTGACCGTCCTGGCAGCTGCGGATCCAACCTCGCAGCCCCATCCTGGCTTCCAGGGCCTCCCATCAGCCCCAATTTCCTGCAGCCCAGGTGATAAGAGGCTGATGCTCAGCCATGGAAATCCGATGCCCCGGAGTCAGGAGCACGGGTCCTGGGGGACGGTGGAAATGCGGCTGAGAATGAGCAGATCTCGCTGCTTTCCCTCCCTCCCACTGCAAAAAAAAACCCCTTTGGAGGATGGATGGGGTCTCAGTGCCTCTCACTGGGGTTGTCCTGGGCTCCATCCCCCTGATCTGTGCTGGCAGTGCTGGGTTCTGAGGGTTAAAAGCTTCCAGGTGCACCCACTGAAGCACCCCAAAAATGCCTGGGTGCTCATTGTGAATTAATGTCCCCTCTGTTTTTAGGCTTTGCTGTGGTTGCTGAGCCCCAGGGACTCGTGGATCCCACCTGCTGCCTGGGAAGGTGCCAGGGCTGTTCCCATCTCTGCTCCCTTCATTTGGGGTCTGTCCTGGGTCCAAAAGGAGGAAATAAACCCCAAAATCTCTCTCCCAAGCTGCTCTGGGGGCACCTCCTGGGCAGGTGGTGGGTGCTGTGGGTCTTGCCTGATGAAGGGACGGGTGGGATACTGGTTTTGCTGGACTGGAGGGGCTGTCCCTTCCCACAGCAGCCCCGCAGCAACGCTCTCTGCCCAGCAAGGACCAGGGTCATTCCGGTTTATTTACTGCCCTCTCTGCTCACCCCGGGTGTGCTCTGCCTGTGCTGTGTCATCCCTCTGCTCTGCTGGCCCTGGGGACTTTGTCCTCCCAGTTGGTCTTGCATTTGGGGTGGATTTCTCCCTTTTCAGGTGTCCCTGTGCGTTCTGGGCAGGAGTTTCAGCCTGCAGCTGCACATCCCGACCTGACCTCACCGGGGTGAAAGCATCTCCAGGTTTTGCTGTCTCCTTCCCAGGCAGGAACTGATTCAGCTCCAGGACTGCTGGTCCTGGAGGGCAGAGGGGAGGTCCTGAGGAAGGAGAACCAGACCTCTCTGGAAATCCACTCTGCTGTGGACAGACACTGCTTGGAGGTCTGTAAATGCAGAGCTGATCCACACCCAGAAATTGCAGTAATTGAATGGAGCTGGTTTCTAGATTGGCTCATCTCCGAGCCAGCCACTGCAGCGATCGAACTAAACTGATTTTCCTGGGGAATTCCTTGTTTGGGAGTGCTGGGATGCCCTGCTCTGCTGCCAGTCCAGGGGGCAGCTGGACTGCCCTGAGGTGGTGGTTCCTGTGTGATTGTGCCTGGGTCAAAGAGCTGGGATTTATCCCACAGGAGCTCCGGGGTTTGTCTTGCCTCTCCCCTTTATGCCTTGGAGAACAGGGGGTCCCTGCCCTTGGTGCCGTCCCCATTCCAGGGACAGCTGGGGTCTGACAGGGGCTGCAGGGTTATTTGCAGGGAAAGACAGGAGTGTTTTGTAGCCCCACATTTCTCTTCACAGAGAAAAGCAAGGCACAATTCTCCCCAGGAATATTTCTGAGATTGGCATTCTCTGAACCTCAGAGAAAGAAAACACAATTCTCGTCATTTGCTGTGCCTGTGTTTGTGCCAGAGCAGAATGCAGTATGGAGATTGTTTACTAAAGTGATGGTGTTTGGTTTCCTGGGCCTGTCAGGGCCAGCTCTGTGTGTGTGGGGACTGTTGGGGACAGTCACGAGATTCCGGGCAGTGTGAGCAGGGCTGAGTGCTTGGCAGATTCCGTTTTAGATGTATAGAATAACACAGTATAATAAAGTCATTAATTACCCTTCTGATCACATGGAGGCCGCGTCATTTCCCTCTCCCCTGGTCGGGGCCATGGTGCAGCAGTGACAGTGTCCGGGGTCTGTGTCCCCCCGCGCTGCTGCCCGGCACAGCACAGTCAGCCGGGAGCCGAGCCTGCCGCGGGACAAACCCCGGCTCAGCAGCCAAGAGCTTCGCTTTTCCCTCCCAAACACAGGCTCGGCCAGAAACCGGGCTGCACCCAGGGCAGCGGCCGCGCTCGGGGCTCGGGAGCGCCGGGATCCCCCGGGATCCCCCCGGGCTCGGGCGGCTGCCGGCTCCGCCCGGCGGGGTGGGAGAGGCTCCGAGGGGCTGCCAGGCTGCGGACGCCCCCCGAGCCCCACCGAGATGCTCCACTGCCATCTAGTGACAACGGGACCCGCGACAGGGCTGGCACCGGCCCCGGGCCCGGCCGAGCCCCGCTGGTGCTCCCGGGGCTGGAGGGGAGAGCGGAACCGTCCTTCCGCAGGAACAGGGGTCTCTCCCTTTCGCGGTTGATTCCTTCCCTGCGAACACAACCCGAACATCTCCAAACCGGCCTGTTCAATCTTAAAAACTGCTTTTTCTTTCTTTTTTTTTTTTTTTTTTCCAAAGGAATTTTAGGGAACGAGGTGTCTGCGCAGCTTTGGCTGTAGGGATCCTATTTCCTCCGGCACCTCGGACATCCAGAGCATCCCTCCTCCTTCTCCCTCCCTCATTAACACAGTTAAATTATTTAGTGCCTTTAACATAATTAACACGTTGCAATGCTAAACTGCGAGCAGCTGCCCAGCGCTGCAATTTCCCCTTCCAGCTGCCCATTAATGCCTCCCTCCGGGCGATTAGAAAGAAGGAAAAGGCCACAAATGCCAGCCCTGCGCTGGAGGAAAAGGAAGGAGCGGGGCAGAGGACTCGTGTGCATTAACATAACTCATCCACCGCAATCCCGGACTGCTCGGAGGCTGCCTGAATCCCTGATTTATCCAGCCCACAGCGGCTGCTAGTGCAAAGGGTGTGCGAGGCCGGAGTGCGGCCCCGCTCCCTGGTTTTTGCAGGTGGTTTATTGTGGTTTATTTTCGCGCTGTCTCACTCCTCGGTTTTCCGCGGAAATCACCGCAGCCGCGTGAGGACGATGCTGATACGCCTCCGATCTGTAATTCCCTGTGCATACACATGCTAATTGTGGAATTCGGAGAGGCAGTCACGGGGCAAAGGCGCTGGGAAGCGGGGCTGGTCGCTGTCCCCGCCCGAGGTCCCTCAGCGGCCCTGAGGCACATCAGGCGGAGTGGCCTCAGCTTTTCCCATCGCCCTTTCAGGGCTGAGGTGTCCGACCCTCGGGTTTTACCCCGGCTCTGGTGGCTCCAGTCTGTTCCAGCCCCCCCGTGTGCCAGGAGCTCCTGGCGGGCAGGATCCCCTGCGGCTCAGACATGAGTCCCACGAGCTTGTGTGTTTGTGGAGGGATGTCCCCAGCCTGCCCCCTCCCTGTGATCCACCCTGGATGAACCTTCCTGGGGTGCTGGAAAAAGGAAGGTGAAGTTCCAAGGGGCAGGATGAGGCAGGCAGGGCAGGGGAGGGCTGGGAGCAGGATTTGGTCCAAGATTAAGGATCTGATTTCTGTCACCCACAGCTTTTTCCTGTTGGTGCTCTCAGCTGGGTACACTGAGCTGCTGGGTGAGTGATCTCTTTGGATGTACGTGCGGGTTTTAGTTTAAGGAATTCCTTCTTTAAATTCTTTTCATGTCAAACTATGACATTGTGTTTTCCCAGTGGTGCCTGGGAATCCTTCAGGCAGGATTTTATTTTGGTCCTCAGAACACAGGGCACGTATTCACCTCCACATCCTCTTCGCTGCCTTTGGACTCTCACCTCCAGCGATGCCCACAGGTGCCTCCCCATCTTTTGGCTTTGCTGGGACAATTTTCCCCACAGGGATGAAGAAGCAGCTCAGAGACTGAGCGCTAACCCGGCCCAGCCAGCTCCTCAGCCCTGGCACCCAGCAGCGGGTGAGTGCAGCTCTCTGCAGCTCTGGATTTCAGCACCAGGCTTCCCTGAGGAGGGAATTCAACCCCCAGGCACGGCACCTTTGCTCTGCTGGCAGCTCTGATCCTGTTTGTAAACACTGCAGTGAGGGATGTGCAGTTCTGCTGCTCGTCTGAACCCCTGGGCTTCCCAACCAGATCCCTGCTGCCTGCCCACGCCTCTGGCATGGGGAGAACAGCTGCCTTTGCCCCTCTGAATCCCAGCCCCAGAAGTTTTGTGGGATATAAAGTGTCCCTGTGACAGGGCAGCACAGACAGCTCAATATTCCCAGTGTGGAGCAATGGAATCCCCCGTGGGGCCACCCTGCAGACCCCCAGGGGTGCCAGGAGCTGGGGCCCACAGCTCCTGCTGCCTTGTCCTGGTGTGTGGGGACACGTGGCTGCAGCACTGTCTCTGCATTTCCCTGCCAGGACCGTCCCTGCTGCGAACAGCAATTAACGGGCTCTGGTTAATGGGATCCGTGATGGTTCTTGGCAGCTCCACCCAGCCCAGGAAGGGTTGGGGGAGTCTCTGAGGACTCCCCAAAGGGCAGGTGGTGCCCAGCTGTGAACCAACACCAGCCCCTGGAGGGTGGATGCTGCGTGCTGTGAGTCCATCCAAGCTGAGGAACCGACGGCTTTTTGCACGTGTGGTGAGGGAGTAATTAACAGCAAGGAATAATTAACAGCTAGCGTTCCCCCCGGCCCCAACAGAGGGTAAAAGGGCTGTGGGCAGGACGGTGGCTTGTTGTTTGTGTTATAGTAGGGCTGACACAAACACCTCGTGGGCTGCAGCCCTTGCGATGGGGGGACCCCCAAACCCCCCCAGAGTGGGGCAGCCTGGCACGGGGTCCCCCAGTGGGAGAGCTCACACTCAGAAGGGATGCCCAAGTTTCTGTTTTATTTTATATTTTGATTTTCATTCCTGCTCCTGCCCATTGGCAAAGGTGATTTTGGGGTGTGGGGAAGGCAATGCTGCAGGAATGGACTCTGGCTGAGGGTTTGGGGGTCACAGGTGTGGGGGGCAGCAATGGGGAGCACAAGGGAGGTGTTGGGGATGCCGGTGGAGCACAAGAAGCTGCTGGGGGGAGCAGGGGGGTATTTATAGCCTGGAGCAGAGCTCAGCAGCCCCAGGTGCACGTCAAGCACTCGAATTGAGGCAGCCTCAAAAAGCTGCGAGGGATCGGGCGTCCGCCTGGTTGTGTGGAGCCTCTGCAGCTGCTCCCAGCAGCTTTTCCTGCCCCTGCTCCAGCGCGGCTCTGCCGCCGGAGGTTCCCCGGCCCCGGGGGGGTTTGGTGTTGGAGCTGTCCCCGGCAGGCGCCGCTCAGCCCCGCGGAACGCGCTCTGCCCTCGGCCCCGGGCTGCTCTGGGGCTGGGGCTCGCCCTGCCCCTTCCGAGCGTTCCAGGCTGGCGCTGGGGACCGGCTCCCCTCAGCTGCAGCCCCTGCAGAGGAGCCGAGGCAGAGGAGCTGGAGCGAGCCCGAGCCACGAGAAGCGCCCGCAGCAGATGGTCGCTGCCGGCTGGCTCCCCGCCGCCGCCTCCTCGCTCTTCCTCTCCTCATTCTCTCTCCCGACTCTTATTCTTCTGTTTTGCTGATTTATCCCCCCGAGGACTTCCCAGCCAAGCAGGACCCCCACATTCTCCTGCACCCCCAGCCCTTATCCCCACCCCGTGCACGGTGCAAAGCCAAAGCTTCAGCTGCTGAGGCGTTGAGGTGAGGACACCGCTCCCTCCGAGGGGAAACTGAGGCACGGAGGAGGCTGGGACCTGCTGTTCCACCCGCCCTTCCCCTCCCAGCTGCGGAGAGGCTGCCGCGTGTTTCGTGTCCTCGGCTCCAGCCCTGAGCATCTTTTCGAAGGAGCTGTAAATTCCAGTTACCAGAGAGAAGGGAAGGTTGGAACGCCCATAAAATCAGCCTGATTGGATGGCTTATCTCCCTCTGCACCCCCAAACTCTTCCCTTGACTCCCCAGATCCCGGATTGTCCTCAGCCCCAGGGGTTAAATCTCCAGGCGGCGCAGCCAAAACGGAGCCCCGAGTCTCTGAAAAGGCCCCGGGCTCTGCTCTCCCCTCTCCCCTCTCCCGAACACGAACTTCCCCCGTGCCCTCCTCTGCCGGGGACCCCCGCGTGGCCGCATTCCTCCCCGAGCCCTGCAGCGGGGACGATCCCGGCTTGATCCCGGCCTCAGCAAGCTGCATTGTTTGTTCGGGGGGTTGATTTCTCGGCTCGTTTGTCTCCTCGCCTCCTCGGGGCTCTCTCTGGCGGTGCCAGTTCTGCCGGGTGCCCGAAGCTCCTCGCGGGTGGCAGCGGCTGATCCGGCGCGGACAATGGAGCGTGCTGCGGGCTTGGCAGCGGCTCCCCGCGCCCGCGGCAGCCACAAGGGGTGGGCACCGACAGGCGGAGGCTGCCTGGATGCTTTCCCTCCAAAGGCCGATCTAAAGGCGGGCGGGTTTCCACTGGAAGGTCTGTCCCTGCCTGGAAGGCCGGTTTGGGGTGCTCGCGCCGGGGGATGCCCGTGGGAGGGGCGGGAGGGTGCTCCCAGCGGGGATCCTGAAGCTCCAAGGGCTCTTGGATAGGGAGCAAAGTCCTGTTTGCTGAGGCCCTGAGTGAATCCTGCCCTGATCCCATCAAGCGTTGCTTGATCTCAGCGCTGGCTCCAGCTTCCCTGGGCTCCGGGTGGTGCTGGAGCCTCGGGAGAAGGGATGGGGCAGGGCAGAGGAATCTCGCTTGGAGCCAGCTCAGAAAGCTCTGGTGGGAAGGAGGAGAGACCAGAAACAAGGGAGGATGGAGCAGGTACAAACCAGGCCCTAAACCACAGCCAGCCCTGCTCTTCCCGGTGGGAAGCTCTGGTTGGGAGCACCTCCTGTCACATCTGCCCTCGGCAGAGCACCTCCTGCTGTCCTGTAATTCCCCACCCTGTTCCCACTGGGTTTGGGGGGAGAAAGCTGCCTTTGGGGGCTGCTTCACCCGCGGAGGAGGCACTCAGGTGGGTTCTGGAGGCACAAGGAGAGGGCTGGGGTAGAGGAGATGGGAGGAGCAGCTCCCTCCTGATGCTCCGAGATGCCTGGGGGAGTTTCATCCATCCCTGCGCCCCTTGGAGGTGCTCATTCATGCCTGGTTTCTGCCAGCCCCGGCCAGGTAAGGAGCCTTCGGGATGAACATCCCCCTCTCGGAGCACCTTGCCACGCTTCAGGAAATGTTTCCCGGCCTGAACCCCCCTGTCCTGGCGTCCTGCAGAGCTGCATCCGTGCGGGATGCTCAAGGCACGGCCCCGCACCCCGGCTGGGGGTGGGACACGCAGAGCTCATCCCAGGAGGTGCAGCTGGGCAGGATCGCTCCTCAAAGCTCTCCCGAGCCTGATTGCTTCCCCCGGCGCTGTCGCAGGCGGGCTGGGGCTGTGTGCTGGCCGGGAGAGCAGAAGCAGCCCCGGGGCTGCCGAGGGGAGCTGCCTTGGCCGCTGCCAGCCGCGCTGGGGAGCCTGGCTCTCCCCGCTGCCTGGGAGCAGGGATGGCATCCAGGCCCTTCTCTCCAGCAGCGCTCCACATTCCTTGGGGCTTTTTCTATCCTTAAAGCTCGTTGAGGACCTTGGAGGGTTGAGGGGCACCAAGGAGGGAGGGGAGGGCAGGGCAGCTCATCCCAAGCCGCCTGTCTTCACGTGGATGATCGTTTCCAGCCGAATTCCTGCAATGGGAGTTTTTAATTTATTTTATTTTTTTTTTTATCAGCTGCTTTAGTCGTCCCAGTGACCTCTCCCAGCCTGAGCCCTCCTGTGCTTGTGCAGCTGGAGTGGGGGCTGGATCACAGACTGAGACACTCTGCTACAGGACAGCTGTGGAAACACCTGGCTGGGTGATGCCAACAGAAAGCCTGGGCTGTGCCCAGCTTTCAGGGTAAGGAAAGGGTCCCTTGGCCAGGTGTTTTGGGTTTATTTTGGACCAGGGGTGCTCTTGGGGCACTGAAGGGGGGCTTAGTGCCATGTGGGAGTCAGTGGGCATTCCCACAGCACCTCCTGGCTTTGGGGACTTCCGAGGAAGAGCAAAGAGCATTTGTGTGCCTGGTGCTGGCACTGAGACCCAGCGGGACGAGCTGAGACACAGCCACAGGTGAGAATTCCCAGCAGGAGGGAAAAAGGGCTGGATCATTGCTCCTCTGCTCTCCATCAGTCATGGCCCAGCCCAAACTGCTGGATCAGAGTGGGGGCAGGCTCGGTGAGGGTCTCTGGGAGCACAGGGGGTGTTTCTGGGATGAGCTGTGTGAGCTCCAAGCTGAGTTCACGCTGTGCTGCAGCGCTGCCAAGCCCTGCCCGGCCCCCAGAGCCAGCACAGCGCCCGTGCTGCTCTGCCCCTGGCCAGGTCCTTTGCCTCAGGGGGCTGGAGGGGCTCCAGCCTGGGACAGGAGGAATTTGGAGGCTTGAAGCTGGTTTGGGGCAGGATGCAGCACTTCATTTGATCCAGGAGTGCAGCTGGGGTAGAGAGCATGGGACGGGGTCTGGTTTGATGGGGTTTTTTCCTTGAGGTGATCTGTTGGGACGCAGGAAGGATTTTTCCTTTGTGCCAAGCTCCAAAAAGAAGAAGGGAGCAGGATGAACCCACCACCCCGCGTGGATCCACCTTGCTCCCCACACCCACCCTGCGGGGCTGAGGGACCCATCCTGCCCCAGTCCGATTGCTGGCTGAGCTGGGCGTCTCACAGGCCGCTTTTCCACCTTTTCCCTGTTCTCCCAAAGGGATCCTTAGCACCTCCCTGCTCCTCAGCTCTGCTCAGCGCCCTGGCTGTGGGGAGCCAGTGCCGCAGGGAGTGAGGGAGATCCAGGCCAGGGTGGCTCTGTGCCTGCTGGGGGGAAGACGAGAAGGAGCTTTGGGAATGGTTTTGCCTGGAAACTTAGAGAAAGCAGCATCCTGGCGAAGAAGGTGTGACGTCAAAGGCAGCGCTTAAAATATACCCAGGGCAAAATCACATGGCAGCTGGTGAAACAGGAGCGCTGAGTCCCAGGGGAGCCTGGGGATCTGCGCTCCTGCTGGAGCTGCTTCCCAGCCCTTGCCATTGATAGTGCAGGGATAAAATGTTTCTAAAATCATGGGACATTCAGGGGAGTTGGAAAGAAAGGTTGGGCCTGGTAGGCCCTGGGAAAACGTTAGGCTTTACTGGATCATGTGAAGCTGCACCTGTGTAATCATTTAATGACTGTGATAAAAAATGTGATTGCTATATGATAAATGATATGATAAATGTGCTGATTGTTTGGTAATTGGAAATAATTATTGTTTAATCGTAACAAGAATCATGAGAAGCAATGTTTGGGGGGTTTGGTGGAAATTACAAAAATCCATGCTTGGATGAAATCAATGTATACAATAGAACAATGCAAGGTTAATTATTAATATATAGTCATATAATGATAAGGGTATAAAAACGTGTTCATTCTGAACCCCTGTCGCAGTCAGCTTTGGGTCTGTACCCCTGACACCCAGAGCTCTTCAATAAAAGCGCCTGCATGTAATCATTCTGTGATTCTGTGTTCCTGAACGCTGACACCAGGGCCAGGGAGCTGCTCTGCCGGGCTGGGGACAGCAGGGAGGGCTGGGGACTGCAGGGAGGGCTGGGGACAGAGGGCTGGGGACAGTGGGGGAGGGCTGGGGACAGCAGGGAGGGCTGGGGACTGTGGGGAGGGCTGGGGACAGTGGGGAGGGCAGGGAAGGCTGGGGACAGCAGGGAGGGCTAGGGACAGCGGGGAGAGCTGGGGACAGAGGGCTGGGGAGAGTGGGGAGGGCTGGGGACAGCTGGGAGGGCTGGGGACTGTGGGGAAGGCTGGGGATAGCGGGCTGGAGACTGCAGGGAAGGCTGGGGACAGTGGGGACAGCAGGGAGGGCTGGGGACTGCAGGTGGCCGCCTGGTTCCCATCTGCTCCCGCAGCCGGGCTGTGGCTGCGTGGCCCCGAGGCGATTTTTGGGTGACTTCTGTTGGAAGCAGCTACTGGTGGGGACTGGCTGGATGGTGTCCGGCTGCTTCTCATTAGCTGGGTAGAAAACGGTGCTGGGTGCCAAGATGCTGAGGGTCACCTCCCCGGAGGGACAGGGATGATGAGCAGCTCGGAAGGGCTGGCTCAGGAGACCAGGACATGCTTTTTCCACACAGAAGATGCAGGCTGGGGTGACAATCCTCTGGTTTTGGCACTTGGAGCCCCGCAGAGCCCACCAGGCAGGTCTGCACAGTCCGGGTGAGCGCTGCAGGAGCAAGCCAAGTGCTGGTTTGGGCAGCACCAGACAAAACCATTGCAAACTCCTGCCCTGCAGGGCTGTGCCCTCCCTTCAGGCCTCGGGGTTAATACCAAACTGTTTTCAAAGTTTTTGCTCTGTTTCCTTGATGCATGAATGTTTAAAAAATGTAACATGAGAAAATGTAAAAAGGAATGTTTAAAAAATGTTTAAAAAATGTAAAAAATGTTATCTTAACTTCCCCAAACGCTTACTGCTGGTGTATTGATTGTATAACGTGAATGTATTGATTTTTATGATAAGCATCATTTATAAAGTATTGCTGTTATATTTTTAGCCAGCTCTCATCTGCTTTACCATCTCCTTGTGTGATCACCTACAAGACACGTGTCGTTTTCAGGATCCTTCTTTTTGTTCTCTGCTGACATAACCAGCCCCACTCAGAGGAACTGGCCCCAAGTCAGGCTGAGATGTCTCTCTGCTCCTCCAGGAACCAGCAGCACAGTTGGCAGTGCCTGTGCAAGGAGATCTGAGGCTGAGCAGCCTTTGAAAGAGTTTTATTTTTATTTTCATTTCCAAAGACAAAATGTCCAAGGACCATGCAGCTCCCCAGAGTGGGTCCAGGCACTGAGACCATCCCAGATCCCAACTCAGGTCTCTGTGCAGGGCAGAGAGGGCTGGATCCAGCTGTGAGAGAGAGATTTGGGGGTCTGTCTCACTGGAGAGCCTCCAGGGAGATGGAGCTGGCTCACATGGGCCCTGCAGACAGCAAGGGGCAGCACCAGAGCTCTGGTGTGGGGAGCAACATCATCCAAGCTGTGGGAAAAACCTTAAAAAAACTCTGAGATCACCCAAATCCCTTCCAAAAACGCATGCAGGCCACCAAAAGCACCTGGAAACGCAGTGAGAGGCAGAGCTGGAGCGGTGCCACCCAGCCCTGGCGCTCCTGACTCGCCCCGTTGCACAACATCGCCCCGGCCCGCAGGCAGCTGGGCATGTGGAGAAAATGAAGAGCAGAACTCTGGAGCAGCAGCTCTTTAAAGCATGTCCCACTGCTTGGAGCCCTTCCCAGGGGCCGTGGGACGTGGTTCTCATTCCTCTGCCTGGGCTGGGGTTTATTATTTTCCCCTCTATTGTGCAGAGTCCCCTTTATTCCCTGCATGCCTGTCCCCCGGGGCTGAGGGAAGCAGTGTGGTGTTCTTGAGCTCAGACATGGCTTGCTGCCTCCTCCCAGCCACCCTTTTGTCTTTCAGACATGATCTCTAGGCCAAAAATAGATGATCCCTGCTCCTTCCAGGGCTGGAGACACAGCCTACAGGTGAGTGCATGGAGGGGCACTGGGCTGGGTTTATTAGAACCCCTGATAAAGTGAGATGATGCTTTTAAGGGTGATTTTCTCTGTGATTCCTGATGTTTCCAGCTGGGGCTGTCTGCCATCAACCCCTTTTTTGGGGACACGCTGCCCTGTGGCGCTGTCATCCCACTCTTGAGTGACCCAAGAGGTTTGGGAGTGCTTAAAAGTGCCACCAGCTCAATGGTCACAGGCTCAAGTTGTCCCTGAGGAAGGGGCATCTCTGGGATGGGGAAGGCAAACCCAAGGGGAATGCCCTGCTTGGGATCCCAGCCGTGCTGCAGCCTCTCCCATCCTTGGACACTTCTCTTTGCCTCATGGGATGAGAGAAGCACCCTGGCAGAGAGAGCTGGGATTGGGATTCTTGGGTGCAAAATGCTCTGTAAGAGCCAGAAATTCCTCTGCTCTGAGTCAGGCTGGGCTCTCCTTTCCCCGGCTCTGCTCCTTCCCCTCCTGGTTTCCAATGAGCCACGGCAGGCCCTGGCTTTGCAGGCAAATTCCTGTTTAGAAACCAGAGGGCTTTATCCCCTGCAATTATTATCACTTGAATGTAGGTCGGCTTGACAGCTTAGGTGGAAAATCATCTTCAGAGCATTCTGGCACTCTGCACTCACTGTCCTGTTAATCCCCACCCTGTTCCCACTGGGTTTGGGGGCAGAAAGCTGCCTTTGGGGGCTGCTTCACCCGCGGAGGAGGCACTCAGGTGGGTCCTAAAGGCGGCCCTCTCCTCCCGGAGGCACAGGAGGGGGCTGGGGTAGAGGAGATGGGAAGAACAGCTCCCTCGTGGTGCTCCGGAATGCCTGGAGGGAGATTCATTCATCCCTGCGCTCCTTGGAGGTGTCCATTCATGCCTGGTTTCTGTCCATCCCGGTTTGTCCGTCTGTCTGTCCCTCCCTCCCTCCCCGCAGCTCTGCCCGGCTGCAGCGCGTTTGGGAGCTCCGGCTCTGCCGCATCCCTCCCGGGAGGCTCCGCTCCGTCTCCGCCTGCTCCATCCTCACCCGCTCCCTCGAATCCTCCCCCCCGGTATTTTTCCTCCCGAAATCACAACTTCCATCCTTTAAAAAGCCTCCCCCACGCCGGACCCCCTCCCCCGGGCCAGCGCGATGAATGAAAGGCTGGTGGCCGTGTGATGCCATTTCCATGGTGACAGATGGCAGCGGGAAATGCGGGGATCAGGGTCACATGAGAGCAGCGGTAAATTCAGGCAGTTATTTATAGGCTGCTGCTCCAGCGTTTATGGAAATGCGTCTGCCTTGGACCGTGGCATCGGCCCCTCGCCGGCTCTCCGGGGCACTGCTCTTCCAGGAGAGACATTACTCATGCTCTGCTTTAATCCAGACTGTTCCTGCTGCTCAGCCTGGTGTTGGAAAAGTACCGGGCAGAGGGTCTGGTTTATT
The DNA here is from genome assembly GCF_015832195.1 of Motacilla alba alba. Taxonomy (NCBI): domain Eukaryota; kingdom Metazoa; phylum Chordata; class Aves; order Passeriformes; family Motacillidae; genus Motacilla; species Motacilla alba. The sequence goes on from NC_052041.1 coordinate 1,811,607, forward strand.
TTTTTCTGAGCCTGAATCTCTCTGAATCAGCCCCAGCCAAACTCGGCTGTGACCTTCCTGCATCTGCCCGCAGCCTCTCCTGTGCTGGTGGCTGCAGTGGGACAGCCTGGGCCAGAACCTGAATTTTTGGTCCTGGAAATGTTCATGGCAGAGCCCAAATCCAGCTTTGTCTCATCTGGTTTTAGCTCTGATACATCTGGGAATATTTCCGTGCCTCAGTTTACCAGCCAGCTCTTTGGTGATGTATGGTGAACCAAAGGGAAATTTAAAATCCACAGGGGAGGATTTGTGAGACCTGAAGGTGTCACTGAGTCAGCCCATCTGCAGAAGGGTTATCCTGCTCCCTGATGAGATGTGCAAGAGCAGGGAGCTGAGTGGCTGCTTCGGCCCCTCCTTCAGAAGGATCCTTGATTTCTCTTTGCTTAAGACCCCCTAATCAGGTGGCCCAATCTTCTTTCCGTTAATCTGGGTGTGCAGGGTTTGCTGCTGCTGGCACTTGCAGCCCGTGGGATCTGCAGCTCCCCTTCCCCAGCCCTCCAAGCTCAGGCCCATCTCCCCTTGGAGACAGTGCCTGGAGACAACAGAAACCCCCATCTTCAGGAATCAGAGTCAGGGAATCACGGAGTGCTTTGGGTTGAAGGGACCTGAAAGCCCAGCCAGTGCCAGCCCTGCCATGGCAGGGACACCTCCCACTGCCCCAGGCTGCTCCAAGCCCCCTCCAGCCCGGCCTTGGACACTGCCAGGGATCCAGGGGCAGCCACAGCTGCTCTGGGCACCTGTGCCAGAGACTCACTGCCCTGTTCCCTGTTGGATTGTGCCCTTTTCTGACTTTGTTTCCAGTTCCATTTCTTGTTTCTAGTTCCATTTCTTGTTTTTATCTCCATTTCTCTCTCAGCAATGTCTGTCCTACTCCACGGCGTTTCTAAGCCAGCATTTCTTATCTCAAGGTTTACATTTCTTACCTCAAGGTTTGCATACAGATGCACACCATGTGAGCCTTCTGTCAAGCTTTGAGATTTCTCTACAAACCCATTTCCCACACCCCCTGCATGTCCCCATTGGGGTCCTGGCTGTCTGTCCTGTCCACGTCTCCCTTTCCCAGCCTGGGCATCTCCTCCTTGGCTTCCCTGTTTGCTTCCCCACCACCCAAAGCGCTCTTCCACAGGGAGGGCTGTGCCACAAACACAGGAAGTGCCAAGTGTCTGGGGAGGTCACGAGGACTGACTGCAGCCCAGAGCAGCCCCTGGCAGGCACTGACCACATCCCACCTCTCCCAGGCTGTCTCGGTTTGGAAAGCCAGGTGTGTGCTAAGGAAGGCAGGAGCCTCCCCTGAAATGGAAAATGTAAAACCCCTCCCTCCAAATTGCTGTAAATTTGGAATTAAGGGGCTCTCAGGCAAAAAATTCGGGAGCAGGAATAACAGTTCTTTATTAGGGAAGAAAATAAAAGGATAAAATAAACAATGCAGTGAACCAAAACAGCACTGCCAGAGTCAGAGCACAGCCTGACACCCTGTGGGTCAGGGTGTTGGCAGCAGTGCCATTGGAATTGTGGCTGCAGCCCTCCTGGAGTGTCAGGGGTGGTTCTGCTGGAGCAGGGATCCTGGAGAAAGGTGGAGTCTTCCTCTGGAGATCCAGTGGCAGAGGCAGCTGCTGTTCCTCTGGGAATCCAGTGCAGAAGCTGTGCTGGTGTTCCAGAATTCCAGATTATATCCGGGTAGGAATGCTTGGCTCCTCCCTCTGGGGGAGCATCTCCCATGGGATGCTGTAGGTCTTATCAGCCCTGCAGTGACATTCCATGGCCTGTTATCAGCAGATGTACCCCCGGAGGGAGGAGTGGGTGGGGAAGAGATAAGGAAAACTGCCCACTGAACGGGAGAGAGCTGCATCCAGATGGCAAATGGAATACAATTCGCTTGGCAGTCCAGGACACCGGCTGGATCCATCATCCATCACTCCCTGGATCATCAGGAGATGTTGCCACCGTGGATGCTGCACTGGGAGGATGTTTTGATTTTTAAATCACGAATGTGATGGGTCTGTTCCCTTTGCAGGGCTGCCTTCCCCAGCCAGGCTGGGCGAGGCACAGTTAATGGAGCGTGGCTCGCTCCTTCCCGGGGGCAGAGTTACGGCCATTGCTGCTGGCCCAGCTCCCAAGCACCTGGAGAATTGATCCTTCTGTGCCTAATAGGCTGGAAAGGGAAAGGCTCCAAGGGCCAGGAGTGTGTATAAACACTGGGATCCAGGAGCTGAGGCAGCGTGGTTTGGGGCTGGAGGTTTGAATCCTCTGGAGTTTGCGTCTTCCAAATGTGCTTTTCCTCCTCTCAGAGCTTCTCTTGGTTCCAGCCTCACCAGCACCAGAAACATACTGGTTGGGAAATGCAGCCAGGCTCCATTGCTGAATGTGTGTTTTCAGGACCAGGAGACTTTTCCATGAGATCCTGAACCAGAAATGAGCTCCTCTGAAAACTTCCCCCCTGTTTTCCCTGCGGTGAACCCACCTAACAGCCCCGTGCTTTTCCTGGTGAATCTGATTAGAGGCTTTCTGAGGGCAGCACTGAATAGATGGGGAAGGCTGAGCCCTCCTGGTGTCCTGGGCTCTGCTCCCCACACCAAGCAGCCTGAGGAGCTGTGGGAAATTGGGCCTGAAAAGCTGGATTTGGGGTTTGCTCACCCTCAAGAGATGGTTGTGCAAGGTATTTCTGCCTTTGTCCAGATGGAATGTGCTGCTGCATCCCACGTCCTGCTGGGAAGGAAAGGGAAGTGGTGTCCTTCCACTTGAAGAATTTTATTGTCTGCATTAGAGGTGGGTTAAAGGCGGAGAGCTCAGAGCAGCCTTCCAGGAGCTGAGGGGGCCTACAAGGGAGCCAGAGGGGAACTGTCCCCAGAAACCGGAGTGACAGGACAAGGGGGAGGGGTTTGCACTGAAAGAAGGGGAATTCTGGTTAGATATCAGAAAAAAATCCTGCCCTGTGAGGGTGGGCAGGCCCTGGCACAGGTGCCCAGAGCAGCTGTGGCTGCCCCTGGATCCCTGGCAGTGCCCAAGGCCAGGCTGGACGGGGCTGGGAGCAGCCTGGGACAGTGGGAGGTGTCCCCCATGGTGGGGTGGGATGAGAAGGGCTTGAAGGTCCCTTCCAAGCCAAACCGTTCCATAATAAATGCAGATATCTGCAATATCTCAGAGCTGGCTGACACCCAGCTCAGCCCCCTCAGGCCAGAGCTGCTCCTGGGCTCCCCTGGCAGGGGAGCTGGTGTGGCCAGGGACGCGGCGTCCTCTGAGCCCAGCGCTGGCTCTGGGCTCCCCGCGTGTCCCAGGGCTCAGGACCAGCACTGAGCATCCTCACACTGGAGGGGCAGCTTATGGATTCACACCTGAGTGCGGGGGAGCAGAATCTGGGGCCTGGCCACTCCTCCTGCCTCCCTCCTGTGGGGTCCCAACCAAGGAAAGTCCTCTGAAATACCAAATAGTAAAAGAGAAATGAAATACCTCTTTCAAATAGTGAAATGTAGTGGGTTTAGATTAGATTTTAGGAAAAAATCCTTCCCTGGGAGGGTGGGGGGCCCTGGCACAGGTGCCCAGAGCAGCTGGGGCTGCCCCTGGATCCCTGGCAGTGCCCAAGGCCAGGTCGGATGGGGCTGGAGCAGCCTGGGACAGTGGAAGGTGTCCCTGCCATGGCAGGGGCGGGACGAGGTGGTCATCAAAGTCCTTTCCAAAGCAAACCATCCTACAAATCTCTGTCAATAAATCACGGGAAAGCGGTGCCCAAACCCCCCGAACATTCCCTGCCCCAGGGGAAGCAGCAGCCAGGAGGGCCCTGCGGGGGCCGCTCTTTAGGGGTATTTTAAAGGGGTTTTATTTTCCCCACAGCAAAACCAGACCCACCCCTTTGGGTCAGGACTCGATGCTACTTTTTTTGACTGCGAGAGCCTCCCTCGGAGCAGGGGGGGTGGCCCGGCACCCCAGCTTTGACGCGCAGCCCTGGTGACTCAAGCCTGCGTCAGGGGCTGCGTGTCCCTTCGCGTTGAATTTTTTTTTTAAAAAATCTTTTTTTTTTTTTTTTTTTTTTTTTAATTTGCTATCCCCTTTCTCTCTTGGTTTCCCGGAGCCGCGCGGAGTTCCCTCCCTCCGGCGAAGGCGAGCGGGGCCGGGCGAGCCCAGCGCGCATCCACCGGGCGGCGGCGGGGCGGGGGGACCGGAGCGGAGCCGCCGGTACCTCGGAGCTTCAGCGCGGAGCCGCTCCCGAGCTCTGCTCGCCTTTCCCGGCCGCTGCCGCTCCCGTTTGCCCGGCTCGCCGCAGCACCGGCAGCCTCCCGCCGCCCGGACTCGCCCCTGGTGATTTCTGCCGGGAATTTGCGCCGTTTCCTCCGGGACCGGGCCAGTTTCTCCCGGAATCGGGTCGGTTTCATCCTCCCAGGGAGCCGCCGCAGCGCCGAGGTGAGGATGCTCCCCCTTCCCCACCCCGCCCGTGGCTGCCGGCCCTGCGTGCCCCCTCCCCAGCGGGGTCTTTTGGGGGGGAAGATGCTCAGGGTCGGGCTGAGGTTAATGGAGGGGACAGCCCAGCCTGGAGGCATCAGGCGTGGCCCTCAGGGTGGTGGCATCCAGGGCTGGGGGGACATTTAGAGGCGCTCCAGGGGCTGGGGGGTCACCGCCGGGGGTGGCCCTGGGTCCCTGCCCGGCTCCTGCTGCTGGGGGGCTCATCCCGTCTGAGGATGGGTGGGAATGCAGCCTCCAGGTTGACCTTGACAATAACATTGGGAGAGGAGAAAGCGTTGGGCTGCAATGAATATTTCAGCCCCGGTCCCCGGAGTGGTGGGGGCTTTTCGCCCCTTCTTTTATTTTTGTGCTGCTCCTTGAGTGTGGATGGTTGGGTTTGAGGTGGAAAATGGGGCTCGGGGTCCTGGCTCTGTGAAATTGCCAGGATTGGGTGTGGGGAGCCCTTGGCCCCCTCTGTGCACGCTGGATAAACCCAAAGGTGTGTTTTTTGGGCCGGCCTCTTGGCCAGCTCCAAATTTCCATCACTCGGGGAATGTGGGGCTCAAACCAGCTGAGAAATCTGCTCCCAGCTCTTTGTAGAGGACCCAGAAGGTGAAATCCTGCTTCCTGGATCACGCCTTGTGTCTGAAGCACCTGAGGTTGGAATCCATCAGGAGCTGATGTAACTATTTCTGGTCTTGGTAGGAAAAAAACCTGGAGCACCGCGGTGGCTGAGCTATTCTCGGCAGGGTGGAGAGTTCCTTGTGAATATTTCTCCAGAGGTGTCAGGACTAGGTCAAGGAACCTGGCTGGGGGTGTGACTGCTCCAAGGGAAATAAAATGTGGGTCTGAGCTGTCCACTGGGAGGGACTGGAGATGGCTCTGCTGAAATCAGAAGGAATAAAAGGGTTCCGTTTAAATCTGGAGTGACTCCACTGCCACTTCAGGCTTGCAGAGAGCAGGAATCTGGAGTTACACCGGAGCTGGAGTCACGAGGATCAGATTTACCCCAAATCAGATGCTGACCTGCCCACGTCCAGGTGAAATCATTGCCTTGGGAAGAGCAGCCCTGCTTTTACCCCATCCCGGGCTGGGTTTGGATTTGTTTGTTTACAAACGTAGCAGCAGCTTCATGGATTGCATCAGGGAAAAGCAGCGCTCGCGGCGGGCTTTGGATGCTGCCCGTTGGTCGCTTTTCAGGATGAATCTCGGCTGGTTTGGGGCTCGTTCAGTAACCTTTGGCTGGAGTGGGTGAGTTACAGTGGATCGCTGAGGTCTAAGTGGAAAACGATCATCTGGTGAATCAAACCGAGCCCTGAAGGGATCATATGATGCTTGCCTTTGCTCTGGTGTCACGTTATTGCAGCTGTGTGTGTTTCCATGCTACCAAACCAGACATGAAAGGAGCCCTAAGCCCATGCATCCACGAGCTCACAGCTTCGTGACAAACCCGAGCGCCGGGGCTGCTCCTCCGCCCGTGCCCGTCTTGTGACCCATCGGTAAAACCCTTCCGGAGGTTTCTTGGCACCTCCTGGGGACAAGACCCCCTGTAAGGTCACAGCCGTGTCCCTCCGAGGTGGGACAGACCGGCCTGGGCTGGGCAGAGCGGGCAGTGGTGGGGCAGGGGCTGGTGCAGCCGCTTTCCTCTGGAGGGATTGGGGCTATTTATAACATCTGGGCGCTCGCCGCCGCTGGGGTGGGTGTAAGACAGAAGCGGGGGCAGCTCTGATTCACCAGCTCTCCTGTGTCACGATGCTAAAGCGGGACGGGAGGGACGAGGAGCGGCCCCTGCGGGGCTCCGCTGCGAGAGGCCGGGCTGCCTTCAGCCCCAGCCGGCCCTGGGATGCTTCCCGCAGGTGGCCCGTGCTCCGGCACCTTCTGACACCGACCCCACCTGCAGTCTGAGCCTCCCCAGGGGTGGGCGTGAGGAGGGGACAGCCCTGGTGGCACTGAGTCACTGGTGGCTTTTCCGCATGGCGTGGGAGCTGGGTGCTAATTAGCGGGGCTCATTTTAACGAGGGGACAATGGGAGCAGCTCTAATGAGCCCAGAGGGTAAAACCCTTCCGTGTGGAGCCAGAGGCCGAGCAGGGAGGAGCAAACCCCAGCGTGGAGCAGATTTAAGATGGAGGTGTCTCGGAGCAGCCTCGGCTGGCGGAAAAGGGAGGTTTGTGTGGTGGAGGCTGTGGGAAGGTCCTTGGAGCAGGGCAGGGGTGGGCAGAGCTGCAAAAACTCTGCCTTGGGCGAAAATCTCTTCTTGGGGCTTTGAAGAGAAGTTTGGATGCTGCTGGGAGGGTCCTGCCCTTGGTTTCCTGTGGCTTGGAAGAGCGGGATGCTTCCCAAAGGACCAGCTCTGCCAGGGCCATCCCCATCCCACCACAGAGGCTCTCCTGAGCTCAGGGAGCAGCAGGACGGGGCCTGGAGCTGGTTTTCTCATGACTTGGACCAAAGTGGGATGAGCATCCAGGTCTCCTTCCCTTGGCTGTGCAGCTCAGAGGGACGACGGGAGGGATCCGTGGGCCTTCCCTCCTCCTCTGCTTCCCGGTGACCTTGGGTCTGTCCCTTCTCCTCCCTGGGCCAGTCTCCCCATCTCGCAGAGCAGCCTTGCCCTGGGTGCAGTATTTCCCTGGCTCTGTGTGTGTCAGGGAGGATGAGGAGCTGCAAATTGATGCTCAGATCTCCCAGCCCGAAGCTGAGAGTAGATTTCCACCTCCCGAAATCCCTCGGTTCCTCTGTCCCCACTCCTCCCTCCTTTCCCTGCTCTGTGACCTTGATGGGGTGAGCTGGACCTCTCCAGGCCTGCTGAGCTGGATGCTTTACCAGGAACGTCTCTGCCCTCTCCCTTAGGAGCTGTGGGGGACTTCTGGGGAAGCTGAAGGGGGAGAAATGGTAATGGTGGGGCAGGGAGGGACCAGCAGAGTCCCCAGGGGTTGAAATGCTCATTTTTAATTCACCCAATCTCATCTTGTGGCTTTTCCCGCCTCAGTTTCTCCTTTCTGGACCCAAATGAGGGATAAATGTAGAACTTGGACACAGGAGAGGAGAAATTCCACTGCACCCCATCATTTGGACCCAGAGCACGTTTGCTGCTGGTGGCTGCTCTCCTTGGGTTCTGCTGTAAATCCCCATCTCCTCCCTGCCTTCCCCTGCTCTCCCAGGCCCGGCTGAAAGCTTTGCTGACACGTTTCCAGCCTGTTTATTGCTCCCCAGCTGCCTTCCCAAGAAAGCAAGGATGGGCAGGGACAGGACACGTGGCTCGGAGCCTCCCTCCTCCCCTGGCCCTTGGTGACGCTGCTGGCAGGGCTGGGGGTCTGGGGGTCTTCACTCACCCCAAACAGCAACTTTTCCCCACGCCTGCTTTTGGGACCAATGGGAGCCTCTGAGCAGGGCTTAAACCCCTGGGTGTGACAAGGCAGGAGCTTCTCCATCCCTGCCCTTTCCCTGGTAGGTTAAATCCAGTTTGTCCCGTGGCAAACCAGTCCCACGAGCCTTGGATCTGCTGCCGTGGTTGTTCCCACACCAGTCCAAAGGGACGGGGTGCTTGGGGTCACCCTGTGCCACCTGGACATGCATGGGGACTGTCACTCTGGGCCAGCAGGAGCCCTGGACTCAGCCCAGGGCTCTGGCCAGGGCACAGGGCTCAGGGAATGGCGTTTGCTGTCTGAGGAGTTCAATGTGAAGGTTTCCACTGGGACCAGGGAAGTGGGAATCCCGTTCAAGGACACCCCCAGGGACGTGGAGCAGGATGAGGTGAGTTATTCCCTCCCTTGGAATGCCTGTTCAGAGACACCAGCACTGACCACAGCACAAACGGGTCCTTTCCAGGGTCCTGCTGTGGCAAAGGCCACGTTCCCTCTCCAGCTGGGTGGCACTAGCGCTGGTTTGACCTGGGCAAAGCTGTGCCTGCAAAGGCAGCCCCGCTCTGGCAGCATGAGTGAGGCTCTTGCAAGCCATGGGCTCTGAAAGACCCTAATCTGTCTTCTAAAGAGAGAGAAAAAATGCACATTTAAGAAAATTAAGGTCATGGGGACTAAGTAAACAAGCTGAATCTCCATCTGTCAGTGACAAGGGTTTTCTATCTCGCTCCAGCCCGGAAAGCTCCTGCTCGTCAGCTGATCTGCCTTGTCTTTCTCACAGGGTGGTTGTTATTTTTGGCAGATGATTTTTTGATTAAATTCCCTTTTCTACCAAAGGAATGCGCAGAAATACCTTTCTCAGATGGATTTGGACTGTGCTTTTTCGTTTGAGGGTGCAGACTTTGGGGCTGGTGCAAAAGGCTGGGGAAATGAAGAGGAAGAGCCCCGCTGACCTCGCTTTCCCTGGCCCGTGTTCCTGCGCTCTGTGGGCTGGTGGCTTCGCGCAGGCTCTGCCTGGGCTCATCTCCCATTCCCAGCAGGGATGGGGATGGTGAAGGCTGGGTGTGCTCATGGAATCGAGAATGAGCCTCTCTCCTTCAGCCTGGATCTCTGCCAGGCAGCACCACCATGCCCAGGCTGGGGCTGAGCCATGGGGAGACAGCAGGGACTCCCCAAACCGGCCATGGGACACTGCCAGAGCCGTGCCAGGATCAAGATCTGGACCTCTGCTCTGTTTTCCCCTCCGGTTTAGAGGTCGCATCTCCCACGGGCAGGATTCGTGTACCTGCCCTTCTCCTGCCAGTGTTTAGAGAGCCCATCCCCATGCCGTTAAAACGGCCCTGCTGATCCCCCAAATCCTTTGGGAATGTTGCTCTCTGGAGTGTTCTCCAAGGCTCTGAGAGCTTCTGGGGCTTTGCAGGTGCTGGAAGGACCCTGCTCCCCCAGGATCTGTGTCCTGGTGCCTCCCAGCTCCTCAGAACGACTCGGGGTGCCCTAAACCAAGGAGAGGGACAGGCTGAGATCCAGAGGGATGCTGCGGGGTCTGTGCTGACCCCATGGTGCTGGCCGGGCTCAGCACCACCTGCCCTGGAGCTGGGCACCTCCAAGGGCTTGGGGTGTCCCGGGAGAGCTGTTTGGGTGCCCTCACCGTGGGCCACTGAACTCTGGGGGCTTGGCCAGCACATCCTGGATCTTCTTGGCTCTCTCCCTAAGCCTAAAGAGATGCTTTACAGATCCTAAAGAGAAACTTTAGAGAATCCTAAGACATACTTTAGCCCCAAGCCCAAGTCCTCCCGGTGCTCGGAAGGAGCTGCTGAGCAGACAGGGAGCAGCAATCAACCCGTGGGTGATTTAGCCGGGTCTGCACAAATCCACCCAGAGCCCGAGCCGGCCCTGATGGAAATCCTGCCCTTTCCCGGCGGCCGGTGGGGCCCTTCCCGAGCTCCGGGCCCATCCCCACCCGGCTGAGGATGCTCGGGCAGCCGGGGATTGCCGCGACTGAGCAGCGAGCGAGCCCTGGCTCGGAAATTAAACACCGCTGGCCTAGGCTTGACAAAATAACTCGGGCGGCTTCTCCGGAGGAGCCGGATCCAGGAAAGATGTGGAGCCGAGATGGTTGCCTGGCAACGGATGCAGCCGACAGTTGAAAATAGATTTTTTTTTCCATATAGGAACAGGGCCTGGCAAAGGGGGAACTTCCGTCAGGGGTGAGAAAACACCGAGGTGAGGGCGGGTGAGGGGGAGGTTTCCTGCTCCCGGTGCTTTGCTCCTGAGCTGGGATGGGGGTGGCTTTGCTGCCTGGCCTGACCCCACTGCCCTGAAAAGGGATGGGATTGTGGGCTGATCAAAAATGTCCGAGAGGAAAGAAGAGCTGGGAATGGCTCTGGGAAGGCCCCCAGGGTGGGAGGAGGTGGCGCTGCTGCCAGCTGGGGTGGGTCGGGTCTGTGAGCACAGCACCACCATGGCCCAGCCACCAGCCCGGTGTCCCCTGGGAGCAGAGATGGAGAGCACAGGAAAGGGCGAGGTGCAGCTCTTCAGGAGGGCCACTTTTCCAAGCGGAGGGGTTTATTGAGGGAGTTCTGTGGTTTCTCCCCAGCTGATGCAGCACCATGGTCCAGTCTAGGGTGGGAGTTGCCCATCTGCTCCCAGTATGGAGAGGAAGGACACGGTGCTTTCCCATTTGGGGATCTCCAGCCCAGCGGAGCAGATTTCCACAATGTCCCCAAGATTTTTGAGGCAGGGGAGAAATCTGCAGGGCTGGGCTGGGTTCTGAGCACCTCCTGAGGTGCTTCTGTGCAGGATTGCTCCTCCTGACCCACGCTGAAGGCTGGAAAGGGACGGGGCCAGGGTTGATGGCTTTGCCTTGGCTGCTGCTGGCTTTGCAGCTGTTATCTGTTGTAAAGCTGCCTGGGGAGATTTAGCGCCAGGCTCCAAGGCTTTTAAGTCACTCCTGATAACTTCCTGGGATGCAGAGATAGCCTGGGCGCTTGTCACTGTCCCCTGAGTGCTTCCAAGCTGTCGTGGAGCGAGGCCTGGGCCGTGCTGATGGTCAGAGGGGAAGGAGCAGGACAGGCAGGGCAGAGCCTGGGTTTGGTGTCAGACCTCGTGAGGTTCAGCTGCTGGGCTGGAGGTGATAGAGGGGAGCAGAGGTGTCACAGCAATGTGACCTGTCATCACCTGTCACTGTCCCCTGGCGCCCAGGGAAATTCCTCTCTCTGGGACACAGGAGGCTCTTCCCCATGAATGAGAGCAGCTGGGGCTGCCCCTGGATCCCTGGCAGTGCCCAAGGCCAGGCTGGACAGGGCTCGGAGCACCCTGAGTCGATGGAAGGTGTCCCTGCCCATGGCAGGGGTGGGGTTGGATGAGCTTTAAGGTCCCTTCCCACCCAAACATTCCTGGCATTTATTGTGTTTGCAGGGAATGCATCAACAGAGGTAGGAATGATGTATTTGACTTTATGTTTTTAGAAGGTTAATTTATTACTTTATAATACTATATTATATTAAAGAATACTATATTATACTAAAGAATACAGAAAGGATATTTATTCAATGCTAAAAATATAATAAAACCTCGTGACTCTTTCTAGAGTCTCAACACAACCTAGCTCTAATTACCTAATGAGTTAAAACAACTCACACCAAAATCTTTTAAAAAATCACTTATAAATAAACAATTTCTAAAAACATTCTACACATGAACACAACAACAAAAAAATCCCAAATAAAATAAGAATTGTTTTCCTTTTTTTTCTGAGGCTTTTCAGCTTCTCAGGAAAAAAATCTGAAACAAAAGAATTTTTTCAGGAAATTTAAATACTACAGGCACTCTCTAATTCTCAACCAGAATGTCGCTCCTGGTGCATCATTCCTGGGGCAGGAGACCCTCCAGGTTCAGGTGAAGGTCCCAAGACATGGGGGATGGACACCCTTCTCTGCTGGTGCTGCAGGTCCCACCAGGTCACTGGGGATAACACAAACCCAGGTGACCCTGGCTGTGCTTCCCCGCGCAGGTCCTGCCGATGAAGAGGAGGTGAGGCCCGAGCTGCAGCTCCCAGTCCGCGCTGTTCCCTGCGGGACGTTCCTCCTCTTCCCTCCCGACCGCGCGCCGGGGCCGTCCCGATGCCGAAGAACAGCAAGGTGACGCAGCGGGAGCACAGCAGCGAGCATGTCACCGAGTCGGTGGCCGACCTGCTGGCCCACCAGGAGCCCGTGGACTACAAACGCAGCGTCCTCAACGTGACGGGGGAGACCTGGGACAAGCAGAAGGAGGGAGATGAGGAGCTGGAGGCGGAGAACCGGCCGGCGTGGAACAGCAAGCTGCAGTACATCCTGGCGCAGATCGGCTACTCCGTGGGGCTGGGCAACGTCTGGCGCTTCCCCTACCTCTGCCAGAAGAATGGAGGAGGTGAGAGATGGGGCAGGGATGGGATCGGCCCTCGGAGAAGGGGGTGTGACCCAATCCTGCCTCGCTGTGTCTCGGGGTGTGGATCCCAGGAGAGGACAGGGTGACTTGGGCTCTAAAATGGGTTATTTGGTACCGGTGCTACGATGCCTGACGGACGGGAAGAGCGCTGTGCAGAACTCCGTGATGCCAGAAGGCTAATTAATTCCTTCATTATACCATAACTATGTTACAGAATATTACACTAACAAGAGCTATCACCAACTAAAAACCCCACGAGTCTCTGCTGAGAGTCCCGACACACACACGTGGATCCAATTGGTCAATGAATCCAAAACACCATCACCAAAATCCAATCGAGCAATCACCTCGGGTAAACAATCTCCAGAACGTTCCACATGGACACAAACACAGGAGCAGCAAATGAGCTAAGAATTGTTTTGACCATTCTTTTCTCTGCTTCTCTCACAGCCTTTCTCAGGAGAATCCTGAGGAAGTTAGATCTGTTCAGAGGGCACGTGAATACCTCAGTTTGGGCTCTAAAGTGTGTTGTTTGGGCTATGAAGGGGGAAAGGGCTGCCAGAAGTTGTGCTGAGATGTGGAAGTCTCCAGGGTGGCTTCTTCCTGAAGCCTGTCCACCTGCTTGCTCCGAAGTCACGGTGTATCCCGGGCTGGGAGCAGGATTTCAGGCTGCACCCCCTGCTTCCTGTGGGGAATATTTAGTTGCAAGTAACATCAGCCCCTAGAGCTACAGGTTTTGTGGTTCGCTGATCCCTCACCCTAACCCTAGTGGCAGCCTGGGCTGTGGTTGTGGTTCCCAGCGTCAGGAATGACCCAGATTGGCAATGACGGGTTCATAGCAATGCTGGCACAGTGCTGTGCTCCCTTTGCTGTGCTTCTTCCATCCTCAGCACTCTAGAGCTGTAGGCTGTGTGGTTCTCTAAGCCCTAACCCTAGTGCCTAATTTGGAAATTAGGGCTAAAAAGGGAAGAGAGAGCTCCTCCATTTCCCTGGGTCCTCGAAGCCACATTTTGTGGTCCCATCGCATTCCCAAATCCTCCTTGCAGCCAGCCCATTCTCTCATCCCACTCCATGCCTCCTCCTCGGGTTTCCAAGAGCAGCCCAGAGGGTCAGGTCTCTCCCAGCTGTGCTGAGCCCCACCACCCTTCCTGACACTGATCAGAGCGTGGGTTCCTCATCACTAATCCAAACCCAGCCACATTAATTAATTAATTAATTAATTAATCACTTCCCAGCCACGCTGGAGGGAGCCAGGACAGTGCCCCCATCCCCTGAGCTCTCTGTTCCCAGTGTTCCATCCTGTGCCTGGCCCCAGCCCTGCGGCTGCCCTCAATAATTCAAACATCTCCGGTGTCGCCGTCGGGATGAGTCATTCTGCCAACCAGCCCTGTGCAGTCAGCACTCCCCTCCCGGGGCTGCTCAGCCCCATCCCTTCCCTCCCCATCCGGGATGGAGCTGGCTGTGCCCGGCTCCTGCATCCCAGCACCTCCCAGTGCCCTGCTTCGGCTCCAGCTCGGCTCGGTTTTGGCACGGCACAGCTCCTCACGGGTGTTCACCCCAGATTCAGGGCTGGGAGAGGTCAGTGCAGCCCCGCTGGCTCTGTCACACGCTGCCCACAGCTGGCCTCTGATTGCCGAGAAAGTTTTCCCCATTAAATGAGATTTAGAACCAGATCTCCCCATTCAATGAGATTTTTAAACCAGATTTAGAGGCAGAGGTTGGAGAACCAGCATCCTTCTTCTCTACAAGGATTAACCCAGCTGTGCTTCAGTTTCCCCATGCCACAGCAACCCTTAATTAACCATAATTAGTGCACTCATTGAAAAATCCTCAGCTTAGGCTGAGCTCTCTGCTGTGCTGGCTATTTGGGGGGCTTTGGCCTCAGCTGAGCCGTGCTGGGTGATGGGAGGTGCCACTGGTATTCCCAGGCTGGGATTCCTCCTGGTGTATTCCTCAAATCCGGGGCTGAGCTTGCTGTCTGTATGTGGGGAGCATTAAAGCAGTGCTTTTGGACACGAGACCGGATGGGATGTGGGATGGGGACTGAGGCAGCACAGCCCTGACACTGCTGCAGCAGAGGAGATGAACAACGGGTTTGACCCACCCTGTGCTGGGATCCAGGGGCACCCAGCCAGGCAGGGACTGGGACAAGCAGCTGCTTTTAGGAGCTCCTTGCTGTGGTAGAACATCTTTCTGCAGCAGAACTTCAAATAAAAGCTTTACAAGCTGCCCCAACCATTGCCACTGCTCCATGGATGGAGAAACTGAGGCACGGAGCTGGGAACTGCCTTGAGCAGCAGGTGGCTGGGCTTTGCTGGGTTTTTCTTTGGCCCAAGTGGCATTGTCTGTCTGTCCCATGGGGCAGGCACTGATTCTCTGCCTTTTCCTCCTGCCATGTCTAACCCTCTTGGCTGGGGCTGCCGTGGGGCTGCTGCCAGCAGCGGCGCAGGAGTTTGGGAGGGACGGACAGACCTTTCCTGGCGCTCTGAGCAGCTCCAGGATGCGGCGGCGGCGGCTGCTTCCTCTCCTGCTCCCCAGCAGGTGTCTGCGGGGGAGAGCGGCTGCGTGCTGCCGGCAGGATGGGCTGGAGCCAAATTCCCGGGACTCGGCGTGCCGGGAGCCAGCAGGGGCTGCCAGCTCTGCCCCGGTGCTGCACAGACGTGAGCTCCTGCTCACCTTCCCAGGCACCACAGCAAGAAAATCTCCAATACTGGACAAATTTGCATCTGAATCTGTCTCATGTAGGCTGAGGTAGCCAGGAGAAGTGTTGCAGAGATTGGATGCTCGTGGTCCTTCCTGAATGTTCCTGAGCTCCAGCTCTGCTCTCTGCCTCCCCTTTTACCCTCCCACTCACCCTGGGCTGCTGCACCTCAATTTCTCTCCCTGCCCCCATTTTTAACACACCGTCCCCGCCCATGCTGGGGCTGCTCCTCTTTGCAGAGTCCCTGCTTGGAGCAGCACCCCCTGCCCCAGGTCCTGCCTGGGCCCAGGAGCGGTGCCTGTCACCGGGGTGTCAATCCAGGTGGGAATTTTGGTTGTCTTTGGACCGTCTGCTACCCTGCAGGAGCCAGGCACGTTCTCCTGAGCCCATTCCTGAGCTCCTGGCAGGAGCTGGAGCCGTTCCTCAGGCGGGCGCTGCAGCGTGAGTCATCGCATCCTTTACGGTCCTCGCTTCTGCTTCGGGAACCACCAGCTCCTCTCCAGCCCAGCAGTCAGACAGACATTAACCGAGTTTTTAACCCGAATTGTTTCCAGTCCTTGGCCATGCAGGGTGGCACACGGCACGGTGATGCTGCTGCTGGGAATGTGGGATGTGCAGGGGGATGTGCTGGGACAGGAGGCTTGGCTGTGCCAGGGGGAACAGGACAGCTCCAGGAATGTGGCTGTGAATCCAAGGGTCAGCCCATGGAGGTGGCTCCTTGCACATGGTGTCTGGGTTTGGAAAGCCAGGTGTCTGCTAAGGAGGGCAGGAGCCTCCCCTGAAATGGAAAATGTAAACCCACTCCCTCCGAATTGTTAAAAATTTGAAATTAAGGGGCTCTCAGGCAAAAAATATGGGAGCAGGAATAACAGTTCTTTAATAGGGAAGAAAATAAAAGGATAAAATAAACAATGCAGTGAACCAAACCAACACTGCCAGAGTCAGAGCACAGCCTGACACCCTGTGGGTCAGGGTGGTGGCAGCAGTGCCATTGGAATTGTGGCTGCAGCCCTCCTGGAGTGTCAGGGGTGGTTCTGCTGGAGCAGGGATCCTGGAGAAAGGTGGAGTCTTCCTCTGGAGATCCAGTGGCAGAGGCAGCTGCTGTTCCTCTGGGAATCCAGTGCAGAAGCTGTGCTGGTGTTCCAGAATTCCAGATTATATCCGGGTAGGAATGCTTGGCTCCTGCCCTGGGCGCAGCATCTCCCCATGGGATGATGGAATTTGATCAGCCCTGCAGGGACACTCAGTGGCCATGGACAGCAGAGATCTCCTGGAGGGAGGATTGGCTGTGGGAGAGATAAAGAAACTGCCCAAGGAACAGCAGAGAGCTGCCCCACCTCTGACATGGCAAATAGAAAACACATTGCCTTGCAATCATGGAGATTTGTCTGTGTGGATTCAGGGAGTCCTTGGGGACCTTGGGGTCTATCCCACATGATCCATGCTGGCAGGGGATGCCACAGCCTTTGCTTCCACACACGTTTGCTCCTCTCCACAGCTTCTCCTCTGGCCAAGCTCTGATCTGCATTCCTGGATCAGAAAATAATGGAAATATTTAGGTTGGAAAAGCTCTCTAAGATCATTGAGTCCAAACACTAACCCAGCACAAGGCCACCACTAGCCCAAGTCCCCAGCTGGCACACCCACACGGTTTTCAAACCTTTGCAGGGATGGAGATTGCCCTGCTGCCCTGGACAGCCTGTGCCAGTGCCTGACCATCCTTCCCATGAAGAAATTTGTCCCAAAATCCAATCTAAGCTTCCCCTGGTACAACTTGAGGCTGCTTGCAAAGGAACCGATGGACCAGGCAGAGCCTGTCCCCGCTCTGCCCTGCTTGTCCACCCATGTCCATCTGTCCTTGGCTGCACTGGAGCAGGGGCATCTGGAATGACCTTTCTCTCCCCTTCCAGGTGCCTACCTGGTCCCGTACCTGGTCCTCCTCATCATCATCGGGCTGCCCCTGTTCTTCCTGGAGCTGGCAGTGGGGCAGCGGATCCGCCGCGGCAGCATCGGCGTCTGGAATTACATCTGTCCCCGCCTGGGCGGCATTGGCTACGCCAGCTGCCTGGTGAGTGTGCCCCGGGGACCCCCAGCCCCACCCCGGAGACCCTCCAGCCCCACCCCAGGGTCTGCAGGGTGAGGCAAACCTCGAGGAGCCCCAGGGGGAGGTCCCCCTCCAGCCATGGCTAGAGGGCTGGTTTGGGAATGAGCCCACCCCCTGATCCCAGCAGCCCGGAGGTGCCCTGGGGACATTTCACTGTCCTGTGCTTTGATGCCATGTCCTCCTCCTTCCTCCCCCCAGGTCTGTTTCTTTGTTGGTCTCTATTACAACGTCATCATTGGCTGGAGCATCTTTTACTTCTTCAAGTCCTTCCAGTACCCCCTGCCCTGGAGCGAGTGCCCCATCGTGAAGAACGGCTCGGTGGCCGGTGAGGCACGGGAGGCTGGGCTGGGAGGGAGCAGTGCCCAGGGAAGGGGGGCTGTGGGACACTGTGGGACACTGTGGGACGCATCATCACCCCCAGCAGAAGGTGGGGCCACAGGAGGTAGAGGTTCCTGTCTGGCCCAGCTGCCCTGAGCATGTGAAGAGCTTCCCTTTGGGTGGGATGAGTGTCTGCAGTGCTCTCTCTCCCCACTGATGGGATTTGATGCCAGTTTGGCAATCCAGAGTTCCCACTGATGGGATTTCCAGGTGCCTCAATGCTTGAGGCTGGGATCTGACCCGGGACAGTGGGAGGGAGGCAGCGAGAGTCAGGCAGGGGCTGCTCCACTGCCTGCCTGAGACACGGATGGAGCTAATGGTGTTTTATAACATCTGAGCATCAACCTGGGACTCTCTGAGAGGTTTTATAGCAAATTAAAATGTCTCTCCCCGTATTTAACATCTCATTTTCACCTGGCAGTAGTTTTATGTCCTGTCTCTTCTTTTCCCTGCTAAGAATGAGCCCCATTAATTTCTGCCCTCAGTTTCCAGAGGTGTCTCCCTTTCCTGGTGGCTCCAGCGGGTCTTTGACATTTGACCATCCCAGGAGACAGTGGGATGGGCTCTCCCCCTCACGCTCTCCTGCCTCTCTCCTGCAGTTGTGGAGACTGAATGCGAGAGGAGCTCAGCCACCACCTACTTCTGGTACCGGGAGACCCTGGACATCTCCAACTCCATCTCTGAGAGCGGGGGGCTCAACTGGAAGATGACCCTGTGTCTGCTGGTGGCCTGGAGCCTTGTTGGCTTGGCCATGATCAAAGGCATCCAGTCCTCGGGGAAGGTTGGTGTTGGTGGCCACCTGAGCCTGGCTGGGCTCTGTCCTGGAAGCAGGAACCTGCCTGGGCACACTATCCTGCTCTGCTCTGGGGTACCAGAGGAACGCTGTGTCCCCTGGGGTGGTCACGCCCGCTCCACAGCTGGGGTCACCTCTGGAGGGATCCAGAATAAGATCAGGAGAGGTGTAGGGATGGGGTTTGATTCAACTGACACATGCAGCCAGGATTCGGCCACACCAGCACAGAGAATCCCCCTGAGCTCCAGCACGTCACAGAATCCATTAGGTTGGAAAAGGCCTTTGAGGCCATCAAGTCCAACCTGTGACCCAACACCACCCTGGTAGCCACATCCAGGCTTTTATTAAACACCTCCTGGGATGGTGACTCCACCAGCTCCCTGGGCGGCTCCTTCTGATGCCCAGTCACTTGTTCTGTGAAGATCTTCTTCCTAATGTCCAGTCTAGAGCTCCCTTGGTGCAGCTGAAGGCTGTTTCCTCTTGTCTTGTCCTGGGAGCAGAGCCTCCCCCTGGCTGCACCCTCCTGTCAGGGAGCTGCAGAGAGTGATGAGGTCACCCCTGAGCCTCCTCTTCTCCAGGCTGAGCTCCTCAGCCCCTCCTAACAGGGCTTGTGTTCCAGACCCTCCCCAGCCTTGTTGCCCTTCTCTGGACACACCCCAGCACCTCAACATCTCTCCTAAATTGGGGGGGCCCAGAACTGGACACAGCACTCGAGGTGTGCCCTCACCAGTGCCCAGGGCAGGGGCAGAATGACCTCCCTGCTCCTGCTGGCCACACCATTCCTGATCCAGGCCAGGATGCCATCGGCCTTCTTGGCCACCTGGGCACTGCTGGCTCATGTCCAGCCCGCTGTCCATCAGTGCCCCCAGGTCCCTTTCTGCCTGGCACTGCCCAGCCACCTGTACCATCCTGCCCTGAGGGGTCCCACAGTTCATCCCTGGGGAGCCAGCCCCCTCCTGGGGAGGGAAATGCTCCCTCCTCCCCCTGTGAGCTGTCCATAGGTTGGGTGGGAGGGTGGCTGGGCGCAGGGGGGCAGGAACTGAGGCTGTGTGTGTTCATCCCTCTCGCTCCAGGTGATGTACTTCAGCTCCCTCTTCCCATACCTGGTGCTTGTTTGCTTCCTGGTGCGGGGGCTGCTGCTGCGTGGGGCGGTGGATGGGATCATGCACATGTTCACACCCAAGGTGAGAGTTCCACGCCCAGCAGACTCCAAGCAGGTTCCCCTCCTGGCTGGTCATGCCCTATTTTCCCTTATTCTCTTATTATTCCTCTTATTTTTCTCCCCACCCTGAAAATCAGAGTACCAGCCCCAAACGTGGGGATTCTGATAGATCATCAGGGTGTGGAGCAGCTCCCAAAATCCAGGGTGTGGCCAGGACAGCCATGAGCCTCACAAACTCACCTTCCTCTGCTACCCAGATGCCAGGGTGGGTGGCACAGAGGTGCCCAAGGGAATACATAAATACAAAGATTTAATGGAGAGATGCTGGCTGGCAGAAAAACCTCTGCTGGTGGTATGCACTTATTAATTAACCAGCTAATTAATTAATTAAGCAGAGATGTAGATGAATCGGCTCAGCCGACAAGGCTGTTAGAAGACATTAATTATGGCTCCTTGATGAATGATGCTGGGAGGTCTCCAGGCTGCAGCTCTGGCTCCCAGGAGAGGGGGAATGTGGCTGGGGGGGAGCACAGCTAAAGCACCCCCAGCCAGGATGTTTGATCTCAGTGCTCCAGGGGCTCTGGGAGCAGGAGATGGCCAGGGGAGGATGGACACCCATCCCTGGGCATGTGGTGGTGCCCTGGGCTGGGGGCACACGGACTGGGGAGCTGCACAGAGATGGAACCCCCAGTTAGGCCTCTGGGGCAGGTGGAGCAGACACAGATGTGGTCAGGTCAAACCTCATCCTGACCTCTCCGTGCCTCAGTTTCCCCCTCTGTGTGGATGAGGAGAAGGAGCTGTGAGTGCTGGGTAAAGCCAGAGCTGGGCATGGCAGATCATGGAATCACGGAATGGTTTGGGTTGGACGGGGCCTTAGAGATCATTTCCTTCCACCGCCCCACCGAAGCAGCCCTCAGCTGCCCCAAAACCACCCCGGCCCTTTTAATGTAGCTCTGGGATGGGCTGCGGGGCCACCAGGCCACCTAACTTCTTCTTCTGTCTTCCCTCCCAGCTGGACAAGATGCTGGACCCCCAGGTGTGGCGCGAAGCAGCCACGCAGGTTTTCTTTGCCTTGGGCCTGGGTTTTGGGGGGGTCATTGCCTTCTCCAGCTACAACAAGCAGGACAACAACTGTCACTTCGATGCCACCCTCGTCTCCTTCATCAACTTCTTCACGTCTGTGCTGGCCACGCTGGTTGTGTTTGCTGTGCTGGGCTTCAAGGCCAACATCATGAACGAGAAATGCGTGGTGGAGTAAGATTTGCTTTTTCTCTGTTTGGGGTGGGCAGGTCTTTGCTGCTGCCGGTTGTGGTGGGTCTGGAGCCGGATGATCCTGGGGTTTGGCAGACCCAAGTTCCTGCTGGTCATGAGCTGGATTTCCAGGGATGTACCTCTGGAGCTGAGGGAGTTGGACATTCAGCTCCTCCACGCTAAATTCCAGCCCCAAGGAGGGCTCTTTATCTGCAGCTTGGGTGTGAATCCTGGGTGTCTCAGGTGCCCTGCATCACCTGAGAGGTTCTGCTCTCCCTTAGGAATGCTGAGAAGATCTTGGGCTACCTGAACACCAATGTGCTGAGCCATGACCTCATCCCACCCCACGTCAACTTCTCCCACCTCACTGCCAAGGACTACAACGAGATGTACAGGGTGATCATGACGGTGAAGGAGGGGCACTTCAAAGAGCTGGGCCTGGATGCCTGCCTGCTGGAGGATGAACTCAACAAGGTACCTGGTGGCACTCCTGGTGGGACCAGCAGGTCACCCACCCCATTGCCTCTCCCTGTGTCAATCCTGGGCACATGGATCGGGAAAAAAACTTTTAGAGACACTCCAGGGATGGAGAATCCAAGTCTCTATGGTTTTACCCAGCACACAGGGGTCCTCCTGGGGTGGGAGAAGCTCTGTCCAGTGCAGGTCAAGCAGGGCCATCACCAGCTCATCTGCAGTACCAGACTGGGATTTTCTTTCCTTGAAGAGGGTTTGGTGAGGGAGACCTGAGAGGGGTTCGATGTCTGTGTCCCTGACAAGTTTCTTCTCATCTGTTGGTCCTCTCCCCACCTCAACAGTCGGTGCAAGGGACTGGCCTGGCCTTCATTGCCTTCACAGAAGCCATGACCCACTTCCCAGCCTCGCCCTTCTGGTCCGTCATGTTCTTCTTGATGCTGATCAACCTGGGCTTGGGGAGCATGATCGGGACCATGTCAGGCATCACCACGCCCATCATCGACACCTTCAAGGTGCGGAAGGAAGTATTCACAGGTGAGGTCTCTTCTCCTGCAACCCCCTTGGGAAGGGGTGGGAGGTCCCCTTTGCCTTGAGGAGTCACTCCAGAGGAGTGTGGACATGGTGGGAGGTGAACTGGGCCATGCCCATGCAGGGAATGGACCTTCTGGGGGTCTTGGTGTCCCTCAGGGGCCCCTGCTGGCCATGTCCATGCAGATAATGGACCTTCTGGGGGTCTTGGTGTCCCTCTGGAGGCCCTGCTGGCCATGTCCATGCAGATAATGGACCTTCTGGGGGTCTTGGTGTCCCTCAGGGGCCTCTGCAGGCCATGCCCATACAAGGAATGGACCTTCTGGGGGTCTTGGTGTCCCTCAGGGGCCTCTGCAGGCCATGCCCATACAAGGAATGGACCTTCTGGGGGTCTTGGTGTCCCTCAGAGGCCCCTGCTGACCATGCCCGTTTGCTCCCCACAGTTGGTTGCTGCATCTTCGCCTTCGTAGTGGGGCTGATCTTTGTGCAGCGCTCTGGAAACTACTTTGTCACCATGTTTGACGATTACTCAGCCACGCTGCCGCTCACCGTCGTGGTCATCCTGGAGAACATCGCTGTGGCCTGGATTTATGGCACCAAGAAGTAAGGAATTTCTACAGCAAAAGGAATAACTGGTGTAACCCCTGACTATAAACCCTGCTTCTAACTCTTTTCCATATGGCTTTTTCTCCAGGAGAAAATGCTCCAAGGGCAGTTATAGAGGCAGGAGTTTGGTTCACTTTGATCCTCCTGCCCTGCTCTGGTGTCACACAGCCCCTTCTCATGGGTATCTCCTCTTGGTTGTGATGCTCTGTTACTTGTGATGACCCTTTTTTCCTGAGGTTTCCAGGTCCTTCTGGAAGGGGAGGCTGTTCCCCACAGTTCTCCATGTTCAGAAGTTGTCCAGGGCAAAGGCAGCTCTGGAAAGTGCTCAGATGGTCTTGTCCTGAGGAGTTTTCCACAAGTTGTTCAGCCTCTGCCTTGAGCATCAGCGGGGCTCCTGGGAGGTTGTTTCTCACTCGGAGGTGGGGGATATCACGATTCCATGTCTTTTCTCGGCAGGTTCATGCAGGAGCTGACGGAAATGCTGGGTTTCCGCCCCTACCAGTTCTACTACTACGCCTGGAAGTACGTGTCCCCCATCTGCATGGCCGTGCTCATGACCGCCAGCATCATCCAGCTGGGAGTCAGCCCCCCGGGCTACAGCGCCTGGATCAGGGAGGAGGTGAGCACAGATCCCTCCCCTTCCCCACCCATGGCCCAGCACAGCTGGGGCAGCTCAGCGCTGCAGGCCACTCTGTTCATCCCAGCTCTGCTCATTCCTCCTTCCCCTCCTGCTGGGTGATATTCCCACCCTGCTCATCCTCTGGGAGCAGTTTGTTCCCACTGCCCAGGTATCTCCAGCCAGCTCTGCCCGTGGGCTGAAGTTTGTGTTGATTTTGGTTGGCTCCCACAGCTGCACGCTGTGCCCGGCATCCTGGGTGAGGATCCTTCCCTTGAACTGAGCCTACCTTCATGGGGTGTCCCTGGTCTGGCAGGAGGCAGCAGGAGCTGACTGGTGTTTCGGAGATGTTGTACCTGGTGGGCATCACTGCTGCAGCAGCCCTGAGATGTTAATATCTGTCTCTTCCAGGCTGCTGAAAAGTTCCTGTTCTACCCAACGTGGGCCATGGCCATCCTCATCTCCCTGATCATCCTGGCATCCCTCCCTCTGCCTCTGGTCTTCATCCTCCGGCAGTTCCACCTGGTGTCGGATGGCTCCAACGCCCTCTCCGTCACCTACAAGAAGGGTCGGATGATGAAGGACATCTCCAACTTGGAAGACAACGACGAGACCCGCTTCATCCTGAGCAAAGTGCCCAGCGAGACCCCGTCCCCCATGCCCACGCACCGCTCCTACCTGGGCCCCGGGAGCAACTCGCCCATGGAGATGAGCAGTGCTCCCAACGGACGGTACGGGAGCGGCTACCTCCTGGCCAGCACCCCCGAGTCTGAACTGTGATGGATGCCTGCCCGCCACCCCCACCGGGAGAGGAGGGCACTGGGGAGTGGATCCTGGCTGTCCAGGCAACGGGAAAATTAATTACTAAGGGTGAAGAAGAATTAATTACTAAGATGAAGAAGAAACCCCTCTTAAAATCGTAAGCAAAGCAGCCATTTCTAAGGTGACATCGGGAAGAAGGGATTGCGGGAGGGGCAGGACTCCTCTGACAACCCTCGGTGGAAAGGCAGGACCCCTGGACTCACCTCCGGGGAAAGGAAGAGGAGTAAGAGATGCTGCAATACCTTTCCAAGAGTTGTTCTCATGCAGCTCAAATCTGAAGCAAAGAATCTCTCTTTTCTAAGCAGCTGATGGTTGGAACAAGGACCTGGCAGCAGGTGGGAAGCCAATCACCCTTCCTCCTGCCACCCAGAGCTCTTCCCTCCTCGTCTGTTGTCCTTTAGCCGGGAGGAGTCATGGCCTTATTCCAACGAGCACAATTAATCATCGATGTTCATAGCACAAGAAGGTGCTGTTGTTGTCACCATCGTTGTTGTTGTTGTATCTCCTGTAGGTTTTTATAGCTGTGGACACACCCAAATAACCCCCCAAATTCTGACCAGGGTTGGCAGGGAGCAGCGTGGGGCTGGCTGAGGTGTTGCGGTGTGTGAGACAGGGCAGGGTGCATCCCTGGAATCCTTGTTGCCACCAGCACAGGGACAGGGCTGGGAGTTCTTTGGAGGCACAGAGATGTCACAGTTGTGGGATGGAGTAGCTGGGATGCTCCATGGGTTGGTGGTGAGTGGCAGAAGGACCCCTGAAGTGACAGTGGTTTGGGGGTGTGAGCCTGTGTGGGGTCTGGATGGCGTTGGTGTGATGGGGGTCAGGAGCGCTCTCCTGGAATTACTCCTGACGTGGGGGATGCTCTGCTGAACCAAAATCCCTGGAATTGTGATCATCTCCTCTCGCTCCTCTCTTTAGATGTCCCAGAGGGACAAGCAGAGGAGCTGTGGGACATCCAATGCTACCACACTCCTGGTTTAGCTCTCAGGAAACCACCCCTGACTTCCCTCCCTTGCCCCGCTGCCGAGGGGAGCTGGGCAGTGGTTCTCTCTGGACGTGCCTCCTCATTTCTCCTCGTGTCCCCTCCGAGCCGGGGGTTTGGCATTGCCTCCTGTCACACCCCACAGGAGCTCAGCAGCCTTTGGACGGGGGTGACCAGCTCTTGGGGACCACAGGCATCCGAGGGGCAGCGGCTCCTGGGACCAAGTGCCAGGTCCCCAGTAGCTCTTGATCCAGGCTGGGGATCCCTTGTGAGAGTCCAGGGGCCTCTCTCGAGCCCATCCATGTTTTGGGGGATCTGACTGATGTGACCTTATGTCGTTTCTCCCCAGGCAGTTTGGAAAGGGTGGGATCTTCTCGCTCCGAGTCTCTCCCACTGGGACTGAGGCTCATTTCCCTGAATCCTACCTGTAACCAAGCACTTCTGCCAAGGGTGTCAGGACAACCTGGCATCGTCCCCCTTTTCCTTGGGGACACAGAAGCAGCACACTCTCTCCCCTCTGTTGCCTTCAAAGGCTGGGGGAGCACCTCACCCTGGGTCCTGCTGGACTTAGGTTGTGCATGAAGATCTTTGAGGCCGCTCTGAAGGCCACGTTTGTGGGCGCTGGTTCATGAGCCCTTCTCTCCTCTGCTTTCCTGTCAATTGCTTTTCTTTCGCCTTGGCTCTCCTTTTGGCTGGAGGTGAAGGCAGGAAGCAGCTGGTCCATTCACCACAGCCCTGACTTTCAGCAGCCCTGGGGCCAGCAGGTTCCCACAGTGACATCTCTTGTGGGTGTGATCCTTTACTCACAGTCCTCTCCATGGACTTGGCTGGTGACCTGGAGACTCTTCCTGGACAATTAGCTCAAGCCCTTCGTTAACTGTTTTTCTGGGGGGAAGATGGAGGAGTGGAATGAACCAAAGCAGCTCAGTGATAGTTCCAAGATCTGTGAGTCAGGATCAGCCACGCTCCTCCAGAAGTTCCCCCTTCCTCATCCCCTCCCATCTCTTTCTCCTTCCTCTGCCCATGCAAGAGGGACACAGAAATGTCCCCATGGCATCATCTCTGGAAGGGAGAAGCCCAAATCCGGTGGCATTTCCCCATCATTAGGCAACATCTTCCCTCCCATTTCTTATGGGGTCCATCCTCACTGACCAGCGGAACAGAGGATGAGTCAAATCCTTGCCCAGCATCACCTCCCCGACACCCCCGAGCCCGGGGCTGGATTCCCACCGTAGCTCCCATGGAGTTAATGGAGCAGGACACCTCCACAGCCAGAACGCTCAGTCCCATGTGCTCCCATGGCATGATGCTCCTTCAACCCTGGCGAGAAGGATCTGGCCCTCCCTCTCTCCCACCTCTGTTCCCAAACCAGCCAGGGAGGAGCTCGCTTTCCTCTCTTCGTGCAGCACCAATAAGAGGCAAAGTCAATAAGAAGGTAACAAAGAAGCTATATAATATATATATATAAAATATATACAGAGAGAGGAGATGGAATAATAACCTAGAGATTCTCTATTTCTATTGTATATTTATTCTGTAAATGTCACTGTAAATGCTGTTAAATGACAAATCGTATTCCAAAGTGGCCCATGACCTATTTTCATTCCCAGTGCTGTACAGATCAATTCTCATTCTATAGCAGGGCATATTTTTACCTTTTTATTTCTTGTGTGTGGTGGGTGCACGTCGCCTTCTCCCCCCAGCCCCAGGGTGCCCAGCTGCCCTGGGGATCCGGCAGAGAGGAGGAGGGATGACACCTTTACTTTTATCTGTGGAAATACTCGTGTTTTGTCGTGGCATTTGCTCGGTGTTAGACACGGGGTTTTGGGGCGTGTGTGTGTGTGTTAGGCTTTAGGAGCTCCGTGTTGTCGCCGCGGGAGCGTGTGCGTGTTCGTCCGTAGATGCCGTGCGTGGGGTGTGCGTGTCCGTGTGCGTGCCTGGCTTTAGGATTCACTTCTGCCTGTACTCGCTCACTTTTGGAGCCGGGGGGGGAGGGGGGGTGTTTCTCCTGCTCGCCGGGGCAGGCTCTCCCTCCACACACCTTCTCGGGGTGCCGGGCTGCGGATTGGGCCGACCCCCGGTGGCTTTGAGCCCTAGAAATCACTTTTCCTCTTTTTCTGCACAGAGGCACAGGGAATAGCTGCTAGTTGTGAGCACAGGCACTTTTCAGTTTTCCTTCAGGCGGTGGGAGAAAGAGGGGGGAACCGCTGCCGATATCCCTGTCCCCCCACGCCAGCTCCTGGGTGGGTTCCCAGCCCAGAGGCTGCTGCTGGAGCAGTGCGGTGTCCCTGCTGCTGGGTAGGTCAGGAGGGGTCCAAACCCCGTTCCCTCTCTGGGGGCAGGGTGCTCAGTGGGTTCTGCAGAGGGCACAAAGGAGGTTGCTGGAGGGGCACAGCGTGTGCTGCTGGAGCTGCGGGTCCAGCCTGTGGGGCTGGAGTTGGGGTGCTCTGTTCCCCAGCACAGCCTCTGCTGCGGGGACCTTGACCCCGGTGCAAGGCAGAGGGCATGAGTGGAGCTGGGTCCCCACGGTGTCCCATGGCTCAATCCCCTCAATCCCTCCAGAACAGCCCCTTCCTCACCTCTCAGCCCCTGCCCAGACCCTGACAGGTCGCATTCAGCCCCAGCACCTCCCAGAAGCAGCTCCCACTGCCTTCTAATGGCCCCCACCCTTCCCGAGCGTGGCTCTCGCTGGCAGGAGCGGGGCCGGGTGGCCTTGGTGGCCGGGAGGGACATGGCACAGCCACGGGAACACGCAGGGTGCGGCTGCTTCCCCCGGGACAAGCACAACACAGGCGAAACCCTCCTGTACAGGTAAAGCACAGAGCTCGTAGTGGCGCGTCCCTGTCCCCTGGTAGCCGCAGTAGTTCCCAGTGTGCCGGGCGGGGCCGGGCTGCGCCCCGGGCTCCTCGGCCTTCGAGACAAACCCTGTAAGAGCTGTATCAGAGTCTGATTAAAAGTCTCTTCTTACCAAATCTCTCCTCACCGAGTCTCTTCTGTGCCTCTGTTTCCTTTCTCGGGTGGGCTTTGGGGTCTCTCGGAGGTTTAGGGTGGCAGAGACAGAAAGCAAAGGGCCCACGGGTGTCGAGGTCTGTCCTTCCCTGTCCTGTCCCACTATTGTCCTTCTGTCTCCCCTCATCCCTTCCTCCACCCAGCGTCAGCCTCGGCGAGGGCCTTGCTCAGAGGGAGCTGCCTGCAGCTGGTGGAGGTTGTTTCCCTCCTGGGCCAGTTTAACCAGCACACCTTGGCTTCCCAGGGAGCTGGGACTGGTCTGCTCCTCTGCACAGCGCCCTGCTAACAGTGCTGCTGGCTGATCCTGGCTGCTGGGAGCCTGGAGAAGGACCTGGGGTTTCCAGCAATCCCAGATGACCCCAGCTGCTGGGAATTAGCTTCGGTTAGCTGGGGAGCAGAGCTGCCTCTTCCCTTCCCTCCCATCTCTGGTGGCTTGTTTGGCTTCTCCGGGGCTGCTTCAGGGAATGTGAGGAAGGAGGGAAGAGATCAGGAGAGCTGGATCCAGAGGAGACCCCCGCTCTGGGGATGGCATAGGGACACTGCCATGGCCATGAGCTGAACCTGTCCCCACGCAGAGGCAGCCGTGGGGAGGCAGGGAAGGTCTGGAGATGCTGGTGCAGCACTGACAGAACCAGAGGTCACAGCCTCAAGCTGCATCAAGGGAAATTTAGGTTGGATATCAGGAATAAGTTTTTCATGCAAAGGGTGATAAAGTTCTGGAATGGCTGCCCGGGGAGGTGGTGCAGTCACCATCCCTGGGGGTGTTTAACAAAGCCTGGATGTGGCCCTGGGTGCCAGGGTTTAGCTCAGCTGTTGGGGCTGGGTTGGACTCGATGACCTTTAAGGCCTCTTCCAACCTGGTGATTCCATGAATTCTGTGCATTCTGTGACTGGCGTGTCTGACACAGCTGGAGGAGCAGCACTGCCCAGGGAGGGGACAGGAGGTGGCACAGGGGACACCGTGCCCCAGAGGACTCCCAGGACCCAGCTCTGGGAGAAAACATCCCCCAGGAGTGGTGACCAGCACAGTGGGACGCGTGGGGCAGCTCTGACCCCAGCACAGCCCGGGTCTGGGGGAGCAGGGGTGGAGACCCCAGCTCAGGGCAATGCCAAGTGATCATGGGACACACGTGCGGCGTCACTGCTGTGCTCAACCAGCCAAACTCAGCCCATCCTGTGCTCCCAGGAGCTGAGAGGGGCCAGAAAACCCCAGTGCCAGGGGCTTCCTGAAAACAGGTGGGAGAAACAAACTGGAGAGGGCAATTCTGGCCCTTGGGGGCTGAAAAAATGACTCAGAAATGGGCCCAAATGTGGAATTTCAGCCAGATACATTCTATTTTAAAAACCCCATAAATACTGAACTTCCTGTGGCAGTGAGGGAGAGAGGTTTCAGAGCCTGTGCGAGGTGAAGGATGTCGCTGTCGGATGTGGGGGTGGGTTTTGGGTGTCCAGGCTCCGGGCACGAGGCGGGTTCGGACACGAGGTGGAGCTGCTCCAGCAGCACCTGCTGCGATTCCCCGGGCACCTCGGGGAGGACAAGGACATCCTGATGCTTCCAGACAGGGAAACCGAGGCACAGCCCCACGCCCGAACCGCTCTCGCTCGTTCCGAAGCCACACCGTCCCCACCGCCGTCCGCACTCCAGCCCAGCCCCCTGCCGCTCCCGAGCCGCTTTCACGGAGCGAAATTGCGGCAGCGATGCCGAGGATGGAGCCAGATCCTCCCCAGACCCCGCCAGGCTCCGAGCCCGAGCTGCTGCTGCCGGGGCTCCGGGCGGAGCGCAGGACGCGAGGTGGCACTGTGTGACAGAGCAAGGGACGCGCCAGCAATCCCGGCAGCGTTCCCCACCCGGGGATCAGGGACGTGCCAGCTCTCCTTCCAGGCTGGGCTCGGGGAGGGATGGGGCTGCAAACTCTGGCAGTGTAACTGCTAAAATGAGGAATTGTAGCTGAAAAATTCACCTGGCGGAGGGAGAGAGCAGAGACAGAGCTTGTCCATGGCTTGTGACAGCTTTTTTTGGGAAGACCCAGCTCCAACAGAGCCCAGAAAGGTTTCTTGGGGATCACACCCTGGGAGGGGAGTGCCGAGGTGCCGCCACACACAGATCAGAGATGAATCCCACCAAAAACCCGAAGGCAGAGACCTTGTCTGGAGCATCCAGGGGGTCCCGAGGACAACACATCTTTCATTAATGAGATTCTGGCCTGGAAGGACCTGGAGAGGTTGGTTTGGCTATTTCTACACCAAAACAGGATTGTCTCTCCCTAAACTGCTGCACTCCACCCTCCTCCTCTGTCCTTCCATGGACAGAGACCTCGAGGGGTCCCAGTGTGTCCCCAGCCTCTCTGTGGGGCCACTCACACTCACACTCACACTCACACTCACACTCACCCCTGGGCATCCTGTGCTCTGTCGTGCTGGTCTCTCTGGGGATGTGCCTGATGTGTTGGACCTTGGGCCAGGCTCGGGGTGCTGTGCTGGGTCAGGGGGAGAGGCCAGGGTGACCCAGAGAGCCCTTCCCATGTCCTCAGGACCCACCCAAGGCTTTCCAGAATAGAGCTGGTCCTCTTCAAGATCTCCCAGGTCCTGCTCTTCATTCCATCCTTTGGATGTTATCTCAGATGCCTTGAGCCTTGCAGGACATCCCTGCAGAAGTGACTCCTTCTTGCTCCAAAAAGGCCCTTATTTCTCCAGCTTTTTCCATTTTCTCTCCTTCTCTCTCTCTATTTTCCTTTTTTTATTTTTTTTTCCCGTGGACATTAAAAATCAGAAGGCATATTTAGAGAGCAGACAGCTTTGGGCGGGTGTTGCTGGCTAAAAGATCTCTCCCTTCCCCAGAAACAACTCATTTGTCTGCTTGGCCACCTCCTCCCACCCCAGGAACGGCCGCGCTTGGGTGCACGGAGCTCTTCCTGGCGGGATGAAAGTCGACAGATAAAACATCAGCATCAGGTCGCAGCATTCCTCCCTCCTGGCCAAGCTGGCATGACGGCGATGAGGAGCTAAGCTGCGATGCCTGGCCGGTGATGCAAGGCTCGATCTTTCCAGCACGGTTTTCCCTCGGGCTCCAGGCTCTCCCGCGGGTGCAGCTCGGGGTGGTTTGGGTGTGGAGCTCCGGCAGCCTCCACCCGCTCAGGACCCGGCCCTGGAAGCTGTGGAGTTGCAGGCACACTTGGAGCTTTCTTGGGGCTTTCTCGGTGGTAAGATTGCAGCGTGGCTCTCGCGCCTCGTGGGTTTTTTGGGGTGGAGCATTTTCCCCGGCTACCCCCAATGCTCCCTGGATTTTGGGGGCACACCACAAACAGGGGGGACAAACCTGGGCAGGGGGTGAGGAGGGGCCCTGGCGGGGTGACAGGGCAGTGCCCAGCCCAGGCAGGGGCAGAGAGGGGTGCTGAGGCAGCCTCCCCCCCTCCGTGTCCCCTCACCCTGCACCAAGAACCCCCTAATCCAAGAGCTGCCCCTCCTGGATGAGCCCCCCACCCCAATGCCAGGCCTGCGCTGGGCTTGGATCCCTTCTTGGACCCCAAAACATCCCCACCCCCTCAGTGCAGCAGCACCAGCAGTGCCGGTGCAGAAGTAAACATTGCTGGCAGGATGAGTGCCTCAGGTCTCCGCCGGGGTGGCGGCCTCGGCCCTGGGGCACCGCAGCCCTTCACCCCCTCCCCAGCCCCGGCAGCCGGAGCACCACCAGCGTCCCGGGGGGGTCGGAGCCCCCCAGGGAGGGGGGTTTGGGGGAAGGGTCCCGGGGCTGGGGTGGTTGGTGCCCCGAGCCCCGGCAGCCGCTGCGGGAAAGGGGCATCTCGCACGCAGGAGCAGAAACAGGGCGGAGAGATGCTCGGGGAGGGCGGTGGGAGGGAAGGGGGGTCAGGTCTGAGTGCAGCCTCCCAGCTCCCCACCGGCCCCGGGGTCGGTCTCTCCTGACCTCTCGGTGAGCGAGGGATTGCGAGCCAGGGAGGGATGGGATCTGCGGGAGCCTCTGCCAAGAGCTGGCTCCAGATCCGCAGGCAGCTCTGGGCTGCATTTCCCCTCCGGCGCGAAGAGGAGCTGGGGTGTCCGGGGTTCACTCCTCGCTGACACCGACCCCCCGAGACCCTCAGCGGCACGTCGGGCCCCGCGGGGAGGTGAGCCGGTGCCGGGGGGTGCGGGGGAGCCGGGGGTAGGCGGAGGGTTGGGCTGGGGGGGAGAGGATGAAGGGATGGATGGAGCGATGGGAGGATGGAGGGGAGGGATGGATGTGGGGATGAGAGGGAGGGCAGCGGCGGGGAGGCACCGGGTGCGCTGCGGGGCTGGGCGCTGGGGCGGGGGTCCCCGGCCCCCCGGCGGGGCGGCGCCGGTTCCCGTAACCCCACCGCTCGCTCCCAGCCCTACAAAAACCCCGCCGAGCCCCGCAGCCGCTCCCGCCGCCTCCCTCGCGCTGAGCCCCGCGGGGAGGCACCGCCGGGGCGCAACAGGCCCCCCCGGGCCGGCCACGCGTGAACGGGGACCCCCGGGGAGGGAGAGCGGCAGGGGAGGCGGAGAGGGCGCATCCATCCCCCCTTCTCTCCGCCGGCAACCGGGTACGAGCCCCCCGGCCGCCGCCTCCTCCCCGAGCCCGGCCCGGGGGGGCGGAGGGAGCGCAGAGCCGCCGGAGCGGGAGGGGCGGGCGGTGGGGCCCCCCCGCGCCTGGCGCTGCAGGTACCGGGAGGGGGGGACGCACCGCCCGGCCGGGCTCAGCATCCCCCCATCCCTTCCCCAGCATCCTCCCGGCCGGGCCCGCATCCCCCCCGGCTGCCGCACCCCCCCGCCCGCTGCTGGCCCCTCCATCCCGCACTTGTTGCTGCCCGGCGGGGCTGGGCTGGCTCCGGGTTTAGGGCGGTTTTATTTTGGGGGGGTGGCTTTGGAGGGGGTGGAGGTTGCAGCCTCCCCTGCTGTCCCCCAGCAGCCAGCGGTGTCCGGCGCGGCTCCAGCTTGCTCCCCCCGAGGCCAGAGCCAAGGCTGAGCCCCCCCTTTTCCCCTCCCCAGTCCCATCTCTGCCTTCCCCTCCCGCCTTCGCCGAGCCCCAGCTCCTCGCCCGGAGGAAGGGTGCACGTTGTGGGCATCTCCCATCCACCGAAATCTATGATCAGCTCGGTGTGTGTCTCCTCCTACCGTGGACGCAAGTCTGGGAACAAACCACCCTCCAAAACATGCCTGAAGGAAGAGATGGGCAAAGGGGAAGAGTCGGACAAGATCACCATCAATGTGGGTGGCACCCGGCATGAGACCTACAAAAGCACCCTGCGGACTTTGCCGGGCACCCGCCTGGCCTGGCTGGCCGACCCCGACGCCCAGAGCAACTTTGACTTTGATGGCAAAAGCAACGAGTTCTTCTTCGACCGGCACCCCGGGATCTTCTCCTACGTGCTCAACTACTACCGCACGGGAAAGCTGCACTGCCCCGCGGACATCTGCGGGCCGCTCTTCGAGGAGGAGCTGACCTACTGGGGCATCGACGAGACCGACGTGGAGCCCTGCTGCTGGATGACCTACCGCCAGCACCGCGACGCCGAGGAGGCCCTGGACATCTTTGAGAGTCCCGAGCCTGGCGGAGGGGCTGCTGGAGAGGAGGCTGAAGAGGAAGGGGGTAGGGAGATGGCCCTTCAGCGCCTGGGCATGGATGACAGGCCGCCAGGGGCGGCGGGGGCGGCTGGAGGGGGTGGCTGCTGCCGGAACTGGCAGCCCAAGATGTGGGCGCTCTTTGAGGATCCCTACTCGTCCAAGGCGGCAAGGGTAAGCTCCCGGAACGCGCCGGAGGGGAGGTGGGATTGATGGGGCCCTGCTGGGGTTGTGTCTTCACCTCCCCAACCCCGAGGGCAAGGCCGACTTTCCTGGTGGGTTACATGAGGCCCTCCCATAACTGTCCCCCTCCTACTGTGGGGCACGCGAGCCATGTCCCATCCTACGGGACACCTCTTCCGTTGTCTCCCAAATCCCCTCCCAGTGCATCACATCTGGGAGAGCTGGGCTGAAACTGGGGGCAAGAACAATCCCTGCCCCCTCTGCACCCTCGAGTGCTCCCTGGGCACCTCCTGGGCACACGGAGATGAGGGATTGTCCTTGGCAGGGCTGACTCCTGGCAGAGTTTCAGGATGCTCTAGGATAGGATGTTTGGGTTCCTCTTGCTGCGCTGCACGATGCCAAAACCCACAGTGAACAGCCCAGGTGCGGAGCGGAGGTCCGGGCTGGGGGTCGGGTCCTGCAGTGAGCAGGATCCTCATGGCTGTCCCCAAGCAGCTCATCCTCCCCATGTGCAGGGCCCACAGCCCCACAGGACACCTCGTGCCCCTGCACCCCCTGCCCGCTGTTCCCAGCGGGGCCACCCCCGCGGCTCACAGAGCCCAGCAGGCACCGCTGACACCCTGCACACCCCACCAGGGTCCCGCAGCCCCCCACCACACACGGCCCTGGTACCGTGTGTGTGCACACGTGAGCTCATCCACACACCAGAGACCCCCCACCCTCCCTGGGCACGCAGGCTGTCCCTCCCCACAGGCACCGACGTGCCCGGGACGTGCCCCCCAAAACCCAGACCCCCCACCCCACCTGGGCACGCAGGCTGTCCCTCCCCGCGGGCACCGACGTGCCCCAAAACATGTCCCCCAAAACCTGGCGCGTCTGCAGGCTGCCAGCCCGGCGCTCGGGCGCTGCTCTGCGCATGTGTCTCCTCTCCCAGCTCCTCGTAGATCATCCCCACAGCGCTGCCCTGACCCCCCAATACCCACCCAGCCCCTGGCACACCCAGCTTACAGCTCTGCCACACACACCCAAGCAGGCAGTTGGGATGGAGATGAATTCTGGACGCATTTAGAGGTGTAAAAAAACCCATCAATGGTAAGAAATTCTGCAGGCATTTCACACCCACGAGCAGCACGCAGGGCAGGGGTCAGTTTGGCACGGAGGTGTTTTTGCAGCAAATGTTAGAGCAAAACACACACGCAGAGAATGCTCAGGCAGCAAGAGCTGAACCCATTTTAAAAGGGTACCCCCTCCTCTGCCCATCTCTGAGGGCTCTACACCTTGGAGAGATGCTCTGAGTGGTGTAAAGCTCCAAATAAAAAATTAAACAAAATTAAAAATAAACCCAGGCACAATAATTCAACTCCTTTTTCCCCCCTGGTGTCATTTGGTTCTGCTTTTCCTGCGTGCTGAGCTGATCCTGGAAAGGCTTTAGCAGGAGGAATGTACTGGAGGGAGCAGAGATGTTGGTGATTGAGGCCCAGCTGGGGCTGGAGTGGGACCAGTTTGCCCTGGGATCTCCCTGCTTCCTTCCCACTGCTCTAGACAAATGCTCAGCTCAGCAGTGCCATGGGAACAATCAACTTCCAGAGGCAACAGGAAAAAATACCAGTGTAGTTTTGCCACAGCTTAGGAGAACTGCTCTGGCAAGAGGGAAAACTCAGACACAGAGCAACCAGTCCAAGATCCTGAGAGCACCCAGTTCCTGGCTGGAGTCACCATCCAGCACCAGCATGCTGCAGGATTCATGTGGGTACAACATGCCTGGTGCTGCCCTGGCTTTGGTGGCGGGTGAGGTTTGCAGTGGTTGGGATTTCTTTGATACCCCATTTTGGGGTCTCCCCCTTTCTTGCCAGAGCCACCACTGCTGGCTGCAGGGAATGTGCTGGAGCAGCTGAACAGCGTGTTGCCAAACCTCGGGAAGCAGCAGTCCCAGGCTGGCCATGTAAACTCTCTCCCTCTCTGTGTGGCAGCCGTGACTAAGTCTCAAGAGCTGAATTTCTCCGGTCGGTCGTCGCTCCTCCTCTCCACGGAGCAGCCCCTCGGGCCCTGACTCAGTTGGCTCCTTGTTATTTCCATCTTTCCCTCCCTCCAGCACTTCTCCTCCTGAGCAGGCAGCAGTGTGAGCGTGTGGTTGGAAATCTCTCCCATGTTTCAGCCTCTTCTCCATGCAC
This sequence comes from Motacilla alba alba, assembly GCF_015832195.1. Classification (NCBI taxonomy): domain Eukaryota; kingdom Metazoa; phylum Chordata; class Aves; order Passeriformes; family Motacillidae; genus Motacilla; species Motacilla alba. The sequence continues at coordinate 1,847,213 of NC_052041.1, forward strand.
CATCGATGGCCACGGGGTCCCTGGCTCCTCACTCAGGGAATGTTTGGTCCCTGGTGCAACTGCTGTCCCAGCTGGAGCCTGACACTTTTCCTCCCCATGGGAAACTGCCCTGGCTGTGATTTTACCTCCATGTCCAAGCTCTCCTTACATGCAGCTCCTCGTTGGTTTTTCCCTTTGCAGCCCTTCTTGGAGAGTCCTGACCTCACTTTCATGGGGACTTTCAGGCTGGTGATCCTCTGCAGGGTCAGGGATTTTTTGGTGACACCTATGGCAAGCTGTTGAGTGCAGGTCAATATTGTGTAGAACACCAGCAGGTTCTGGAGGACTTGTTTGGTGTGTATTGGTAGTACTGGGTTTATACATGGGTTTTATTTTATCTTAAAGACAGTTTTGGAAAAGGACTTGAGTTTGGAGCAGAGACTGAGGCCGAGGTGAGACATCTTGGGTCAGACACAGAACTGGAGCAGCACTCTGGGGGGGACACGATGGTTGGCACCGGCTGTGAACCCAACTTCTATTTTTAAAGGCTGATTTTGCTCCTTGGGCTAAATCAGGTCTCACCTCACACCCAGCAGCAGGGCTGCTTCATTACTCAAGTGTTTGCATGGTCTCACTCCCTTCCTGGGTGGTTTTTTTTCTTTCTACTTTGCTTTAAGTCTAAATTTTTACTCTTCAGGTTTTCCCAAGATTCCCCATACAGGGAAGCTCAGGAACGTGACTCAGCCCTCAGCTGAAAAGCGGATTATTTTGGCTGTGCCACCACTGTGTAGAGACAGTTGTCTGGTTAAGCTGGCCTTGCTTTAAGATCCCAGTTTTGTTGGATTTGTTTCTCAAATTGCACACGACAGATCAGCCTTGGGAGCCAAACCCCCATGTGCAGTCCCAAGGGGTCTGACTGAGGGGCGAGGAGCATCTCGCTCCATCCCCGAGCAGGTGTCTCTCACTGGGGCAGGAGAATCATCTTCCAGAGGTTTCTCCATCGTTTAATGCCAGATTTAAGCTCCACACCCAACTCCTGCAGGGCTGGTGCTCTCCGTGGCGGACCCACGCGGCTCTGCCCTTGGGGACAGCCCTCAAGGACGCTCCTGGCAGGCTCGGGGCTGCCGGCAGGGCACCGCCGGTGCCGGGGGTCGGGTGTTTCTCCAGCGTGACTCAGGCTGTCTCTGCTGCTGATTCACTCCTGCCGAGGCTCCGGGCTGTCGCCTGGAGCAGCCCCGGGGCCGCTGGGGTGGGCTTGACAGCAAAAGGTCGCGTCCTGCCCGGTGCAGGTGCAGCACAGGGGCTGCAGCAGGACCTGCTCCTGGGAAGCTGAACCCACCGTGCTTTTGTGCTGCAGGGAGGTAGAACAAGAGCTTTTCTGCTCTGAAGCTGGCTTTTTTTTTGGGGGGCGGGGGGGGGGGGGGGGCTCTTGGAAACCTGCCCCAGGTAATGGCTCGCTGGGAGGGAGGGAGGGAGCTGAGCAGGACTGATGGGAGCACAAGGTGGAACTTTGGGACGCAGCCTGTGACTTCCAGTGTGTGCTGCTGGGCCCTCCTCGCTCACATCCGAGGCGAGGGGAAGGGAGGAGGAGGCGACATGGAGGGGACAACAATCTCAATGCTTGGGCAGAGCAGAGAAATGGGAACATCTGGGTGTCACCAGGTCCAGGCATCAGCAGGAGGCTGAGCTCTGCCTGCTTCTCCCCTCATCCTGCCCTCCCAGTCCTGGACCTTCTGTGGGCACATCACATTCACTGACCCTCAGGGAGGGGGTGACTGATGTCTCTGACACATCCAGACCCCAACGCTCATGGCTGCGAACAGTGTGAACCTGGCATCTGGAGGGGTTTGTGATGAATGTGGGGAAAACTCTGTGAATTTGTCCTGTCAAAATTCCCTTTTCATGTCTGTTCCCATTGGAAGATTGTTCCAGTCCCAGACTGCCCCAGGTCCTCCTCATCCCCACCACTGCCATTCCTGGCACATCCCCAGGCACAGCTGAGCCCAGCACACCTTCTCCTGTTCATATCGGAGCACTTGGAGAAAGGCCCTGGACTCATGGCCCGGGCACTGAGGTTTGCTGTCAACCCATGGGAGAGGTCCAGGGATCCCTCCTCATCCTCCACCCTTGGTTTTGGGGCAGTGGGTGGCAGCATCTGGAGTGTTTTGACCTCCTCCAAACAGAAGAGATTGCCCCATATCAGCTCACAGCCCCTGTAACTTTGATTTTCACAGGTGGTTGCTTTCGCCTCGCTTTTCTTCATCCTGGTCTCCATCACAACCTTCTGCCTGGAGACACACGAGGCCTTCAACATCGACGTCAACGTGACGGAGACCCTGGTGGTTGGCAACACCACGACGGTGCTGCTGACCCACAAAGTGGAGACGGAGCCCATCCTCACCTACATCGAAGGGGTCTGCGTGCTGTGGTTTACCCTCGAGTTCCTGGTTCGCATCATCTGCTGCCCAGACAAGCTTCTCTTCATTAAAAACCTGCTCAACATCATTGACTTTGTGGCCATCTTGCCCTTCTACCTGGAGGTGGGTCTCAGTGGCCTGTCCTCCAAAGCTGCCCGGGACGTGCTGGGCTTCCTGCGGGTGGTGCGCTTCGTCCGCATCCTCCGGATCTTCAAGCTGACGCGGCACTTTGTGGGTCTCCGGGTGCTGGGCCACACGCTGCGGGCCAGCACCAACGAATTCCTGCTCCTCATCATCTTCCTCGCCTTGGGGGTCTTGATTTTCGCCACCATGATCTACTACGCCGAGCGGATCGGAGCCAAGACGTCCGACCCCACCGGCAGCGACCACACTCACTTTAAGAACATCCCCATCGGCTTCTGGTGGGCCGTGGTGACGATGACGACCCTGGGCTATGGTGACATGTACCCCAAGACCTGGTCGGGGATGGTGGTGGGGGCCCTGTGTGCCCTGGCCGGGGTGCTGACCATCGCCATGCCCGTGCCCGTCATCGTCAATAACTTTGGGATGTACTATTCCTTGGCCATGGCCAAGCAGAAGCTGCCAAAGAAGAAGAAAAAGCATATACCCCGTCCAGCCCCGCTGGACTCCCCCACCTACGGCAAATCCGAGGAGAACTCGCCCCGGAACAGCACCCAGAGCGACACCTGCCCCCTGGCAGTAGAGGAGGGGGCAACTGAGCGGAAACGGTCAGGTGAGACCCCAAAGGTGGGGCCGAGGGAGGGGGAGACCTCCGGGAGCCCTCAGGGCAATTTGTTTGGTCCTTGAGTCCCTGGGGATGGTGCAGGATGTGGCCTCCAGCTCTGGGTGGGGCCCCTCAGGTGTGAAGGTGTTGGGGGCCACGCTGGTGGAGCGGGGCACTGCAGGTCAAATCCCCCATCCAGGCAGGGGGGAAAGGCCACCTGCTTTCCCAAAAGCCGTGTCCTTTCCTCCTAATGGCACAGATCAAGTCACCATGGTGGCTTTCAAGGCATCCCTGCCTAACCCAGCCCTCCCTCACAGTGACAGAGGTGAGGCCACTCACTCTACTCTCATGTCAGCCTGGTCATGCCCTTGGCACAGATTTTTCCTTTGCTTCCTCCCACCCTAAATCAGGGTAACCTTCACCAAAATTGATAAATCCATGGACATTCCCTAGAGCTTGACCCCACCTCCTCATTCATCTGCTGGTAGACAGAATCCCTGTGCTGCTGCTCCAAATCCTGAGCAAAACCAGTCCCTGGACATTTCTCTTTTGGTCTCATGCACTGAGCTGAAGTTTGGGGGTTGGCCAGGCTTTCCTTAGGATCAGCAGCAGGCACAGCCCCAGCCGTGAGCAGCTGTGGGGACCATCCCTTGGGCTACCTTTGGGGGTCTGTGTGAGCCCTGCCCCACTGCCTGTGCTGGCCATGGCCCTGCTCTGCCCCCTTTGTCTTGGTTTGCTGCCGGTGGCACCTCTGGGGTGTCTGGAACCGGAGGCGCCATGGTGGGGTTTTGTCCTGCACCAACACTGAGGTGTTTAACAGTGGTGGGGCTTCCCCTACCAGAGAAACACGGAGCTTCAGGTGCCCCAGTCAGCTCTTTCCCTTTATAAATCTCCTTTTTCCACATGCCTGTGAGTCCCATCTGCCCCAGGAGCCCTGGCAGCAGGGAGCAGTCAGAGCCAGGAGCCCAGGCCAGGCCCTCACGTGGCAGAGCATCCTCTCAGCCTACGATCCAGGGAGCCAGGGGACATAAATTAGCACTTCCCACCACCCCGAGCAGCCCGTTCCTCAGCAGTGTGAATTTTGGAGAGCTAATTCCCTCCAATTAGGTGGGTGGATCTCAAAAACCTGGGGTGTTTCATCCCCATCTTTGGCTTCATGCAGGTTTTATAACCCTCAGCAGGGCTAGAGCTGCTTGGAATGATATCTGTGCTTGTGCTGCTCCCCGGCCGCTCTAAACGAGCGTGTCCAGGCTGGCATCAGCGCCTCGTTTGGTGGCTGTTGCTCCGGGCCACCTGCAGCCTGCTCTTCTGCTTCCTCGCACGGTCTGACCAGCCCCTCCTGCCCACCCTGAGCACTTTCTGCTGTGGGTTTGTCTGCTGTTGACGGCTCTCTGCCACCTCCCTGCAGACTCCAAGCAGAATGGTGAGGCCAACGTGGTGCTGTCGGATGAGGAGCAGCCGCTGTCGCCGACGGACGAGGAGAAGCGGCCAATGCGGCGCTCCAGCACCCGGGACAAGAACAAGAAATCCTCCACGTGCTTCCTGCTGGCCACGGGGGACTTCTCCTGTGCAGCAGATGGAGGCATCCAGAAAGGTACGGCTGGAGCTGTGAGCAGGACCCAGCTGGGGAGGGAGAGGTGGAGGCTGAGTGCAGCTTTGTTGGGCTGATCCAAGACTGGTTCATCTCCATCCACCTGCCTGGCTGTCCTCTGCTCCCCAAATCCACATCTTCCTGCCTCTCCATCTGCTTCACCTCCGTCCAACACATCTCTCCATGCTGGCTCCACATTTTGTGTTCTCCTCCTCAGTCACCCCCGTTTGGGGTCTGAGACTGCCATTTGGGCTCTGTGACCCCCATTTGGGCTCTGTGGCTCCCATTTGGGCTCTGTGACCCCTGTTTGGGGTCTGTGGCTCCCATTTGGGCTCTGTGACCCCTGTTTGGGGTCTGTGACTCCCATTTGGGCTCTGTGACTCTGTTTGGGGTCTGTGAATCCCGTCTGGGGTTTGTGACCCTGTGCTGGCCGCACTGCCCTCCCTGGGGGCAGAGTGCTCCAACCTCTGCCCCTCCAGCTCTTCTCCCTGGCTTTCAACCCCTCATCTCTGGATGGTGTCAGTGGCACATCTCTCCTGGGGACACGGTGAGGTTGTGACTGAAGGTGACCAAAAGGTTTTCAGTAGGGAAAAAAAGAATCCAGAGGCTTTTCCCCTCGTCTCCCCTGCGGTGGCTTTCAGTGGGTTCGAGCGTGGGGAGCTGCGATGTGTCAAGTGCTGCCTTGCCAGCAGCTCCGGGCTGCCAGAAAGGCTCCTCTGGGTTTGGAACAGGAGCTGTGCTAAGTGTTGAGGTTTTCTATGGGAAACTGAGGGGGAGATGAGTCAGGAAAACACAAAACTCTTCTTCCCATGACAAAACAAAACCTTCTTCAACCTGGTCCCAGAGTTCTCTGCTCCTTTGCCCAGCTCTCAGCACTCCAGCCCCTGAGACGGTGAATCCAGTGCCCCAAAACCCAGCTGCACCCTCAATTGCTGGGATAACTCCTAGGGCACAGCTCAGTTTCCCAGTTTTGCAGTGTTTTGTGTGTCCAGGGTGGCGTGGGATGCTGGAGCTGCAGAGCTGACCTACTCCTGCCTCCCTGGAACCAAGCGCTGCCCGTTGCTCACAGGGAGCTGGGGCCAGGCAGGAGCAGGGATGATGTGCTGCGTCCCTGAGCTGCTCCCCAGGACCTGCTGGTGCTTTGGAGAGCCTCAAGGGTTTGTTACTTTTGATGGCACAGACTGGATGGGATGCAGGGAGGTGCTGGGGTGCAATCACATTTATCAGTAGTAGAAGCAAGTTGGTTGTTTCCTCCCGGGAAATCAAGGATTCCCTTTGGCATTGCTGCTCAGCCTAGAAAGAGGACAAAGAGGAAAAGCTTTCCTCATCCTTGGGGTACCATCAAATATCTGCTTCAAATGCCTGGTGTTTTTTCCCTGGAAGTGCCTTTTCCTGTGAAGTTGGTCTTGTTAATGTGAAGAGGGGAGAGAGGTTTGGTCCCACTCCAGACTGGGAGGGGAATGCTGGACTGGAGGGATGGAGCAGACGGATGAAAGCCAGAGCTGATTTTCCTCCTCAGAAAATGCTGAAGCTAGGCTTCAGCTGAAGCATTTGAATCTGGTCCTACTGAAGCCAGGAGAAGTGGAGCAGCTCTAAGAGTTGAGGATCCAGAGCTGCTTTCACTCACTCCCAAATCCCATCACTGGATTGCAGGAGACCAGGAGATTCCTGTCCCTGTGTGGTGGCACAAAGGGCACTGTGGTGATGGTTCTTGGGGTGTTCTGGTGTCTTCCCTGCAAATTTCAGAGTGCCTTTTACACTTCAAAACAGAAGGTGTGCTCGGGTCACTCATCCCCATGTTGCTGGAATGATGTTGCACCTGGAGAAAGCTGGATCTGCTGTCCAGAGGGGCTCCAGAGGTGCTTGAGACCTGTTGGGAAGGGGAGCCTCAGTGCCCGTGTCCTGCTTGGCTGTGGGACAGATGGGTGGGAGGCTGTCCTGGGAGGTCAGGGCTGGCCTTGTGAAATGCTCCAGTATGGTCAGGGATGACCAGAGGTGACCAGGGGGCGAAAACAGCCTCCAGCCAAAATCCGTTGGGAGCCGCAGAGGCGCCTCTTCCCTTGGTCCTGATTTATCTCCTGCTGAGGCTGTTTGTTCTGGTACTGGGATGTTGGCAGCTCTGCAAATTGAGATGAGCTTGGTTCTGAGCCCGACTCTCTGATGGCCATCTGTCAGATCCTGGGACAGGTACTGGTGTCTGTGCAAGCTGTGGAAATCAGGAGAGGGAGCTGGTTTGGGAATAAGCTGCAGATCTTGGCATCCATCGTGGTTTAACCCCAACTCCAGGGCTGGTCTTGTTGGGGCAGCTCAGAGAGAAGAGCTGCTCCTGCCCTTGGACCTGAGCCTGGAGCAGATTGAGCTGGATTGCTGTGGGTTCCTGTGTGGAGTGTGTTTCTTGCTCCTGTGGCTGCCTGCAGCAGCATTGCTCTGCTCCCTGGCTGCCAGGGATGCCTTCAGAGCCTTTATCTCCCCTCAGCACTGGGGTCCTGCTCAGCAGTTCCCAAAAACGTCCTGCTGGGTGCAGACACCTTGCCATGGGGCTGACTTGGCCCAACAGCCCTATCCTCTGCTTGGATGGAGGGATTTGGAGGCAGGGCGAGTCCAGCCAGTGAGGCTGGCTAGGGTGGAGCCATGGAATCACTTGGGTTGGAAAAGATCTCCACGAGTCCAGCCTTCCCCCAGCACCTGGCCACTAACCATGTCCCCAGGTGCCACATCTGTGTGTCAGAAACTCCACCTCCTTTATCAGCACATTAGCGTGGCACGGCAGCAATTTTTGGCTCTGTAGAACATGGTGCAGCTGATTTTCACTGCTGGTGTCAGTGCCGGGCTGTGACTCCCACATGGCCTGAGCATGCAGGATGGGACCAAGCCGGGAACGCTCACGGGAGCATCCCCTGGAGCTGCCTGGCTGGGGGGACTGAGCACCAGCCCACATTTGCACGGGGACACGACCCCACAGGAGCTGTGTGCCTGGCCTCTGTCAGCAGCAGCAGCAGCACGCTCCTGGGCTTTGCTGCCCCCCGGCTCTGCCCCATCCCCTCTGCCCCAGCTCCCAGTGCCTGTGAGCACTCAGAGCCTGCAGGGAGCCCGCAGTGCCACGGCCCGGGAGGAGCCCCCGGGGTCACCCCGAGCTCTTTTACTGGCAGCAAGCCCGTTCCTAAAGCAATCCCAGTGACTCGGGGTAGCCCCAGGGCGAGTTACTGGGACAGCAGCTCTGTTTATCAGCCGTGGCAATTAGCAGAGCACAACCCCCTTGTCCAGCTGTGGCTTTATCTGACCCTGGGTGTGGTGGGAAACCACGACAGCCTTGAGGGACTGAGGGACTGACTCTTGAGCTCCTGCAAGTGTGGCTTGGGAAAAATTAATGGAGAGAATGAAGCGTTGGGCTTGGGGCAGGTTTGCCCTGGAGTTCCATTGCAGAGGGTCCCTGGGGAAATCAAACATCTTTATGAAGTTCTGTCCCAAAATGTGATGCTTGAGACTCATCAGAGCGAGCAGTGGGATTTTGACGCCGTTTCTTTGCCCATTTGCACCTTCTCTATTCAGAGTTTGTAGTGAGAGGCAAAGCCCATCCCCATAACCCCACCTGCAGGGCCCTGCCTTGCTCCAGCAAACCCCAACCCCATAACACCTCCTGCCCCACTGGGGCTGTGTGGGTGCTGGGGGTTGCCCCAGGCTTTCAGGGACCACTTGGAGCTCAGCACAGCTGCTTCCCACACACGGCTCAGGGCAGCGGGAGACGCGTGAGCTCTTCCAAGAGCCTCAGCACACCCGGGGAAAAGAGCAAGAGGAAGCAAGGATGAGTTTTTTAGGAGTGTTGTGGGGAGCAGGGTGGTCTTTGCATCAGCTGCTGTGGGTGGGAAACTCCCAGCTCCCCCCAGCTCAGGGCTGTGCTCGCTTCCCCCCTCGCTCGCTGGGTGGATCCGTGCCAAGAAGTAAATAAGGAAATTGCTCTTCTGCTCAGGCCTGCTGCTGCTCCTGCTTCCACTGCAGGGAGGGAAAGCTTTGCTGGAGTCAGCAACAGGTTTAGGCAGGTCCCTCTGTCCCCTGGACCTGCTTCTGCTTCACAGCTGGAGGAGCTGGGTCTCCTCGGGGGGCTGAGGGGTGGGGAGGGGTTGAAGAATCCCTGCTGGGGCTGGGAAAAACCATCAACAGGGGCCAAGCCCCGGATTTGCAGAGGCAGTGCTCTGGAGCCTTTCCCAGGTGGTGCTCCTGTCTCAGCAATCCCCTTGGGGGTGTGAGAGGGTGATGCTGGAGCTGCTCTGCTTGAGTCCTGATTCCCGATCCAAGCCCAAACCAGCAAAGCAGAACCCAAAGATGCGCCATGAACTCCTGGGCAGGACACAGGGAGGGACTCCAAGGCTGGCACTGCTGAAGGAGCCATCCATCACCTTGTTTTTCTGCTGTCAGGAGCTGCCTCCCTCTGCTCCCCCCACACAAAGGCTGCTTCCCTGGCCTTTGCTTTCCCTGGATCTCGCTGGTGCCTTGGGAAGGCTCAGGCTTGGCTGGGTTCACTCAGCCAGGTGCTCTCAGGGAAGGTCCAGGCGCAGGGACATTGGGCTCATCGCAGCTGGGAGCATCATTAATTTTCCATATTTTGGCAGCAGATCCAGGGAACAGACTCATCCTTAGCAGCGGTGCTTTGTGGACCTAAAAATCCAATTTTCAGTGCCAAGACTTTGTGTCTTACCAGCAAAAAAAGTGGCTTTTGACCTGCGAGAACACTTCCTCTGTCTCTTGCTTGTTCAGTAAAAGCTGGAGAAATTCCTGGCCCTTTGGGGGAGTGTGAAGGGTCCCCATGCTTAAAGAAACAGAAATATTTGCCCTTTAATGCAATTTCTTATGGAAAAGAAGGAGCGTGTCTACCTGCTCCTTTCCACACAGAAAGGTGTCAGCAGCAGCCTGCTGCTACAGGGGTGTAAAAACCAGAGCTGAGGGAATCACTCCTTCCAAATCCCATATTTGTTTGAGTTCTGCTGCTTTTCCCCGTCTGCTTCAGCCCACAAAATCCCCAGACTCACTCATTCCTCATTCAGAGCAATTTGGGAAACACAACCCAACACCCTCCAAGAGCAGTTTGGTCTCCTCATTGATGACTCCGAGTCCTGGATTTGGCCGGCGCCGCTCCATGAAGGGAGTGGGAAGCTCTGCGGGAGCCTGCTTGTCCCCAAAAAGCCCTTCAGGAATTTTTTTAAAGGGGTTGCTCGGGGCGCGGGGCTCAGCCTGGTGCTGCCGCCCCCCCAGCCTCGGGCAGGAGGCTGCAGGGCTCTAACCTGTCTGTTTTCTTCCCCGAGGCTGTGGAAAGTCGCGGAGCCTGAGCAGCATAGACGGAGTGGCAGGATCCGCCCTGGCTCCGCTGGCGTCCCGCTGCAGCTCCCCCTGCTCCCTGCAGCGCCCCTGCTCCCCCGTCCCCTCCATCCTCTAAAGGACCTCGCTGTGCCCCGTGTCCCTCTGGTCCCCACCACGCCGAGCAGCCCGAGCTGGGACATCTCCATCCCCCAGGAGCTGGTTCTGACCCCCTCCAGCTCTCCCTGTCACGTCTCCACTGACCTTGCCTCGTGTCCATGTGGATGGACAGTCCCTGGAGGAGGTGTTGGGGTGCTTTTCCCCTCCTTGAAACCTTATTCATCCTAAATAAACCCTGCAATTCCCCCTGGTGTCGAGCCCTCCCTCCCGTGGGCCGTTTGTGTCGGGCTAAAGGGTGGTGGAAACACAAGGAGGACAAGTTGACTCATGAAATTATATCTCATTGTGCTGGGAATGGCTGAATTCATATATTTTTAGGTTTTATTTTGTTTGGCTTTTTTAAAACCAGCCTCAAGTTTCTGGAGGCAACAGATGAATAAACCTCTATTCCCTGCCCAGCAGTGGTTCCCCTCTGGTTTTGTGCCTTTTTCTGCCTAAATCCTACTTGTTCCTTCCCAGATTGTGTCTGCTTCTCCTTCCAGCCTCAGGATGGGCCTGAGGGCCTTGGAAACCAGCCTTGAGATCCTGTGGAGGCTGGAGGGCCCTGGGAGAGGGTCCAGGGAGCACAGAGAGGCTGGGATAATGGGTATGGATACTCCCGTGAAGGGCTGGGAAGTGGTGGCAAGAGGAATAAAGGTCCCTGGCAAAGCTGCTGCTGGTGTGGAATAGTGGGGCAGAGAGAGATTTGAGGCAAACTGATGCCTAAATAGATGGGGGATGAATCCTTGTTTGGGATGGACGTGAGGGGGTGATTCCAGAGCATTCCCATGGGGATGGGAGCTGGGTTTGAGCCAGGCTCTCCCCATCCCTGGGAGGATGAGGCTGGAGAGTCAATCTCCCTGTGGCACTGCTGGTTTTTGCTCACCTGTATTGGCTTTTGGGATGATTTTGGATGATCTCAGGTATCTTCCCAAACTAGAACAAACCCTTCAGTCCCTGCCCTCTGGCTCATTTCAGTTCTGTCCAGCTCAGCCTCCCTGGAGGGGTTTGGACCTTGGGTGGCTGCAGGGGGCTGGTTTGGGGTGTCCAGCCTGGCTCTCGAGTCCCCCTCAGTGCTCTCTTGGCCTGTTCCCTCACTCTGAGCAAGTCAGGGCTGCAGCTCGGGGACTTTTCTGGGGAGGAGAGCTCAGGTTTGGATGTGTTTGAAAAACAAAGAGCCCCAGGAGCTGTTCTGGGGTCAGACCCTTCCCCTCCATCATGGCCAAACTGGATCTGGTGCTCAGGAAATGGTGAGGTTGGACTTGATGATCTTGGAGCTCTTTTCCAACTTTAGGGATTTTGTGATTCCATGGTCCCTGCACCTGAAAGAAGCTGGGATGGATTTTGGCAGATCTCACAGCCAGGACCCTCCTGTTCCACCCCAGGTTTTCCATGCCTCAGTTTCTCTTGTGTGGAGAAGGAGCTTCCAGGAGGAGTAGTCAGCACATATCCAAACCAGGCCCCCTTCCTTCCTTCCTTCCTTCCTCCCTTCCTTCCTTCCTCCCTTCCTCCCTTCCTTCCTTCCTTCCTTCCTTCCTTCCTTCCTTCCTTCCTTCCTTCCTTCCTTCCTTCCTTCCTTCCTTCCTTCCTTCCTTCCTTCCTTCCTTCCTTCCTTCCTTCCTTCCTTCCTTCCTTCCTTCCTTCCTTCCTTCCTTCCTTCCTTCCTTCCTTCCTTCCTTCCTTCCTTCCTTCCTTCCTTCCTTCCTTCCTTCCTTCCTTCCTTCACTTCCTTCCTTCCTTCCTTCCTTCCTTCCTTCCTTCCGCCACTTCCTTCCTTCCTTCCTTCCTTCCTTCCTTCCTTCCTTCCTTCCTTCCTTCCTTCCTTCCTTCCTTCCTTCCTTCCTTCCTTCCTTCCTTCCTTCCTTCCATTTCTGCAGCTGTGTAATCCCACAGCAGATGGAGGGGTAACAGGGCAGGTTCATGAATCCCCCAAAATTCCATGAACTGTGCAATGGGCTGGGAACAGCAGCACGGTGCAGGTGCTTCTCTGGCTCATCCTTCCCTCTGGAAGCAGGAGGAGCTGGAATATCCCCAGTCCCTGCTGGAGGAAAGGTCACCCTCCATGGCTTCAGTGGTCTTTGGATCATAAATGATTTATCCGAGGTCATGAGCTGACTTTGGGGATGAGCCAGGTATCAAACCCTGTCCCTTGCAGAGGAATCAGATCAAGATGCTCAGACTGGGGTTTGAGTCTCTCGGAGGCAGAGATTAAACCCAGAGCAGCCACAGATCCCGGCAGATCCCATCCTTGCCTTTGCCCCCTCAGCTCCCAGAGCAGCTCATCCCAACGCCAGAGGGGTTGCTTGGGGTGGAAAGCCTTTGGTGGACCCCCAAAATCTCATCCCCACCAGAGCAAGGAGGGTTGGGCAGGAGCTGCCACGGAGCCGGCAGGATGCAATTTTTAGCTGGGGCGTTATGCAACCCGGGAGGAGGGATGACTAATGTGCAAAAAGCTCCTCTAAAACAGCCCAGCCCCGAAAGGGAGATGGAGGGATTTCAGTGGGAGGCACCAAACTGCTGAAAAACCCATCGCATCTTCTCCCTCTTCCTCCCCAGCCTCCTTCTGAACAGGATTTGGGGGATGCAGGAGAGAGAAAACAGCTTGTTGTTATTTTTAGGTGGGGTCTGGGTTGGTTTTGGGGGCGAGTTAGCACGGGTTAATCCCCGGTAAGATTAGAAGAGGAGCTGTAGTGGATCAGAGCAGACCTCTAAATATCTCTGGAGCCCAGGTTTTTATCTCAAACAGTGGCCAAAATTGGCAGCCTGGAGAAGAGGATAAGAATAGAGCAGGAATATACGATACTTCCCCTGAATATCCTCGCAGGACTTATCTGTGTTTAGGGATCTGGTGGGAGCTCACGTTCCAGCCCAGGCTAAAGGCACCAAGAGAAAGCCAAATTGCTGGATTTATTCCCAAGAAACTGCATAAATCCACAGGAGTCCAACTGCCCCTGCCCAAGCCCTAAAATGGATTTTAAAAAATAACATCACGGGATGTGCAGTGACTGTGGGAGCATGGCAGCATGGAAAGGAGACCTGGGATGGGATGGGATGGGATGGGATGGGATGGGATGGGATGGGATGGGATGGGATGGGATGGGATGGGATGGGTGTGCTGGGTCTCGTTGCTGGCAGGGCGATGGGATTGAGCAGGAATCCAGGGATGAGCGCTGGATGTGTTATAGGAACGTGTCCCTCACCCGTGGAGCAGGGGGTGTGTCCTGGTGGCTGTGAAAAAGTAATCACAGAGTCAGGGAATTGTTTGGGTAGGAAGGGACCTTAAATTCCATCCCATTCCAGCTCCTGCCATGGGCAGGGCCACCTTCCACCATCTCAGGTTGTTCCAAGCCCCATCCAGCCTGGCCTTGGACACTGCCAGGGATCCAGGGGCAGCCCCAGCCGCTCTGGGCACCCTGTGCCAGGGCCTCCCACCCTCTCAGGGACAGTGGAGTGCTTGTCAGGGTGATTCCCCACAGAGCTCCGGTGCCCCGTGTCCCTCTCCCCACCGTGGGGACGCGTGTGATGCTCAGCAGTGGGAATGGCACCGGAGAGGATGGAGCCATGGAACGGTCTGGGCTGGAAGGCCGTGGGCAGGGACAGCTTCCTCCAGACCAGGCTGCTCCAAGCTCTGCCCAGCCTGGCCTGGAACGCTCCAGGGGTGCTGGGTGACACCGAGCTGCCCTGGTGGAGTCCTCGCATTCCTCTGCCCACTTGGGGACACGGATCAGCACTCTGGGACAAGGATCTGTCACCAACCCCTGTCCCCACCCACCCCTGTGCAAGGAGCCAAACCAGAGCAGCCTTTGGCTCAGGGGGATTTGGGAGCAGCTCCCTGCTCCAGCACCAGCTCCTCGCTTCTCTTTTCCTCCTGGAAGACTCGCGGTCCAGCTCTGCGTGGAGGCTGCACCATGATCCCGGGTTGCTTGCAAAGTATTAATTTTTATTGTTGCAACAACTGCTCTGTTTCTCGGGAGATGCCTGAGAGAGCTGAGGAAATAGAAAGGCCTGTCAGGCAGCCGGGCAGGAGGTGAAGATGTCAAGAGAGTAATTGCTCTACCCAGAAGGAGCCTGTTCCTGGCTTCCCCAGCTCTGCCAGGAAAAATCCTCGCTGCTTATTTGATGACAATAAAGAAAAACAGAAAATAAATAGCAACCCCATGGCTTGCCCGTGCTGACGAGGAACAGGGGGAGCAGAGGCAGATGCAAAATAGGATGCAGTGGAGCTTATAAATAGGAGCCTCCCAGCTCCCAGTCTGTTACTTCCTTACCTCCGCCCGGGCAACCGAGCCCAGCGTTTTACCCGCAGAAAAGGTAAATGGAGGCTCAGGAAGGATCTGTGAGCTCCCGGGAAGAGGGTCACACTTCCTGCTGTGTGGGACAGGCAGGGGCAGGGGACGCGTCCTGGTGGCTGTGCAAAAGTAATCACAGGGTCAGGGAATTGTTTGGGAGGAAGGGACTTTAGATTCCATCCCATTCCAGCCCCTGCCATGCAGGGACACCTTCCACTGCCCCAGGTTGTTCCTGGGGACACTGCCAGGGCTGGGGCAGCCCTGCTGCTCTGGGCACCCAGTGCCAGGGGCATTCCACCGTCACAGGGAAGAATTCCTTCCCAATATCCCATCTATCCCTGCCCTCTGCCAGTGGGAACCCGTTTTCTCTTCTCCAAAGTCCCTCTCCAGCTCTCCTGGCACCCCTTTAGGTCCTGGAAGTGGCTGTAAGATTTCCCCAGAGCCTTCTCCTCTCCAGGTGAGCACTCCCAGCTCTCGCAGCCTGGCCCCAGCACAGAGGAGCTCCTGGAGCTGGAGCCCAGGGCTGGGGCAGCTCTGCAGGTGGGGTCTCACCTGAGCAGGGCAGAATCCCCCCTGCCCTCCTGCTCTGGCTGGGGGATCAGCTGGGGGGGTCTGGGTCCAGCACGCGGGCCTGGGGGATGTTGAGCTGCTCATGCCCCAACAGCCCCAAATGCTCCTCAGGGCTGCTGTGCCAGAGCAGAGCAGAGCAGAGCAGAGTGGGACCCTCCCAAACGCTGTGCTGGCAGCTGGCAGCCCCCACAGCAGCACTTCAGGCTGTTTGAGGAGATGCTCACAGCGAGAGGGCAGGACCGGGGGAACTCCCCGTGAGGGGCAATTTGGGAGTGAGGGCTCTGGGAGCAGCGAGCAAACCTTGGGCCATTTGGAGCTGAGTTGTGCCAGGCTCTGCCAAGCCTCCTGCCTTGCTCAGGGCAGCGCTCTGTGGAGGTTGGTGGCAGATCTGCACCCAAAAATAGGCTGAGGAAAGGGGAGCACATCACTGAGGGGCTGTGAGGGTGAGAGCAGAACAGAGCTGGTACCTGTAAGCCAAGCCAGGAGGGCTGTCTGCTCATGGTGCCTTTGTCTGGGGGACAAAAAAATAAAAATCTGGGCTGTTGTTATTTATTTTTAGTCGTGCTAATTTTTTTCCTAGGCTGGGAAGCTGCTTTCCAAGGCAGGTCCCTGGAGGCTGCGGGCAGCAGGTCTCGAGCTCACACACAAAATGGCTTTGAACGGGGAGGAGGAGATGGGAGTTAAAAGCCAAGTCGTGCCCCTGGTAAATCAATCGACCTGATGGGGAATGTTTCTAGCAGGACACAAACCCTGCCAAGAGCTTTTAGCTGCTTGCAGGAGTGACTGAACCAAGAGCTGGGGTATTTTTCAGCAGCTGCTGCGTATGTGGGCGCTGCTGGTCCCCACATCGCTGCAGGGGATGTTGTTGGGTCCCCAGACTGCTTTGTCTTTGGAGGTGGGGAGCTCTCCTGCCAGCTCAGGGAGGAGAGCTCCTTCAGTCCCTGGGGGTTTTATTGGATGTGAGGTTTGAAAAGCCTCCGTGCCTGGGCATTGCTCACCCAGGCTGAGCAGTGATGCTCGATGGAGGAGACCTTTATTTTGTGGGAAAGGAGGAGTTTTTGGGGCTGTGTTGGGTCTGCAGGGGAGGCAGCCGGGTCACACTCCTGAGCAGGAGCTGGGGGGGAGGTTTAAAGCAAAATTCCATGGCTTCTCGGGTGGATCAGGCGCTGTCTCCCTGCCTGACAGCCCCTTGCCTGGAAACTGGGCCCTGGCACATGGGGAGAGGCGGTGGGGTGACTCAGAGCTCCAATCAATGATAATTAATTCAATGATAACAAATGAGAGGGAGAGAGGGAGAAGAAACAACGCCGAGAGATTAGAGCACCAGGCTTGGCTTCGGGACATCTGGTTTGGGGTTGGCTTGGGAAGTTTTGGGCAAGAGCAGCTTTCTGGGAGGAGAGGGTTGAGAGGGATGTGGTGAGGGTGATGTTTTTCCCCCTGCTTTTCATTTATACCCTCAAAATCACCCTGATTCCATGCATGGTTTCTCATGGAGAATCATTTCCCAAGTCTCCCTCTCGGCCACTATCCTTTTTTAAACCATTTTTCCCTGACTTACAGATACAACAGCAGCATTTTATCCTTCTGAAAAATGCCACTTCACTTTGTGGTTACTCTGTTTTCTGCATCCTACTAAGTCGGGGTCCCCTGGAAGCTCAGTGTCCCTCTCCCTCTCCTGTTTGTCCCCGCACAGCTCATGGAAGGAAATATCTAATGCCATGTTTAATGTTTATGTCTTTAATTGCAGATTCCTGCCAGGACACCCTCGCTTCCAGTTACCCCCAGGGTGAGGTGGTCACCTTCTCCTGAGCCCCAGCTGGATGCAGGCAGTGCCCTGGTGAGGGATGCCTTCCCCAGGGGATGCCTTCTCCGAGGGGGAAGCAGGCTCTCCCTAGGGCCACGGGATGCTCTTCCTAAGGCTAAAGGATGCATTCCCCCAGGGATGCTCTCCCCAAAGCCCCAGGATGCTTCCCCTCAGGCTGGGACACGCATTCCCCCAGGGATGCTCTCCCCGGGGCCAAGGGATGTTCTTCCCAAGGGAGATGCTCTCCCCGGGGCCGAGGGATGCTCTTCCCAAGGGAGATGCTCTCCCCAGGGCTGAGGGATGTTCTTCCCAAGGGAGATGCTCTCCCCAGGGCTGAGGGATGCTCTTCCCAAGGGAGATGCTCTCCCCGGGGCCAAGGGATGCTCTTCCCAAGGGAGATGCTCTCCCCGGGGCTGAGGGATGCTCTTCCCAAGGGAGATGCTCTCCCCGGGGCCAAGGGATGCTCTTCCCAAGGGAGATGCTCTCCCCGGGGCTGAGGGATGCTCTTCCCAAGGGAGATGCTCTCCCCGGGGCTGAGGGATGCTCTTCCCAAGGGAGATGCTCTCCCCGGGGCCAAGGGATGCTCTTCCCAAGGGAGATGCTCTCCCCAGGGCTGAGGGATGCTCTTCCCAAGGGAGATGCTCTCCCCGGGGCTGAGGGATGCTTTTCCCAAGGGAGATGCTCTCCCCGGGGCTGAGGGATGCTCTTCCCAAGGGAGATGCTCTCCCCAGGGCTGAGGGATGTCCTCCCCAAAGCCCAGGGGTGCTCTCCCCGAGGCTGGGACACGCATTCCTCCAGGGCTGCTCTTCCCAAGGAGCTTCCTTTCCCCAAAGCTCCAGCTCCGTCCCCGGGGAGGGGTTGGCAGCTGGGTCCCCCCGAGAGGTGCCGCAGAGCAGCGGGGCCGGGGGGAGGCTGGGGACAGCCCCGTTCCCCTTTCTGGTGCCAGCCCTGCCACGGCCATGCTGCCCCTGCACCCCCTGGGCCGCCTCCTCCCCTCGCCCACGCTTCTGGCTGCACCTCACCCTCCAGCTCTGGAGATCCAGCTGCTCACCAGGACACCTCTGCCCGCGGCTGCGCCCGTGCTCTGACCCCCCATCGTCACACGGCCACTGGGAACCTCCTCCAGGCACTCCAGGGTGCCAAAGGCTCCACTGTGGGTGCCACTCCAGGGTGCCAAAGGCTCCACTCTGGTGCCACTCTGGGGTGCCAAAGGCTCCGCTCTGGGTGCCACTCCAGGGTGCCAAAGGCTCCGCTCTGGTGCCACTCTGGGGTGCCAAAGGCTCCACTCTGGTGCCCCTCCAGGGTGCCAAAGGCTCCACTCTGGTGCCCCTCCAGGGTGCCAAAGGCTCCACTCTGGTGCCCCTCCAGGGTGCCAAAGGCTCCACTCTGGTGCCCCTCCAGGGTGCCAAAGGCTCCACTCTGGTGTCCCTCCAGGGTGCCAAAGGCTCCACTCTGGTGCCACTCTGGGGTGCCAAAGGCTCCGCTCTGGTGCCACTCCAGGGTGCCAAAGGCTCCACTGTGGGTGCCACTCCAGGGTGCCAAAGGCTCCACTGTGGGTGCCACTCCAGGGTGCCAAAGGCTCCACTGTGGGTGCCCCTCCAGGGTGCCAAAGGCTCCACTCTGGGTGCCACCATTGCCCCCTCCCACGGGTGCTGAGCCCAGGGACACGGGGGGCCCGGCAGGGGGGTTGGGGCGCAGGGATGGGGATGGGAAGCAATAGGAGGCCGAGGTGTGGGGATCCCGGCTGGCCTGGAGGCGTCAGGGGCCTTCCAACGCTGTTCCATATCTCTGTGACAAGGCAATACTACTCCTGTCTCCGTCTGTCCTGTGCGCATGCCTGTCCAACGTGTAGAGTTCCAATAAAGTCATCCGTGAGCTGAGTCAGCTCCCGTACCCCTCCTGCCTCCTGCCTCCTTGCCTCCGGTTCTCCATGGAGAATGAGACCTTTATTTTGTGGGAAAGGAGGAGTTTTTGGAGCTGTTGGGTCTGCAGGGGAGGCAGCCGGGTCACACTCCTGAGCAGGAGCTGGGGGTGAGGTTTAAAGCAAAATTCCACGGCCCTCTGAGTGCCCACGGAGTCCTGTCCCAGCCCCGGCTGTCCCTGGAGGTCAGAATGGGGATTTTGGCATCGCCTGGATGTTGCCTGGATCACCAGGAGGGAGGGGCCAGCCCTGGCACTGTCACTGAGCGGGACCCGCCATCAACAGCCAGGGCTGGGGGCTGGCCCCGGGCATCCCGGGATGCAGCGGGAAGGAGCCGAAGGAGCCCTCGGGGACGCTCCACTGCGGCTGCACAGAGCTGGGGGTGACTCTGGAGACCCTCACCTTCCCCAGCACCACCCGTCCCTGGCTGGGATTCTTCCTGCCAGCTCTGCTGCCGTGAGATCCCATCTGGAACGCTGCATCCATCATTTAAAGGACGTGGAACTGTTGGAGTGGGTCCAGGAGAGGCCATGAGGTTGATAAAGGAACTGGAGCACCTCCCCTGTGGAGACAGGGCGGGATTGTTGGGCTGTTCAGCCTGGAGAAGAGAAGGTTGTGTGGAGACCTCAGAGCACCTTCCAGGAGCTGAAGGGGCTACAGGGAAGACAGAGGAGGACTGTTCATCAGGAACTGGAGTGAGAGGACAAGGGGGAGTGGCTTTAAGCAAAAAATGGGAAATTTAAGATTGATTTTGGGAAGAAATTCTTCCCTGGGAGGGTGGGCAGGCCCTGGCACAGGTGCCCAGAGCAGCTGGGGCTGCCCCTGGATCCCTGGCAGTGCCCAAGGCCAGGCTGGACAGGGCTTGGAGCAACCTGGGATGGTGGAAGATGTCCCTGCCATGGCAGAGCTGGGGCTGGATGAGCTTTGAGGTCCCTTCCCACCCAAACCAGCCTGGGATTCTGGGATTCCACGTTGTGGCTGAGCTCCTTGGTTTCTCACACACCTTGGAATGGAGCCCACACTGGAAAGCCCAGGGCAGAATCATCCCCATTCACATCCCCGTGACATCCCGGTGACCTCCCTGTGACCTCCCTGTGACCTCCCAGTGACCTCCCGGTGACCTCCCGGTGACATCCCTGGTGGGGGAAGGGCCCTGCAGAGCTGACCCCGGCTCTGCCCCCCAGCCAGCAGGGAGACACGCCAGCGCTGCTGGGGCCACCCTTGGCTCTCAGAGGGGGCACCAGGATGGTTTTGCTGAGCTGCCTGGGCCACCTGACCTCATTCCTGACTCGGGGTTCATCTTTCACACCCTTTTGGGGCTGTACCCTCCCAGAGCCCCTGGAGGACTGCAGGGACCTGGCACAACCCTGGCTGCTCCAAATCACCGCTGCCACGAGCTGAGGGTGCAGCTGACACCTCCTCTGGAGACCTCGGGGCTCCACCTTGGACAGCACGAGGTCCTTTTTTTGGGAGTGGTGGTGTGGGGAGAGGCTGGGGAGGGTAAAACCAGCGAGGGAACTGAAAAGCAGCCCTGAGGCTGGACAGAAAACATTCCCAAATGTGAGCGATCGGTGGCAAGGGGCCAAAGAGCAATTACAGGGAGAGGAGAGAGCCTTTCTCCAGGAGGCTTCGCTTCCTGCTGCGGCTGCAGAGTCCTCGGGAGAGCCCCGTGGCGCTGCCAGCTGTGCCAGGCCCTGCTCCGTGGGCATGGATGGATCACAGGGTCCCTGCTGGGTGCCAGGGATGGCTGATAGGGGGTGTTCCTCAGGGTGTGCTGAGCCCTGCATCCCCCAGGTCCTGTCAGGGTGTGCTGAGCCCGCATCCCCCAGGTCCTGTCAGGGGTGTTGGTCAGGGTGTGCTGAGCCCGCATCCCCCAGGTCCTGTCAGGGTGTGCTGAGCCTGCATCCCCCAGGTCCTGTCAGGGTGTGCTGAGCCTGCATCCCCCAGGTCCTGTCAGGGTGTGCTGAGCCTGCATCCCCCAGGTCCTGTCAGGGTGTGCTGGGCCCTGCATCCCCCAGGTCCTGTCAGGGTGTGCTGGGCCCTGCATCCCCCAGGTCCTGTCAGGGTGTGCTGAGCCCGCATCCCCCAGGTCCTGTCAGGGGTGTTGGTCAGGGTGTGCTGAGCCTGCATCCCCCAGGTCCTGTCAGGGACAGGGAGCACTTGGAACATCTCAGCAGAGCTCAGCACCTGCCCGGGGTGGCCCCAGGTGACCTCGAGGGGACAGGCACAGCCCAGCCCTTTGGGAGGGGTGTGGGGACAGGGCAGTGGTGCTGCGGGTGGCTGGGACAGAGGCGGCTGGCGGTGATCCCCAGCAGCAGGGTGAGGTCCCTGCTCCAGCCCGGACAAAGCCTCTTCCTGTCACCATTCCAATTGCCACCTGCTCCTCTCTGATCTGTGGGCAGGAGGAGCAAAGGGGTGACTCAGGGCTGGAATGTGTGATCACAGATCCCCGCGGGCCGCTTTCCTTCCTCCTTCTGCTTTGGGAGAGAACAAAACCCCTCCACGCCTGACCCTGGGGCTGCGGCTGGGAATTGTGGGGCAGGGGATGGTGAATGGCCAAACCTCCCTGGAGCTGCACAAGGTGATGTGGGGGCAGGGGGATGGTGAATGGCCAAACCTCCCTGGAGCTGCACAAGGTGATGTGGGGGCAGGGGGATGGTGAATGGCCAAACCTCCCTGGAGCTGCACAAGGTGATGTGATCCACGAGCCAGGTAAGGTCCTTCAGCCCAGGCCCCGTGGGGGTGTGGGGGTGCAGGAGGGGATGAAGCCCACCCCAAACTCCAATGGCTGCAGGGCTTGCTGAGCTCCACGGGCTGGGCTGGGGCTGCTGGGTAAGGCCAGGAGCAACCCAACTTCCCAACAGACCACGGAGACAGGGGAATGTCATGGCAGGTGGGGGAACGGAGCTGGGGAGGCTGAACCTCAGGTGGGCCAAAACCTCAGGTGAGCTCTTGGGGGAGCACCAGGATCAGGTGTGGAAGAGTGAATTGGTTTGGAAAGCCAGGTGTGTGCTAAGGAGGGCAGGAGCCTCCCCTGCAATGGAAAACATAAACCCCCACCCTCCGAATTGTTAAAAATTTGAAATTAAGGGCTCTCAGGCAAAAAATATGGGAGCAGGAATAACAGTTCTTTATTAGGGAAGAAAATAAAAGGATAAAATAAACAATGCAGTGAACCAAAACAGCACTGACAGAGTCAGAGCACAGCCTGACACCCTGTGGGTCAGGGTGATGGCAGCAGTGCCATTGGAATTGTGGCTGCAGCCCTCCTGGAGTGTCAGGGGTGGCTCTGCTGGAGCAGGGATCCTGGAGAAAGGTGGAGTCTTCCTCTGGAGATCCAGTGGCAGAGGCAGCTGCTGTTCCTCTGGGAATCCAGTGCAGAAGCTGTGCTGGTGTTCCAGAAGCTCCAGATTGTATCCGGGTAGGAATGCTTGGCTCCTCCCTCTGGGGGAGCATCTCCCATGGGATGCTGTAGCTCTTATCAGCCCTGCAGTGACATTCCATGGCCTGTTATCAGCAGATGTCCCCCCAGAGGGAGGATTGGGTGGGGAAGAGATAAGGAAAACTGCCCACTGAGCAGGAGAGAGCTGCATCCAGATGGCAAACAGAAAACATCTTGCCTCGCAATCTGGGACATGAGCAACAGTTCCTGGAGGGAGCAGAAATCCCAACGGGGAGCAGAAAGGTCGGTTTATCAGAGGATTCCAAACCTTTTCTGGACCCAGGCATCCTCCCCTCACTGGGCAGTGCTCCTGGCACTCCCCGATCCCCAGGGAGCAGAGGATCCTCAGCAGGGGTCCCCGGCACGCCCGGCTCCGGCAGCCCCAGCCCGGGGCTGGCAGGGGCTGTGTCAGTGCCGCCGCTTGTTTGGAGCCGCAAGACTTGGATTGCAGCGCTTTTGGCACGACTCTGCTGCTGGCCCGGGTTCCTTGGCTCTCCATCCCTCTAGGTGTAAATCCAGCCAAGTGGGAGAAGGGAGACAAGGGATGAGGACAGAGCCTGGCACGCCCTGACACCAGGCCCTTTCTCTTCCCAAACAAAAATCACCATTTCCCCATCATCCCGGAGCATTTTTCTTTCCTTTGCTTTGTTTTTGAAGCCGAGGAGACACATGGAGCAGCTGGGGACACACGGCTGGGAGGGAGCAGGGCAGAAAGGCCCCGTGGGGGGGACAGTGACAGCATCCCTGGCTCGGGCAGGGGATTAACCAGCAGGTGCATTTAAAGGAATTTTAATCAACAAAAGATGGGGCTGTCAGTAAAAACAAGTGCGAGGCTCTGGGGCACCACGCCAAGGGATGAGAGCAGGGTTTTTAATCTAGGAAAGTACCTGCTGGGAGGGAACAGCCTGCATGTGGCTGGGAAGGAGCTGCATGCAGCCAGGGAAAGCCTGAGCCGCGAGAGGCTTTCCCCCAGAGCCAGGCTGCCCTGTGGGTGCTGTTGCAGTGGAGGTGGTGGGGAAAGGGATGGGTGCTTTGTGTGGGGTTGTTGGGATCCTCCACAGCTGGTTTGTGCCTCGGTTTCCCCACTCCTAAGTGGAGATGTTTGATCACCCCTTTCAGAGGGGGAGATTTGGTGGGGAGGGCAAAGAGGGGCTGTTATCCTTGCATGGGATGTGGGATAAGCCTGGAGCAGAGCCTGGGAGAAGGGCAGCAGGAGCTGAGCGTCCAGCTGTGAGCAGAAGGGGCCAGCTCTGGGCAAGGAGGGGTTTCCAGAGCTTCAGGAAGGGCCAGAGCATGGGGAGCCCCCTATATCCCCAGCAGGGGCAGGTGAATCCCGGCATCCCTCCTCTCAAACCGCACTCCAGGAGGCGAAGGCTGCCGTGGCCTCACACCACTCTCACCTCGGGGATGTTGCTGGGGGATTTGGGGAGGGGGAGCTTCCCTGGAGCCAGGTGTGACTCCCCCTTCCCCCTGCATGCCTGTGAAAGGTGAGGAGGTGATTCCCTGCTCTAATCCCAGCTCTTAGTTGAGGATAGCTGTGCCTGCCACAGCCTGGGGGCCGGGGGCTGCAGGGGTGGAACGGGGAGCACTGGACGGGTTCTGAACCCCCAGAGCAGCTCCCCAGCCCAGCCACGTCCCTGGTGCAGCTGATGTCACTGGCCACGGCACTGGAGCGAGGATGATGAAGGTAAGGGTAGGATTCAAGGGGCTGTCCTGTTCCGTTTGGGATCAGTGGGATCCTATAAAAACCTTCTCCCCTGCAGAGCCCCAGCCTCATGTGCTGGATGGATCTTGGCATCAGGTGGGGCCCCCTCCCCCAGCTCGGGGTGATCAGAGACCCCTGTGCCCAGCCTCTGTCCAGCCTCCTGGAACCTTTATTCATGGAACAGAACTATGGAATTTGTGTTGGAATTTGTTTGTGTTGGAAGAGACCTTAAAGCTCATCCCGTGCCAGCCCTGCCATGGCAGGGACACCTTCCCCTGTCCCAGGGTGCTCCAAGCCCCATCCAGCCTGGCCTTGGGCACTGCCAGGGATCCAGGGGCAGCCCCAGCTGCTCTGGGCACCTGTGCCAGGGCCTGCCCACCCTCCCAGGGAACAATTCCTTCCCAAGATCCCATCCATCCCTGCCCTCTGGCAGTGGAAGCCATTCCCGCTTGTCCTGTCCCTCCAGGCCTTGTCCCCAGTCCCTCTCCAGCTCTCCTGGAGCCCCTTCAGGCCCTGGCAGGGGCTCTGAGCTCTCCCTGGAGACTTTCTAGGCTGAAAGCCCAGCTCTCCCAGCCTGGCAGAGCAGAGGCACTCAGAACATCCCTGTGGCCTCCTCTGGACTCATCCAGCAGCTCCAGCAGCTCACCCCACACTACTCCAACCATCCCCATTTCCACCAGAGCATCAACTCACTTTAGCCCACTGGGACCAGTTTGGTTCAGGGCCTCTCCCCCGTGGTGTTCCCATGCCCAGTGAGCTCCTGGGCTCTGTCCCAGCACGGCTCTGCCTGGCAAACACTGCTCCCTGCACAGGTGCTGAGCCAGCCGTGGGGCTGGGGGGAGGATCCAGCCTGATCCCAGCCTGAAACCAGCCTGATCCCACCCTGGTCCAAACCTGATCCCAGCCTGATCCCACCCTGGTCCAAACCTGATCCCACCCTGGTCCAAACCTGATCCCAGCCTGATCCCAGCCTGATCCCACCCTGAAACCAGCCTGATCCCAGCCTGATCCCACCCTGAAACCAGCCTGATCCCAGCCTGATCCCACCCTGAAACCAGCCTGAAACCAGCCTGATCCCAGCCTGATCCCACCCTGAAACCAGCCTGAAACCAGCCTGATCCCACCCTGAAACCCAGCCTGATCCCACCCTGAAACCCAGCCTGGTCCCACCCTGATCCCAGCCTGGTCTGAGGGGATTCACCGCTGCTGAGCTCAGCAGTGTCCCTGACTGCAGCCTCCCTGCACGGCCCCTCCCCAGGGCGCTGCGGGCTCCCGGTGTTGGTGCTGGGGCAGAGGGGAAGGGCTGGGGGGGCTCAGGGTGCCCAGCTCCCACTCTTCCAACGAGCTGCAGTCTAATAAATAACTCGAGCCCCAAACGGAGTTTCTTTATCACGCAGGAGTGAGCCAGCCTTGCAGCCTGGCTTTGGCCAGGCCATGCCTGCCTCGCACAGATTTGTTTTACTGCGCTGGCTACTCAGAGCCAATGGCCCCAATCCCATCCCTGCTGGAGGGAGATCTCAGAGCCCACAAAAACTGACCTAAGATGTTCTTTTTTTCCTCATCCCTGCTTTGCAGTATTGTAAGATGTGTTGAAAAGCCAGATAAGCCGGGCAGAGGCTCAGGAGGGGTGCCTGGGGATCTGGGAATGGCTGAGCCCTGAAATGGTTTCTGCTGGGAAACAGGCTCTTCCCCCACTGAGCAGGGCAGGGGGGGATTTTCCACTGCAGAACCCCATTTATCACCCACCCTAAATCGTCTGGCTGCGAGCTGGGCATGGCATTTTTCCTGCTTCTCCAGATCCTGGTAGAAAGGAAGGTTTAAAGCAGCATCCTGGGAATGCCTCCTGTTTTCCCCACAGCTGGAAGAAAAGCAAATGTAAAAATGCAGAGTTTCCCTAGAAAAATCAATCCCAACTCTGCACCCAGCTGCTGGAGCCAGCACAAAGCCTCTTGGATGTGGGTTCACGCCCTTGCTTTTGAAAGCCTTTAATTAGGAGGCAGCACTAATCAGGGCAGGAGAGTTTCCTTGATGGGGTGTTGCAGGGCAATGCCTGATCCTGGCTCCTGGCACAGCTGGGAAAGCTGGATCCACTCTCAGCTTGCATTGAGCTCTTCAGCAAGCAGGCTCGTGCCTCAGTTTCCCCATCTGGGTGCTCTCTCCCAGGGAATGCTGAGCTGCCGGGAGAATGTCTTTAAAAAAAATAAATCAAGGAGGTGTTTGTGTATTCTGCAAAAAGCAGCTCTGGGAGTCAGCTGAGGACAGTCCCAGCTAATTGGGAGGGGAGAGTTGGGTTTTATTTCCCTATCAGAGCCCCGGGAAGGCTGGGCTGGCACAGGGCTGCGGGCACGGTGAGGGGCTGGCAGTGCCCACAGCCCCAGGGCCCCTTTTGCTGCACCTCAGTGTCTTTTTCTTGGAGAGATGACAGGAGGGAGAAGGAAAAACACAGCGCCAGTGTGGCAGCAAGGCTACCCCTCCCTCAGTCGTCCCCAAGCCCCTTGGTGGGGACAGTTGGCTCCTTCCCAGCCCGTGTCAGTGCGACAGAGAACACAGTGCTCCTCCCAGCCAGCTGGGGACCAGGGAAAACCTTGTTTTCCTGCTTTTACACTGGGAAAAGGGCGACTTGGAGAGGTGCAACAAAGCCCCAAGGACCTGTCTGCCTCCAGCAGCTCCATCTCCATCCCTGGAGCGGGGATTTGCTCTTCCCCACCAAGCCGGTGCTCCTCGAGGGCTGAGACCCCACCGTTACCTCCCCCATCCCTTTTATTTTAGCTGATTCATGGAATTTCTGCTCTGGCAGGAGCGTGTTGCTTTAAGCTGTTTACTCGCGTTCGGGAGGCGACAGCTCACAGGGTATTTTTAGCTCTCCGGGTAGCGGAGCGGGATTAAAATGCAGTCAGTGTTACAGACGCTGGGGCTGAATCAGTATTCCTGCACAAGCCTCTCCGTGCCAGCCTTTTCCATTGAGTGTCTGAAAAACCCAAGTTTCCATGGAGACCCAGCTCCAGGGCAACCCGTTTTCCTTGCAAAAATAATGATAATAATAATTAAAAAAAAAAAAAAGAAAAAAAAAGGCAGCAGGTAGAGAGCGGGCGCAGGGGCTGGCCATGGGATGGCTCCAGGAGGAGGCTGTAAATCCCAGTCCCTTCCTGCTGGGGTGCCGGGGCTGTGGGTGTGGGTGGGAAATGCTGGTGAAGGTGGCTGGGTGTGGGCTGTGCTGCTCCATGCACCCCATGCCCCTTTGGTGGGTTTTGGGGGCTGGGTGTGCTGCCTCGGGCGCTGTTGCTGTGGAGGAAAGGGGCAACGTGGTGCCGAGGTTGGGTTTGGAATGGTGGAAACAGGAATTGTTACCCCACCTGCAGGAACTTAATGAGCTAAATCAGGAGATTCTCTTACCCACGTTGGATCTGTGCAGTCTTCTGCCTCAAGGCATCTCTGAAAGGGCTTTCCTGGGGCAGGTTTGTCTCCACTCCGATGCGCAGGAGCAGAAACGCTCTCAAAGGACACGAGGATGAAGGTGGTGGCCCAGGGTGACACCATGGGGCTGTCTTGTCTTGGTTTGCCTGTTGGCCAATGTAGAGACACCAACCACAAGACTCTCCCATGGAGAAAAGGCCAAAATGTTGGGTTCTCTGTCATTTTCTAGCTTGGCACATTTTCCCCTTCATGCCCCCCCTCCTGCTGCATCTTCCATGGTAATTTGGAGAGAAAAAAGAGAAAATTCTTCATTCTTGCAGGACTTTTCTCTAACTGCAGCCCTGTGGGCAGGACTCTCCCCAGCTGGTGCAGTGACAGTGTTGGGTGGCAAAGTGAGAGAAAAGCCAGTGCTCCCAGTGTGGCACTGGAGAAGATTCAGCGAGAGGGACCCAGACATGAGATGGCTGTTTGGTTTTCCCCACAACCACAGCATGACTGGCCTGGGGACTTATCCAGCAGCACTCTTGGAGACCCTCCTTTGTGGGGATGTGGGCATGGGTGAGATGCTGAACCCAGGAGCTGATCTCTGCTCTTGCAGCTCCAGCACTGGGGTGGCACCCGGGGATGATTCCCAAACGATTCCCACACCTTTGAGCCCACCAGATCCAGGCTGGAGCCACAGCATTTCCTGCCACTTGTTTTCCCCCTGCTACGGTGGGATTTTTCCATGTGGTGACCCAGCATGCGGAAACCTTGAAAACCTGACCTGGAGCCACTTGTAGCTGCCCCAAGGGAGGCTGAAAAGCACGATGAGATCGAGGACAAAGCAGAGGCCAGCTCCTGGTCAGCCCCGGCACTGCCTCCCTGCACAGGAATGCTGCATCTGCAGGAACACTGACACGGAAATGGTGCGGCTGCTGGGCAGAGACGCGGCAGGGATGGACCATCTCCGGGGGATGAGCTGCTCCTGGGAGCAGAAGGCTTCCCAGACCCAGGGGTCCTGGGGAGATCTCTTAGAGCTGTGTGTGAGGGCAGGTGGGATCCAGGGAGAAGGCTGCAGACAGACACGAGCCACCAAACCACATGTGCAATCAGGCACTTCAAGGCCACGTTGTCCACAGCACAGTTCATTATTTTGATTTTCCAAACCAGTCATGAGCAGCCACGGTTGAACAAATTGCTCCATTTTCAAAGCAGAGTTTGTGCTTTGCCATCCATTACCTGGGGAAAAATCCTGAAATCCCATCTGAGGAGAAGCTTCCTCGCTTTCTCAGAGGTGTTTTCATTAGAAGAGCAATGGGCGTTTAACATCCCGTGTCCTCCGAGCTGAATCCAACTCACAAACTTGTACCAATCCAAATGATTTTTGCTGCAGCTCCTCTCAGCCTGATTGATTAACATTTCTGCCCAAGCAAAGGAAATGTCCTGTGGAAAGGCTTCTTTTGATCTAAAAACTGTTGTCATCGGCTTTTTTTTAATTGAGAACCACTTCCACTGGCACTAAGAGCTGCTCCCCCAGCCCTGCCCTGTGCTCAGCACGCCTGAAACTGTTCCTTTCCAACGGATTGTTTTCCAGGATTGGAAACAGCTGACACGATGGCATTTCATCTCCATTCACAGAGAATTTAGGCAGACTTGTTCCTATTCAGGCCGTGCTCAGAAAATGGGATGTTTTCCTTGTTCTTGGTAATAAAAGAGGAAAAAGGTCATTTTTCTGCCCAACTCCTTGCTCTTTGTAGTCCTGGAAACTGTGTCATTCCCCACGGAGTCCAGGGGGTGCTACAGAGGCACTTTGGCGCTGCAGGGTTGTGGTTGGATTGTGGATTCAGCCGAGGTTTGGCACAGGTCAGGAGAGGGCCAGCCCTCCCTGTGCTGCTGGGGTGGACACTCCCCTGGGATGCACGGTGTGATCTGATCCCCTGGGAATGCTGTCACCGCAGCAGGAGTGTCCCAGGGAGTCCCCTTCTCCCCGGGTCGGGGACCACTTGCCAAGGGCATTCTCTAAATGCTGCCAGGAGCTCTGTGGTAACCAGGGGCTGATTTCGTGCGTGTCTGAGGCTGCATGAAACACATGCAAACGAATTCCCTCTCATCCCTGCCCAGGCTCTCCATTGCCAGCCTTTGTTTTCTTCCCAGCATGAGCAAGGCTCTGGCTTTGCTTCCTGCTCCCAGAAAATGGTATTTCTGGAACAGCCTGCAAGGAAAACAGCCAACCAACCAGCCAACCCACTAACCAACCAACCAACCCACCAACCAACCAGCCAACCAACCAACCAACCCACCAACCAACCAACCCGCCAACCAACCTGCCAACCAACCAACCTGCCAACCAACCAACCAACCCACCAACCAGCCAACCAGCCAACCCACCAACCAACCAGCCAACCAAACAGCCAACCAGCCAACCCACCAACCAACCCACCAACCCACCAGCCAACCAACCCACCAGCCAACCAACCAACCAACCCAGCAACCAACCAGCCAACCAACCAGCCAACCAGCCAACCAACCAGCCAACCCACTAACCAACCAACCCACCAACCCACTAACCAACCAACCCACCAACCAACCAGCCAACCAACCAGCCAACCAGCCAACCAACCTACCAACCCACCCACCCACCAGCCAACCAACCAACCCACCACCCCCCAAACCAACCAGCCAGCCAACCCACCACCTCCCAAACCAAACTGTAGCACTCCAGATATGCACTGCCTTTATTTCAGTAACCTGGCTGAACTCTCCACGGGAGCCCGTGGCCCTTCCTGGACAAAGGAAGGGTTTTGCAGCTTCATTCAAAGGCTGCCCTCAATGTTCTTAGTGGTGTTTTCCAACCTCAGTGATTCCGTGATTCCCAGCAGTGATGGGAAGCAGGGATGGCCAGGCAGGGGTGGGCAGAGGCCGGTGATAAACTCGATGTATTTAAGCCCTGGTGGGAAGCGTTCTGCAGCAGAGCACAGAGTCCCCCTTGAGCGCAGAGGGTGCAGGAGACACGGCCAGGGAAGAGGGGAGAAGTCCAAGGAGCAGCTTTCACTATGGCCATGGAACACTTTGGGTTGAAGGGGACCCTAAATCCCACCCCATCCCACCTCCTGCCATGGCAGGGACACCTTCCACTAGCCCAGGCTGCTCCAAGCCCCATCCAGCCAGGCCTTGGACACTGCCAGGGGTGGATGGCTGCTTCCAGCTGGAAGAGATCCCATCTCCTCCCAACCTGGCAGCAAAGGGAAGGTCAGTGGTGCCCAAGCAGCTCTGCCAGGCTGCAGCAGCTCCTTGCAGGGTCAGCCCAGCACTGTCCCCTTTGAATGTGTTTCCACTTTCCCTGCAACCCCCCCCAGCCCCTCTCCAGGGGATCCCAACCCCCCCAGCCCCTGCTTTGCATTTATAGCTGCCACTTGCAGCTCTCTTGTTGTTTTCTGCTGTTCATTTAAAAAAGGCAGCTGACACCATCTCGCTGCTCATGGAAGGAAACTATTTAGGGACACAACCAGTGGGTTTTGGAAAACTTACCATAACGGGAGAGCTGCGGTTCCTTCCAGGCGTGCACCCTGCCTGCTCCCTGCCAGCCAGCTCTGCTCAACAGGACACTTTTAATGGGATGTTAACAACTCAAAAAAATACCACAGAGCCGTTTCAGAGCAGAATAATTGGGAGTCAGAGGCAGCTGGGGGGCTCTTCGTGCTTCCCCAGTGTTGTCCCTCTTGGAGAGGGACGTCACATTCCCGTCACTGGTTTAAGTGTCCTTGGAGCCAGTCGGGTATGCTGAAAGCCAGGGTGAGCTGAGGAGCTTGGCAGGGCTGGGATTTGTGGGGAGAAATGGCTTTTTGAGAGGCTGGGGCTATTAAACAACTCATCCGGAGCAGCACTTGGGAAGAGATTTAGGAGGAGAAGGGAAGGGGCAAGTTCTCCTCCCTGGTCTTGGCTGTGGCCGTGATGGGGGTTGTGTTGTCTCTGTGCAGCAGAATGGGAGCTCCTGTATAGCAGAAAATGATGGGGATAAATTGGGGATAGATGGTGAGAAACCCCCTTGGTATCCTCCATCCTCTGCTAAAACCCCTCAGGAGACACTGTGGATTAAAATTCCTGTTTGTGGGGCTGCTGCTCTGATCTTGGGCAGCCCCTCCTGCCCCTTGCTTGGAATTCTTGAGCTTTTGCGGCTAAATTTAGCCCTTTTGGGGCAGGAGGGGTATGGAGGAGGGTAGATGATAGATAAGGAGGAGGAGAAGCACTTCTTTCACTCTGGGCCCATTGTCTAATCAAAGGGAGCCCGACTTTAAAGGCTCCTTGTTCAGCCGACAGGGAACATCCATCATTAAAAATGTTCAAGGGCTTTTGTTCCTCAGTACCTCTTTGAAATTGCTGGCAATGACCAGGCTTGGAGCAACCTGGTCTAGTGGAAAGTGGCCCTGCCCCTGGCAGGGGGTTGGAACACGATGGGCTTTAGGTCTCTTCCCTCCAAAACCATTCCAGGATTCCAGGATTATAAACAGAGCCTTGGCCGTGCTGCTCCTTCCCCTCCTCATCAGCCCCCAGGCAACACAGCGGGGACCCAGCCCCTAGGAGAAGGAATTTAAATTCAGGAGCTCCTTGGGCTGGGATCTCCCCACCCCAGAATGCAGCATGCAGTAGGAATTGTCTTTTTTTCATGCTCAGCCCCTCTCCCCATTTCCCTCTGAAACTGCACGGATGTTGCTGGAGCCAGAGAGGCATCTGGGGACAAATCAGGGATGTTTTCCTCTCTCTTGTGTGTAAAAAGGCCGCTGTCCTAAACCAGCTGTAACCAAAACGTCAAGCCAGGGGAGGGAGGTGGTGCACGGGAGGGTTCAGCTCTCAGATCTGCACCGCCTGTTGGGCTCATGGCTTTTTGGGTCGGGACCCGCTTTTGTCGCCTCCCATGGACCGCTCTGGGGGCAGGATGGGGCCAGGACACTCTGCAGAGGACTCAGCTGCGGGGGAGAGACGCGGGCGGGGAGGGGCGGTGGGCGCTCCGGCCGTGCCCAGGATGCTGCTCCCGGCGGATCGATGCTAATCCCGTTGTCTGTGCTGCAGAGCCGGAACCGCCCCGAGGGCGACGGGCAGGAGCGAGAGGTAAATCGGGATGGCTCCCGAGGCGCTCGAGTCCCTCCTGGCTGCCAGCTCGTCCTAAAAGAGGCGCACCAAGGGATTCTCAACTTCCACAGCGGGCATGGAGCTGCTGTTGAGGGAAGGGCTCCTGTCTCTGGTGCTCACGGGTTGTGCCCGTCCTCAAAACCTCACCAGGAGGGAGGAAAAAAGAGAATTTTCTTAGCGAGCTCCATCCTTTGTGAGCCCCAACCTTTACTCCTGGCTCCTCTCCCCACATTTCGTTGCTGCTTTTTCCCTCCGCGTTTTCAGCCCGCAGGGTGAAATCATCCCCGGAGCTGCCACCACAGGTGCGCCCCTGTCCCCCTCAACACCCCGCTGCTGCTGCGTTTCCACAGGATCACACCCTTCCCGAGACGCGCCAAGAACCATTCTCCGGGTTTCTCCCTCCACATTTCCCCCGTGGAGGACGCAGGCGGATGGGTTTTGCCTGGCCTGATTGAAATTCGCCTCAGCACACCCCGGCTGGCGATCGGTCCCGCCGATCACCGCCCCGAGCGGCGGCCGAGCGGCTGAAAGGCGCCGAGCGGGCCCCGAGAGCCCCGGGCCCGCGGATGGGGCTGGGGGCGAGCGGGACCTGCGGGCTGGGGGGCTGGGGGCGAGCGGGACCTGCGGGCTGGGGGGGGCTGGGGGGGGCTGGGGGCGAGGGGGACCGGCTGGGCTGGGGGGGCTGGGGGCGAGCGGGACCGGCTGGGCTGGGGGGGCTGATCGGCTGGGCTGGGGGCGAGAAACGAGCGGGACCGGCTGGGCTGGGGGGGGCTGGGGGGGGGCTGAGGGCGAGCGGGACCTGCGGGCTGGGGGGGCAGATCGGCCCAGGGCGGAGGAGATTGCTGCCAGGGGATGGGATCCGTCCCTCCGCTCCCGTGCCCGCGGCAGGCTCGGGCGCACGGCCGGGAGAGGAGCAGATCGCCAGCCCCGGCTCTGCCACCGCTGCACTTTCCAGCCTCGGGCGCATCATTTAACTCCCAGATTCGGCTTTGATAGCCCAAATCAAGGCTGCCGGCGCGCTCTGCCGCTTCCAAAAGGCTGCTTTGGCTTTTCCCTTGGATTCTGCTCATTTTTGTGGCTAGAGGAGCCCATTGTGTTCGGTAACTTTGACTTCCTGCATTAGACAGGCCATGAAATGCTGCGTGGTGCTGAGCCTTATTATTAGCATTTATTACTGCGGAGGGAACGGGCTCGGCGAGCGCGGCTCCATGGGTGGGGAGCTTTTTAAAGCAATCACCTACGGCCATGCAACCTGTTATGAAAGCTCTGCATAACCAGGATGAATTTGTTATGTTGGTAATTAGAGGAAAATCAACCTCTCTTGACAGAGAAGAGCCCGGTGTGTTTGTTCTGGAAATTAGGGGGGTGGGCACGGCTGTTGGAGGTGTTTCCTCCCCACGTCAGGCTTGTTTTGCTCGTGCAGGTGGGGATGGTGGAGGCTGGCAGCCCAAGGAGCTGTGTTGGCTCCTGTGATGCCTGCCAGGAGCAGGGCTGGCTGCCTGGCTCTCCTTGTGGGCACAGGGGCCGTGCTGGGGTAATTCCTGGGTAGGAAAATGCAGTGCTGAACTCTCGATCATACGTTCCCCAATCATCCTCCGCTTCCACACCGTGCCCTGGGGATGGTCTGGGCTCAGAGCTGCCTCCTCCACCCCTGCTGACCAAGGAACACTGGTTTTTTAGCACTGAAAGCTCTGGCCTGGGCAGGATCTTATGGAATGAGGGGTGTGAAGGGCATAAAACGGGACCCACAAGGCCAAAGCCAGAGTGGGATTTGGTTCTGGGTGGAAGGCAAGAGCCAAGAGAAGCCTTGAGAAAGGGGAAGAGCTGGAGATGGACACTGGAACAGACTGCCCGGGGAGCTGGGACTCTCTCTGGAGATTCCAAACCCACCTGGGTGTCCCTGTGCCTCTGCCTTGGCAGGGGGGTTGGACTGGGTCATCTCCAGATCTTCCAAGCCTGCCCAACCTTCCCACCCTTCCATGGTTCTGTCAGAGGCGGCAGTGGGATGGGCACAGGGTCAGGGCAGCACAGCCTGGAGGGCAGTTTGGGAAGGGGTTCGTGGGCACCGTGGTTGCTGGGATGTTCCCAAGGAGCAGGACAGGAGCAGGATGGATTTAACACAGGAGCCACAGCTTTAATCTTCATCCTTCTGCTCCCTGTGCCCACCGCCAGGGTTTCTGCCCACCTTGGTCCCTCCCCGTGGCTGCCAGCTCTGCCCCCTGCACCACTGGGTGACAGTGCCACCGCCTTCAACCACACCAGTACCTGGCACCACTCCACACGACCCCCAAAGTGACCATCTCAAGGGCTTCTGTAGACCAAAACTCAGTGAAAAGGGCTGTGGGGGAGGCTGGAATTTTTGCTACACCTGGAATTCTTTTCCTCCCTCCTGCACACTGGTGCCTGGGGAGGAGGAAGGATGGCAGGACCTGAGGAGCTTTGGGGCTGGAGCCAGTGCTGGGTCCTGCAGGACCCTCCCTGCTGCTGGAGAAAGGCAGTGCAGGGAGAGGGAGAGGGAGTAGGACAGGCTGAACTCCTGGAGACACTCAGACCAGCTTCTCTCCCCTCTGATTTGGTTTAAATTAAGCCATCTGGTCACTTTAAATGGTCAATTATCTCAGCTGCTGCTCCTCTCCCCGTGGGAACAGTGGCCAGAGGGGAGGGGGAATGCTGGAGGGCTGCACCCCTGGCCCTGAGGAAAAGGTGGATGCCATGGCCACGGGTGTGATCTCCCCCTCGGTATCCCAAGCAAACTGGAGCCAGTCACCTGGGAAGATCACAGCCCTGCTCCACTGGCCTTGGAGGAGGGTTCAGAGCCAGTCTCAAATCCATCTAATCAAGTCGAGCGTGGTGTGCCCTTCTCTGTCTGGTGTCCTTGGGAGTCCTTTCCCGGGCAGCAGCTCCAGATCAAGTGATCAGAGCTCTCACCACGATGCTGTGCCTCAGAGAAAGGAGGGGAGGCAGTTTCACCAGGATAGAGGGGCTGGAGCAGCCATGGGGAACGACAGCCCGAGGCTGGAGCAGGACCCAGAGTAACCCAGGGTGGGATTTTGCTCCATTTCTGCCCATTCCCCCTGTTGCTCACCTTCCTGGTTCTTCAGGGATGTCTTCAGCCTGCCCTGGGTGGGCACCCACGGTTATGGGGAGGGACCCTCTTCTCTTTGGGCAGCTCAGAGGCTCACCCAGAGCGTGCTGGGGGTCCCAGCCAGGTCCCCTCAGCGTGGGCTGCCAGCCCCTGGCTGAGCTTTGCTGAATGCCCTCTGCCCTGCCATGCTGGATGGTCACCTGTGCCAGTGTCATGGAATCCTGGAACAGTTTGAGCTGGAAAGGACCTTAAAGCTCGTGCTGTTCCACCCCTGCCATGGGCAGAGGCACCTTCTACCAGCCCAGATTGCTTGAAGCCCCAGCCTGGCCTTGGACACTTCCAGGGATCCAGGGGCAGCCACAGCTGCTCTGGGCACCCTGTGCCAGGGCCTGCCCACCCTCCCAGGGAACAATTCCTTCCCAATATCCCATATATCCCTGCCCTCTGACAGTCTGAACCCATTTTCCCTGTCCTGTCACTCCAGTTCCTGATGAGGGGTCCCCCTGCCGCTTCCTTGTGGCCCCTTCAGACCCTGGAAGGAGCTCTGAGGTCTCCACACAACCTTCTCCTCTCCAGGCTGGACATTGCCAGCTCTCTCAGCCTGCGTCACACTGAGCAACACACCCAAATGCCACCTCTCCATCAGTGCAGCACCTGATGCTGCACCAGCCCCCCAAACTCAGCACCCCAAACCCTGCCCCCAAACCCATCCCCCACAAACCAGCCCCCCAAACCCAGCTACCCCAAGCCCAGCACCCCAAATGTAGCCCCCCAAACCCAGCACCCTAAACCAAACACCCCAAACCAGCCCCCAAACCCAACACCCCAAATCCAGCCCCCAAACCCAGCCCCCCAAACCAAACACCCCTAACACAGTTCCCTAAACCCAGCACCTCAAACCCAGCCCCCCAAACCCAGTACCCTAAACCAAACACCCCAAACACAGCCCCCAAAACCAGCCTCCAAACCCAGCCCCCCAAACCCAACACCCCAAACCCAGCCCCCCCAAACCCAGCCCCCAAACCCAGCCCCCCCAAACCCAGCCCCCAAACCCAGCCCCCAAACCCAGCCCCCAAACCCAGCCCCCCCAAACCCAGCCCCCAAACCAGCCCCCTGCCATACAGCCCGGGGAGGACACAGGCTATGGGTGCTCATTGCCAGCTCCTCGCTGAGACCTGACCCGTCATCCCCGAGGAGCTGTGAGCTCTCTGCAGGGCTGTGCCAGGGACACGCCAGCCTGGTGCCCTGTGCCACCAGCAGCCTTAGTGGGGACAGCAGCACTGAGAGGGAAGGGCTGGGAGGCCACGGTTTGCCAGGGAAGGGATGGGAGACCATCAGCTCTGGGGGGAAGAACTGCAGTGGAAGAAGTGGGTGAGATGGAGGGGGAGGAGGTAGAGGGGGCATCCAGGGCTCCAAAGTGCCTCTGGGTGCTGGTAAAACTGCCCAGGACAGCCGGGGAAGGGAAGGGTGCTGGTCCTCAAGGGAGAATTTGCCCACTCCAGTGTCCCAGCAGTGTCTGTGTCCCCAGCTCTCCAGCGCCCTTGGAGAGCACCTCTGTCCAGCTGTGCAGTGGTCACTGTGGCTCTGAGCATGCCACTGATGTGCAGTGGTCACCGTGGCTCTGAGCATGCCACTGATGTGCAATGGTCACCGTGGCTCTGAGCGTGCCACTGATGTGCAAAGGACACCCACTCTGCCTGGGATAAAAATCACAGAATACCCTGAGTGGGAAGGACCCACAAGGATCGAGTCCATCCCCTGCCCTGCACAGACACCCCCAAATCCCACCCTGGGCATCCCTGAGAGCATTGTCCAACGCTCCTGGAGCTCTGGCAGCCTCGGGGCCGTGCCCATTCCCTGGGGAGCCTGGGCAGTGCCAGCACCCTCTGGGGAAGAACCTTTTCCTGCTCTCCAGCCTGAGCCTGCCCTGGCGCAGCTCCAGCCCTTCCCTTGACTCCTGTCCCTGTCATAGGGAGCAGGGACCGCAGCTGTCCCTCTGCTGTCCCTCTGCTGTCCCTCTGCTGTCCCTTGGGATGATGTTGCAGACACCAACGAGGTCTTCCCTCATCTCCTTCTCCAGGCTGAACAGACCAAGTCCCCTCAGCCCCTCCTCATTAGGCCCCTCCAGACCCTTCCCCACCCTGGTGGCTTCCATTGGATGCCCTCCGGTGGCTTCACATCTTTTTTATATTGTGCTGTCCAGAAGTGCCCCAGGACTGGAGGCGAGGCTGCCCCGGCGCAGAGCAGAGCAGAGCAGGACAATCCCTGGCCAACGATGCTGTAAAGAGTGACCAAGGCTCTTCCCTGTTCTCCTCCCTTGGCCTGTCTGTCCGTCCATCTCTCACACCCCTCTCACACCCACGCTGCTCTGAGCACAGCAGGAGCTGTGACCCGGCTCTGCTCCGGGCCACGTGCCCAGCTCTGGCTTGCAGCAGCTCTGGGTGTCCTGGACCTCCCCCAAGAGCATCTGTAAGCAATCCACCTTCCCAGAGCTCCTGGCAGCCAGGCTGGCTGGTCTGAGGGTTCAGTGGGGGCTGTCCCAGTGACTGACCCGGCCATGGGAGGACGGGGTTAGATCCAGAGTCCGGGTTGTGGCACTTGACGCTCACTTGATAAAACATTTTCGAAGCTGTGGGGTCTCCTCTCCATGTCCTGGGTGTCTCCTGGGGTCAGGCTCTCCCTCTGAGGGGCATTTTGGGGCATCTCACCCCATCTGTACCTCTGTCAGCCTGAAGCTCGTGGATGCTGCTGAGCTCCTGACAGACCAGGATCCTGGATCCACCCCAGATTGATCTGTGCTGAAATACAGACACAGGAGCTGATGGAGAATCTCCAGGGCTGGATGTGCAACAGGACTTCCAAAGGACCCCAGCTGAGAAGATTTACAGTGAGCCACAGTTTCCCATCCTCAGTTCTTCTGTGCCATCTCCCAGGCAGGATTTGGGGAGATTTTTTCCAACAACAGCCAAATCCTCCCGGCAGCTCCAGCCTGCATTTGAGTGAGGTGTGAGAAACCACCTCGGTGCCAAATGCTGAGCACACGGGCAGAGCCCAGGGAGGAAGGGGCTGCACCAGCTCACCCAGTTTGGTTTGCTGGGAATGCTCTGAGCGCGTCTCTGGTGGTTACCATGGTTAGAACCTGATTGTTGGCAGGCTCAGCTTCGGGGTCATTTTGCACCAAAAAGGAGCAGCCGGGGTCTCTTAAAGCATTTTGGAGAGATTTGAAGAAAAATAGAAGCTCTGAGTATCTTCAGGCCCTGGGATTTGCTCTTGTACTTGTGCTACTCCACCTGCCTGTAGGACAGTTTGGAGGAGCTTTACTGGCAATCCAGGCTGGACTCTGGTGCAGAAATCTCACCAGTGAATCCTTGGGGCTGCTCATCCAGCACGGTGCAGGTTAAAATCCTGCCTGGGCAGAGGGGCTGGGGGAGCTCCCTGGGAAGCAGGGCCTCATCCTGGATCTATTCCCTCAGAGGGATCCCCATTTTCTGGTTTATAATGTGCTCCCGTCTTCATTTTCTGCTGGATCCTGTTGACTCAACACTTCACGAGGCCTGGAGATGCCTGAGCAGCTGGGGAAGTGCCACAAAAGAGCTGAAGGTGAGTT
This sequence comes from Motacilla alba alba, assembly GCF_015832195.1. NCBI lineage: Eukaryota > Metazoa > Chordata > Aves > Passeriformes > Motacillidae > Motacilla > Motacilla alba. Next base: position 1,886,339 of record NC_052041.1, read on the forward strand.
GCAGATAAGGAGATTTGGGGGAAGGTAGAGATGGAAAGCCACGGAGAAGAAGCCAGGAGCAAAGGAGCATTCCCCCTTTCCTGCTGGAAGCCAGCAGGCAATCCTGCTTCTTCCCACTCAGCCAGACTAAATCCCCACGGACACCTGAGAAACGCCCAAACCAAAGGGGCCAGCATGAGGGGGAGACTGCTGTGGTGGGATGAAATCAGGGCTGGGGAGGAATCGCCTGTGAAAAGAATGGATGGGAAGGGTGAGGGCAGAGCTGGAAGGGCGAATCACGCCTGCAGGGAAGATGAATGAGCCCACGGCTGCAGATGAATGAAGGCTTCACAAGGACAGCAGCCTAGGTGGAGATGAAAGGGTTAAACCAAGGAACTAGTTTCTCCTCAGCACCAGCCTGGGGTTTTGCACTGGTTTGTGTTTCTCCCCTGGCAGTGTTTCAGTGCACTAACCCATGTGTGCACACACTCTGCTCTTCCCCCGAGGGCTGCCTGGGAAAATAACCTCTTCCATCTGCGGGGCCTTATTAGCTCCAGGAACGGGTGATTTTCCACAGGTGTCAGATGAGAAAATTGAGATGTAAAGCAGAGAAACAGCTTGGCCCAAGGTGGAAAATAAATTGGGTTTGGGGCCATGGCTGGACCCGCTGTTTTCTCACGGCAGGCTGGGATGTGCCTCTGCCTTTGAGCAGGGGCTGGTCCCAAGCATCAGGACCAGGAGTAGATCTCATCCTGACCACGGAGGTTTAATCTAATTTAAGATTACAGAGGTTCTGAAAGCTTTGTTTGGTGCCTGGGTGAGGCTGCAGAGGGGAATATTCCGTGCTGGGTGCTCTTGACTGGTGATTAGCAGCACCCTGAAGCCAGAGGGGGCCGGCCCGCTGAGCTCTGCCCTGGGCCAGCCCTGTTGCTATTCTTGCTCAGCCCTGTCTGCTCTTTTTTGGGCTGGTTTTTGTCCTCAGCCAGTCAGGCACCCCATCTCCCAGACAGGAGAGATGAAAATGAGCTCTTGTCCTCTCTGGAGGAGAAGATCAGGGAGAGACACAGAGAAAAAGTGAGGGAAATTAAGCAGAAATAGCTTCAGGGGTCATTTAAAAATATCCCCACGACTGCCTTAAATATATATTTAGCAAGAATTCATAGTCCATGGCTGAAGGAGCTCCAGGCACCAAATGTACAGTGTGGTTTTTGATAAAGACCCCCAGGATTTATCACAGCTTAGAGGGGAAGAAGGAGGAATGGAGATGGGATGGAGGTGAGGGAGATCCCGGGCAGGAGGACGCTGCAGGGTTGCTCCTGTGCCTGTGAACTGCCCCCACACTGCATAAAGCCACATGTCGAGCCTTTTGGGTCTCTAAAACAAGATCCTTTCCCACCAGGATCTCCCAGTAGGGGTCCCGTTGATGGGGTTGGCCTGGCACCCAACCTATGGAGATCCAGTGGGTCCCACCAGCCTGCCTGTGGCAGGTTTGTGGTGATGTCACCCTGTTCTTCATGGTTCTCCTTTGGGAGTAACAGTTCCTGGTGCCTCTGCTGGACAAGGACAGCCTAGCCTGGGTCCTTGTCCCCGTGGAGGCTGGGAGCACATGAGGAGGTGCTGGAATGAGCCTTCTGGAAGTGAACTGCTGATGGACCACCCAGAGGGATGGGAAAGCATGGAACTAAATCCATAATGCAGCGTCCATGAGGAGACACAGGGGCAGGTATGGTCCCATGGGATGAAGAGCATGGAGCCACCACAGGGATGAAGCTTGGTGGGTGTGGATCACTGGGGTGGCCCAGAGTGACGCTGTGCTCTTTGCATCAGTTGGGATTGAGATCCCGAAGCATTGCCCACTCCCAGTTCTCTGGAAATGAGAAGATTCCCTTGTTCCTCAGATGATCCTGGGCTAAAAGCCCCTGTGAAGAGCAGCCCTCAGCGCCCAGGTCTGCCCAGGAGCTGTGCCACCAGCCAGCACCATGAATTATTCACAGCTCCTCCACAGGGTGGAGGATCCCCTTACACCTGGAGAAGTGTCTCCTTGAGCAGCACAGCCCTGCCCAGGGCTGGAAACACAAGATCTTGAAGGAATTGAACTCACACATTTCCTCCTCAGGTCCAGCGCTGCTCCAACGGCAGAGTCAGGCGAGGTTTTGACTTTGGAGCTCTGACTGAAGGTTGGTGGGTGTCTCCTTACAGACCTAGGGCCTTATTGATTGTCTCCTGCCTGAGCTCCCTCCCCATCCAGGCTGGAACTGTTCCCCTCGAGATGACAAATGGAGCTGCCAGCCTCTGGCTTATTTTAATTGCCATTTTTCCCTTCTCCTGGTGACACAAAGACGTGATGAATCCATGCTGGAGCACCCGAGACAAGACGTGCTGGGGGCTGGGTGGGTGCATCACCCACCCCTACGTACGGAAAAACTGCTCCCTGAACCCCCCCAGTGTGGGGAAACTGAGGCACTGGAGCTGGTTAGGAGGAGGTGGGAAATTGTCTGCAGATGAACGAGATGAGAAACCAGTTTTGGGCTGGCTGTGCATTGCAGGAGATAGGAAGGGCAGATAACTAGGAAAAATCCTGGAGTTTTGTGGTGAGCACGTGTCCTCAGAGCTGAGGGATCCCAGGCACCTTCTCTGGCTCTCACCTGTGCCCTGGGGTGAAGCATCCCAGCACACCACCTTTTGCACTTGGGAAGGTGTTGGGGAGGAAGGAAGGTGGCGGGAGGATTTGGTCCATTCTCCTCCAGGGCTGCAGGCAAGGCCCCGAAGGGACAGGGACAGGGGAGGACGTGCTGCTTGGCATGGCATGCTCCACTCCCCCCGTGGCTGGAGCCTGTCACAGGGAAGAGCTGCCAGACGTGACACACACCACCCTGAAGGTGGAGGGAGATGGGGATGATCCGTAGAGGTGTGGAAGAGAGGTGTGAGGTGCCTGGAGCTGGCTGGCACATGGAGCTGTCTCCTGGGGCCATCTCCTCCATCTCTCTGTGAGTGCCGGGCGCTCCGCAGGCTCCTGCCCAGCGCCTCCCTTCCCGGCTGCTTGGCAAATGGTTGGAAAATGTCTTTTGCCGCAGGCTGGGTCCTTGTCCCTCCCCGCTGGGACACAGGGAAGGGCGCAGGTCTCGCTGCTTGTCTCACTGTCTGGCTCCTCAGAGCATCCTTAGCGCTGCCTCTTCCTCCCGGAGCAAGTGCCACTGTCGCTTGTCCTGCAAACACGTCACACGCAGCGGTGACGTTAGAGCTCAGATCAGGGCTGGGGGGAGGGGGGGTCTCCCCCATTTTCCTTCCCTCTCCCTATCCAAGGAGAATCCTTTGCCAAAGGCAGCCAAGAGCCCTGGCTGGGATAGAGCCTCTGGTGTTTGGGTCGTTTTGGGCACTTATGGTTATGTGATGTGCCCCCTCCAGAGCTGCCACCTGTTTGGTGTCTGCCCAGCAAGCCCCAGCTCGTCCGTCATTCCTGGCCGTGTCACCGCGTGGTGACATGGAAATGGCTCCAGCGTTTAAAGGCGCCTGCCTGCCGGGATCGCGGCGGGAGCACAGATGGGCCGAGTCCCGCTGGGCCCTGCTGCTCCTCCCGAGCACGGGGAGCTGCTGAGGCAGGCGTGGCGATGGACCAGGTCCCTGCCTCTCGGTGGAAGGCTCTGGGAGGGAGCAGGATGTCAATTTGGGCTGCTCTGAGCACAGGTAACGCTTGGAAGGCAAAGGCGGCAGCTTGCAGGGGGCAGATGGACCGGAGACAGAGCGGAGCCAAAGCACCTGAAGCCCGTGGATGTGTGCAGCTTCCCAGGGCTCCGCTTGGCTTCCTCGGGCTGCATCCCTGCGGGAGGAGCTGCAGGGCCCGGCCACGAGGGATCGGGGCTGGGCACCCAAAATCAGGTGGCTCCATCCTGTACAGACGTCACCGTCCCTAGTGGGGACATCCTCAGCAAGTCCCTGGGAGGGAAACGGGACCAAGAGCATGGGGGATCCTGGTGCCCAAAGCTCTGGAATTCTGGGTTCATGTCCGTGCACCAGGTCTCCTCAGGACACAGGGCTTTAGAGAAGGATGTGGCCCTGCAATGCAATCCCTGAAATGCCTTAATTCTCCCTGTACTTTGGGGGTTTATTCTTCCTTCTCCATTAATCTCTGAATATTAGGTGGAAAGCGAACAATTACCGTGCTAATGGCTCCATAAATTCCGTCATTACTTATTAAACTCGAGCCCTCCCCACGCAGCGGAGGAAAAGAGACGAAATGGAGAAGAAAAGGGAGCGGAGGGGGGTGAGGAGCCAGGGCAGAGGGTCTCGGGCTGGGCTGCGGCGGCGGGGCCGGCTCAGACGCGGTGATTCACGGGCTGTCGTTGCCCTCTGCCGGCAGCGGGACGGGCAGGGGCTGCCTGCCCTGCTCCTCGCTGCTCGGCTCTCGCTGCTCGGCGGGCAGAGCCCCGGCATCCCCGGGGCCGGGGAGCCGCGGGCCGTCGGGGGCTGCTGCTGCTCAGGATGCTCCGCAGAAGTCGCTGCTTGGGGACGATGGAGAGCGGAGCTCACGGCTACGCGAGCTTGGCTTTAGCAGCGGTTTGACCCGGCAGCGGCACGGGCGAGGGCGAGGAATCCTGAGCTGTCTCCATCCCATCCCGCCGGGCAGCGCTTTCCCGGCTGCGGGGAGAAATCTGCTCCCTCCCGGCTTTCCTCGAGGTGCCGCCTCGCTGCTCGCTGCCAAACCTCCCCGGCATCCCGCAGCGTGGATGTTCTCCAGGTTCTTTTCTGCTGGCCGAGGCGAGGCCCGGGCCGCTGCGGGGATGGCAGCCACCGTTCCAGGGGAAGCTTCGCCTCGGTTCCAGGTCGGAGAGCGCGGCAGCGCCGCTCCCGGGAGGGCTCTTGTGGCCTCGCCCGAGCGGAGCTAATGGATTTCCATGTCTCCAACAGCCAGCTGGGATGCGAGCACGTCTCGGCAGCTGGGCTGAATGCAAAACTGCAAACAGGCAAATGCCTCCCCAGCAGAGGGGCTCCCCAGGCAGCCTGCCTGGATCAGTGGGATTGGAGAGGGAGCTCTGGGATCCATCCAAGGAGCTCACTGCGTCTCCTCCTCCATCAGACCCACCTGCTCCTCTGCGATCTGCTCCAGCTGGGTTTGGAAAGGAAAACACACGGTTAAACCCCAAGACAATGGTTTTGGTTTTGTTGTTGTTGGTTTTGGTTTTGTTGTTGTTGGGTTTGTTTTTTTTTTTTTTTTTTTTGTTGGTTTATTTTTCTGTTGTGCGTTGTTTTTTTTCCAGGGAACAGCCAATTTCTGTGGTTCTGCAACACCCAAGTATCCCGTGGGATGAGCCTAGCTCTGCAGAGGGACCTGGATGCCCAAGTCCCAGGGACACCAGCTGTAATTAGATGTTTAGATCTAGGCCAGGGGCTCAAGGGCCATCTGGCACCTGAATTATTCATACACTTTTATCTAAGCACAGGCAGAGCAGAGCACAGCGCTCCTTCTCCAGCCTGGGCCCAGGGGAAGATTCCTGCTTGCGCCAGATCGTTTTTCATGGCCTGACAAGCGTGATCCTCTCCAGAGCTCCTTCCCAGTGCTGAGATGCCTTTTCCCAGCGCCAAACCTGCTCCAAAACACACCAGAGCTGTCAAACAGAGATCCGTGCAGATCCACAGAGATCCACATGCCCAGCAGCTGACGCGGAGGTGGAAAAATCCAGGAGGAGAAGTCTCCCCCTGGAAGGAGCAGCTCAGGAGCAGTGAAATCAGATTAAATGTCTATCAGGAGGGCCCGTTCCTGTGGTGATGTGGCCCAGTGCTCCCCCCCCAAGGTGTCTTTTACCCTGTGACTCATCTGCTGAGGAATTTTAATCCCTGTTTTTCTCTCCCAACCCTAGGCACCATTGGGAAGAGGAGAGGACCTTGGAGACAGAAGTCTCTATCACTTGTTGTTAAAGTGATGCATTTCTTCTTCAGCCATGGAGCTGTGCCAGGTTTTACCAGATGTAACTAAAAAATTTCAGACGAAGCTGAAATATGGCACGTTATGGTTTTCTGTGCACTTTTCTCTCACCTCATGGAGTGACTCCTCAGCTCCTCTGAGCAGCCTGGGCTAGTGGAAGGTGTCCCTGCCCAGGGCAGGGGGTGGAAGGAAATGAGCTTTAAGGTCCCCCGCACCCAAAGCAGTCTGGGGTTCCATAATCCCACAGACACAACTGGAGATGCAGGAGAGGAGCTGGAGGGGAGGGATCTCTGCGTGGGATGTGGGGGCATCTGATCCAGACTGCAGTGATGCTTTCTTCTTGTACACTGGGATATTCTGCTCCCTTAAACACGCTGGCTGCTGGCTCTCACTCCTCAGTCAACTCCGACCCGGCCTCCAAAACCCTCTCTAGCAGCTCTGGAAGGGAGGTATTGCTGTCAAACCCTTGGAAAGGGTGCTCAGCCTTGGCAGGGGCTGCTTAGGGAGGTTTGGAGTGCCCATCCCTGGAGATGCCCATCCCTGGAGATGCCCACGGAATGCCTGGAGGTGGCACTCAGTGCTCTGGGCTGGGGACAAGGTGGCAATTGGGCACAGGCTGGACTCGATGGTCTTGGAAGGCTTTTCCAACCTTGGATGACTTCACAATCAGCCATTTGCCCACCGCTGAGGTCCCACGACTTCAGGGTGCCAAAAGATGTCAGGGCAGGGACAGCCACAGCTGATGGCTGCAGCGTTTTGCCCGGGGGGTTTCGAGCCGATCTGATGAGCTCTCAACACCCCAAGACTACACCCCAGAATAGCTCAGCTTTCATCAGGAGGCATAAAAGGAGCAGGAGGCTGATGTCACAGCGTCAGGAACAAAAAAGGTTTAATAAAGGCAAAATAACAAACTCAAAACGATCCAGGTGCCACAGGCTTGTGCTCCTGGTAAAGGCACCTCACAAAAGCGATTTGGCTTCTTTCTTCTGTCCTTTTCTCCTAAATGGCCCAGGTGGGACCTTTTGGCTCATGGCCAATTAGCTGTCCCCAAACTTGAGGTGAAGTCCCCAAGGTCCTATCAGTGACTTTTCTACCTGATCACCAGGAGAAAGTTCTGGGCTCTTTCCCTTTTGGGGGACAGAGGAAGGTTCTGTCCCTCTGTCCATAGCGGGCACATTCCTACAGATGGCCTCTGCTCAAACAATCCCATTCCATCCTCCCTGTGCTGGATTAACACCCGGGAGCCACCGGATTTCCAGAGGGTGACACAGAGTCATGAGGGCACTGCACGCAGTGAGGGAACACTGTACCTCCTGCTCTCCTGATTTCCAGCCACGCGGGCTGGGATTGTCCAACACGGTCCAGAGGAGCTGGAGCGTCACCGTTTTCCATGAGTCCTTCCCACTGCAGGGCAGCTCCAGGGAATTCCTCCTCAGGAACTGCTGGATCTCGATGTGTTTAGATGGCAGACCAGAAGAACGACTGAAGAATTCTCCAGTTAGCCCTGGGGAATGAAAATAGAAATTAGGAGGGCGAAATTGGGGTTTGGGGGGATCCAACTGGGGTTTGGTGGGGTGAAATTGGGGTTTAGAAAGTGAAACTAAGAGTTTGGAGAGTGAAACTGGGCTTTGGGGGTGAAACTGGGGGTTTGTGGAATGGTATGAAAGTTTGGAGGGTGAAATTGGGGTTTGGGGGGGGTCAAACTGGGGTTTGGTGGGGTGAAATTGGGGTTTGGAAGCTGAAACTAAGAGTTTGGAGAGTGAAACTGGGGGTTTGTGGAATGGTGTTAAAGTTTGGAGGGATCAAATTGGGGTTTGGTGAGGTGAAATTGGGGTTTAGAAGCTGAAACTAAGAGTTTGGAGAGTGAAATTGGGGTTTGGGGGTGAAACTGGGGGTTTGTGGAATGGTATGAAAGTTTGGAGGGTGAAATTGGGGGTTGAGAGGATAAAGCTGCCATTTGGTGAGGTGAAATTGGAATTTGGAAGTGAAATTGCAGTTATGGGGGTGTAATCGGAGTTTAGAGGGTGAAAATGGGGTTTGATGGGATCAAATTGGAGCACGATGGGGTGAAATTAGGGTTTGTTGGCACAAAATTAATGTTTAGGGGGAAGAAAATAGGGGTTTAGGATAAAAATCAGGATCTGGTGGGGTGAAATTCACGCTTAGGGGATGAAATCTGGATTTGGGATGACGGGATTAGGGTTTGGGAGACTGAAATGAGGGTTTGGTGGGTGAAATTACGTTGCAGGGGATGAAATTAGGATTTAGGGGGGGAAATGAGCGGTTGGAGTAAGAAACTGGGGTTTGAAGGATGGAATAGGAGACGGTGATATTAGGATTTGGGGAGATGATATTGGGGTTGGGGTGGGAAATTGGAGCTTAGGCAGGACAATTAAAGATTGGCGGATGAATTTTGGGTTTGGGTGGAGAAAGAAGGGTTTGGAGTGTGAGATTGGGGCTGGAGGAATCCAGCTTGGTTGTGAAATTGGACGGTTAAGGGTGAAATTGGAGCTTGGCTGTAGAACATAGAGGTTTATTAGAGAAATTGGTGTTTTGGGGGATGATTTATGGGATTGTAGGATGCAGGGGCAGCAGTTCCAGCAGGGTTGTGGGATCCAACCCTGCGCCAGCTTTCTCCCCCTTTGATCCTTTCTTCTTCTCATCCACATTTCCCACAGGCAGAGCAGAGCAGGAGGAAGTGCCCAGGGCCCCAGGCAGCGAGATTCTCACAAAATACAGGGATTCTAAAGGGATCCTCACAAAACACAGGCATTAGAGGCGCTCGTGCTCCACGGGAGCAGGGATTCCCCTAAGGCCTCCTTCACCTCAGGCCTAACCCAAACTTCTCCCTGATCTCCGAGAAACTCCGAGCTCCAAATCCCCAAGGAAACATGGGACTGCTGGTGAGGGCAGGAATGTACCAGGATAACCACTGGGATGTGAAGCTTTAAATGGGAAATATTTCAAGCGGTTTGCTGTCCCGGAGCAAAGAGTGACCGTGCTCACAGACAGTCCCTGCAGCTCCGCAGGGTTCCAGAGCCGGCCGAGCAGCGCGGGCCCGGCCCCGGGGAGCCGCAGAGAGCGGCGGGGCTGCCGCAGCCGCCGGCAGCGCTTCCCTGCACTCCCCGGTGCGGACACGCACGAGGAAACAGGGAGAGGGTGAGGCAGGCACTGAATGCCGCCGAGGTCCCTCCTCTCGTCCCGCGGTGGGTTCAGCCCAGGCGGCTGGGCGCGCTGGCGGGCTGAGGGCACGGACACAGAGCAGAGGGAGCTCCGCTCCGCAGCACGGCCAGCCGCGCTCTGAGCCCTCAGGCGCCGCGGCACCGCGAGCTCTGCCGGGAACCGCCCCGTTCGTTCCCCGAACCGACTAATCAGAGCCAGAAGAAGCCTGATTGATTTTTGTCATAGCCAATCAGCAGTCTGGCTGCCTGCACCCAGTCAGACGCCTGGGGACGTTTTCTCGCCCAATGATAAACCAGTAACGGAGTTGGGGGTGGGTGGCGCTTTTTCGTGAACGGCGTAGGGCTGAGCCAATCAGATCAGCGCGATGAGTCGATTAGTGACCAATGAGCAAAGGGGGCGGGGACAGAAGAAGTCGCGAGATTTTGGGAGGTACGACGGGAACCCACATCTAAGCGAGAGAGCCAATGGCAATGGGCGGGGCGGGGCCGCAGAACCATTATTGTAACTGGCAGGTAAGAGAGCCAATCAGAAGGCCGAGCTAAGTTCGGGCAAGTGTTCAATGGGCAGAGAAAATCCTCCCATGGTTGACCAGCCACGATTGACAGGTACGACCGTCCAATGAGATCGCCGCGCCCTTTCTAACTGCCCAATGAGCGAGCGGGGCTGGGAGGCGCGCGACGGCGGCAGCTCCCGCCCCCTCCGCGGGAGCACGGGGCTGGCTGGCAGACCGACAGCGCAGCGAGCCAATGGGAACGCGCAGCGCCAGCAGCTGGGCGGAGCACCCCCGCGGCGACAGCCAATGGGCGAGGGCGCCGCTCTGGGCAGCCAATGGGCGCGGGGAGGCGGCGCGCGCTGCCGGCGCGGCTCCCAAGATGGCGGCGGGTGCGTGAGCGGGGCGGTCGGGGAGGCCCGGCGGGAGCGCGGCCGCCGCCGCCATGAAGGGCAAGGAGCGCTCGCCCGCCAAGGCCAAGCGCTCCCGGGGCGGCGAGGACTCGGCGTCCTCCTCCTCCTCCTCGCGCGGCAGCAAGAAGCCGAGCGGCTCGTCCGGCGGAGGCGGCGGCTCCAACGGCGGGAAAGCGGCGGCGGCGTCCGGCGAGAGCAACAGCGGGAGCGGCCGGCGCGGCGCCCACGCGGACAAGGGCGGCCGCGCCGGCAGCCGCGAGTACGAGAGCGGTTCGGCGGCGGCCGCGGGCGGCGGGGGCCGGCACGGCTACGGCGGTAAAACCGCGGAGGCGTCGCGAAGCAGCAGCAGCCGCGGCGGTGAATCGCGAGCGGCCGCCGCCTCCTCCTCCTCCTCCTCGTCGGAGCCGGGCGGCGGCGAGTACAAGACGCTGAAGATCAGCGAGCTGGGCTCGGCGCTGAGCGACGAGGCGGTGGAGGACGGGCTTTTCCACGAGTTCAAGCGCTTCGGCGACGTGAGCGTCAAGATCAGCCGGCTCCCGCCCGGCGCCGGCGCCGCCGACGAGCGCGTGGCCTTCGTCAACTTCCGCCGGCCCGAGGACGCGCGCGCCGCCAAGCACGCCCGCGGCCGCCTCGTGCTCTACGACCGCCCGCTCAAGATCGAGGCCGTCTATGTCGGCGGAGGCAGCGGCCGCCGGCGCAGCAGCCGCTCCCCGGCGCTGCTGGACAAGGAGTCTCCCTACGGCGCGGCGGCGGTCGGGGCGGTGGCGGCCGCCGTGCGGCACCCGCCGGCCGGGGCCGCGCAGCGGGCGCTGTCCCCCGCGGGCAGCGGCGGAGCTTTGGGATACCGGGACTACCGGCTGCAGCAGCTCGCCCTGGGCCGGCTCCCGCCGCCGCCGCCGCTGCCGAGGGAGCTGGAGAGGGAGCGGGACTACGGCGGCTTCTACGAGGCGCGGGTGAGGCCGGCCTACGGGCTGGAGCGCGTGGCCGGCGTGGCGGCGGCCGGGGGATTCCGTGGAGGGGGAGGAGGTGCCGGAGCGGCCACTGAGGAGGAGATCAGCCCCGAGGATGACCAGAGAGCCAACCGCACGCTGTTCCTGGGCAACCTGGACATCACCGTGAGCGAGTCGGACTTGCGGCGAGCGTTTGACCGTTTCGGGGTCATCACCGAGGTGGACATCAAGAGGCCGGGGCGTGGGCAGACCAGCACCTATGGGTTCCTTAAGTTTGAGAATCTGGACATGGCGCACCGGGCCAAGTTGGCCATGTCAGGGAAGGTGCTGCTGCGCAACCCCATCAAGATCGGGTACGGCAAAGCCACCCCGACCACCCGGCTCTGGGTGGGCGGCCTGGGGCCCTGGGTGCCCCTGGCCGCCCTGGCCAGGGAGTTTGATCGGTTTGGCACCATCCGCACCATCGATTACCGCAAAGGGGATTCCTGGGCCTATATCCAGTACGAGAGCCTGGACGCGGCGCAGGCGGCCTGCACCCACATGCGGGGGTTCCCCCTGGGGGGGCCGGATCGCCGGCTCCGCGTGGACTTTGCCGACACGGAGCATCGGTACCAGCAGCCCTACCTGCAGCCCCTGCCCTTGCCACCCCCGGCTCATTACGAGCTTGTGGCGGAGGCGGCTGCTTTTGGGGCTCACCGGGGAGCACCCCCTGACCCTCTGCGGGGGGCCCGGGACAGGACACCACCGTTGCTCTATAGAGACCGTGACAGAGACCTTTATCCTGAGACAGACTGGGTGCCCCCGCCACCCCCTGTGCGGGACCGGAGTAATCGGGCAGCTGCCTATGACCCGCTGGAAAGCCTGGAGCGCCGCCGGGATGGGTGGTCCTTGGAGCGGGACCGAGGGGAGAGGGAGCTGGGCAGTAGCAGTAGGGATCAGCCTAGGAAAAGGAGGCTGGCGGAGGATGGAGGCCGGCACTTGGACCGTTCCCCTGACAGCGAGCGCTCCTCTTCCTCACGAAAGCGCCACTGCTTGGCCACAACCTCTCCCCCGGACCGCAGCCCAGAGCTCCTCGGAGGCCGGGAGCGTTACGGTAGTGACCCTGAGCGCTCGTCTCGCTTGCTCTTTGAGCGACCTTCCCCCATCAGGGAGTCCCGCCGGGGCAGCCTGGAGCGGGGACAGAACGAAAAGCGCGACCGCAAGAATTCCGCAGAGCGGGAGCGCAAGCACCGCGCCGCCGCTGCCGCCCAGGAGTGCAAAAGCCCGGCCAAAAAGGACGAGCGGGCGGCCGAGGGAGGCGGCGGAGGCTCCCGGCTCAAACCTCCTCCCCAGAAACAGCAGCAGGATGGAGCGGCGCAGGCCGGGGCGGCGCCCAAGCTGTGCTTGGCTTGGCAGGGCATGCTCCTGCTGAAGAACAGCAACTTCCCGTCCAACATGCACCTGCTCCAGGGAGACCTCGGAGTCGCCAGCAGCCTCCTGGTGGAGGGATCGACTGGGGGGAAAGTGGCTCAGCTCAAGATCACCCAACGTCTCCGTCTGGACCAGCCCAAGTTGGACGAGGTCAACCGGCGCATCAAGGTGGCGGGTCCCAACGGATACGCCATCCTTCTGGCCGTGCCCGGCGCCTCAGACAACCGCTCCGCAGCCGGAGCCGCCGAGGCCGCCACCACCTCCACGCAGAGGCCGCTCAGGAATCTGGTCTCCTACCTAAAGCAAAAGCAGGCTGCTGGGGTGATCAGCCTCCCTGTGGGGGGGAACAAAGACAAGGAGAACAGCGGGGTCCTGCACGCCTTCCCGCCCTGCGACTTCTCCCAGCAGTTCCTGGACTCCACGGCCAAGGCGCTGGCCAAATCAGAGGACGACTATCTGGTCATGATCATTGTCCGTGGGGCGTCCTAAGGCCCTCGTGTTCTGTTCCCAACCCTGCCTACTCCTCCATGCAGCCCCTCCAGCGTGTGCCAGGTGCTATGGGATACAGCCTTAGCCAGCCCTGTCGTTATTTGAAATAGATCTTTGTTTGTAGGTGACTTTCCCGGGCCGATTTTCTGTTACTACATTTTTCTATAAAGATAGAAGCCAGAGAGGTCGGTTAGGAGTAGCGTGAATAGGATATTTTGAGAATTCCCTATCAATGGGGACAGCAGGGAGGCTCAGCCTGCTTTGATTTACAGAAAATAGAAAAATAATAAAAACTGGGGGTGGGGGGGAGGGGGGGAAAGAAAAACTCCTGTCTTCTTAATTTAGATTCATGTCCTTTTTTCATTTCATGTATTTTAAAGTAAGTCCCAAGAGCTCATCCTCGAGAGAGCTCCGAACCGAACAGACCAGATTTAAAGCACTCAGTGGAAATGGAAAACCATACTTTAATAACAGACTGGTGTCACCTCCTCTTTTGAGTCCTTGAAATTCCGTGTGGGCCTCAGGCCAGGGGCCCTTTGGCCCACGGGATCCCTTCCCTCGGGAGCCGCAGTGGTTTCCCCGTTGAGTCGCGTGGCTCAAGGCCGACGTTTTTCAGGTGAGCAGCAGCTGCTCTCGGGTACACAGCAGAACACTGAATTCCTTTTTGGAAAGGGATTCCTTTTTCATCCAGCCCCCCCAGGTGCATGCACTGAAACTGGGCTTTTTAACAGGTGTATTTCCCTGATTTCCCGGTGTATCCCATATGTGCACTTTGGGTTTGTAGCAGTGACTAGGTTTGGTGAAGAGCTGAGGACTTTGTTGCAAACCAGGAATGTCTTGTGCTCACTCTGGTGTGCAGAAAACAAGGAGGTGCTTTAAGGAGAACTTGAGTTATATTGTGGGGTTTTGGTTTTACTGCCTTTTTTTTTTTGTTTTGTTTTGTTTTGTTTTGTTTTCCAAGAGTTGCAGGTTCAGTGGGGTCTGGTTCCACAATGCAAACTGAGCAAGTAAGTGCTTCTCTCCAGAGATGCTTTTCATTCTGTGATAATTTAATTACATAAAAGTTCTCATTAACATTTTACCTCTTTGTTAATAGCAAGGAACTGCTGTCTGCTAGGGACTTTTCAGGTACAGTGTGCAGTGGGCATTACATGAGGTTTATCATGGGCACCTGGAGTAAAGTGGTTTTAGCATCTTGGAGAAATACTAAAAATACTCCGAGATGCTGAGGTTTGAGCTCTTTTTCTTATGATTCAAGGATGAAACAGTTTGCAGGGGTTTTTTTGGGTTTTTTTTCCCAAAGAACATAGTTAATCTTTTCTTATTTTTCCCCAATCATTGGGCACTTTTCTCCAGCTGCCTCAGCCACCTTTGGTAATTCAGGCATTTGGGAGGGGAGAAGGGATCTCAATCCCTGATGTGATCTAATTCCATGATACTCTGTTTAACAACCCAAAGGATGTTGCAGCAGCTTCTAAACTGAAGTGTAAATCTCACTGTATGTCTTTACAGGCCCTAAAATTGTAATCTTGCACTTAAACCCAGAATGTAATCTTGCACTTAGCCATGTTTTCAGGGATTTGGGCAACGGAGAAGCGACGCTGCCTCGCTCGGTCCATGCTCCAATAGATTCCTTGGATAATTGATACAGGCATGAGTTGATTTCTGTTACAACTTGCATGGCAAAAATCAAATTCAAAGTGTGGAATAGGATGCAAATAGGAGATGAAGGAGGAAATGTCTTGAATGTATTTTATGGGTGTAACTGAACTTGCTTGAGTTTCTGTCACAAAAATAGGAATTTTTGTTGTTGCACCACTTGTCAGAGAGGGCTGTGGTTTAAGAGGGCTTGGATTCCTTTATTTGCCCAGAATGAGTGGACCCAGCATCCCAAACATCGTGGTGAACTGAGAATTCCAATGTGGCAGCATCTCTTAAACACAGATTTTGTTTTTTATCGCTACTTTTCTTTCTAAATGAAAAGGTGAAAGCCTCATTTAATGCTCTTAAATTTGAGAGTAAAATCCAGGATTTCTGGGTTGTCCTTCAATGTGAATGTAAGAGATGGCAGAATTCAGCTGTTCAGCTTACTATTAACAAGGAGAATTTTTGGGAATGACACCAGAAATGCAGATCACTGTGTTTAAGAAGATACAGCGTGTTTACCACTTACTGCAAAGAATGTTTTAATTGGAGCAGGTGCCTGTTGTGTGTCAGCAGGTCATCAATGCTGCAAGTGCTGCTTGCATTCAGAGGGAGTTTTCTGAGAGATTTCTGTCATCTGACAGAAATCACTTGCAAGAGTTTCTTAGGAAAGAGACTTGAACAGCTGGGAATTTAAATCTGCCCAAAACCGGGGGAAAAAGCTACTAAAGTTTGCGTTGGACACTGAGAGCAGCATTTGTTCCACTGATCCGCAGCAGGCACCTGCTTAAAAACCCGTAAAACTTGGGGTCAACATAGCTTGTCAAAGCCAGCTTGGTTTGGGAAGCCTTTTGGGAAGAGCATGCTAGGTGCACTTCCATTTTTCCTTGGGAAGTCACAGTGGTTCCACCTGCCACTGGCTGTGAAATTGTGCTCTGCTGGAGGGCGAGGAGGAGCAGGCGAGGCTGTGTTTGACTCCAGGTTTTCTGGTTCTTTATTTAATGGAGCGCCTGCTTCTTTGAATCTGGTTTATTTGTGGTTGCTGCTCTGTTTTGTAAGCAAGGATTTTAACACCCTTTGAGGGTTCTTGTGGCAAAACTTTGAAAAGTTTTTCTTGCCGGCACTGAATTCCCGTGCTCCCGTCCCGGCTGGGCGGGCTGGGCTGTGCTTTCCTCCTTGGTCTGAGGTGTTCCCCGTTGGAGTAACTGTCCACTGAAGCTGGCTTAGCCAGGGCTGAAGGTTTGGAAGCCTGTGGGTGATACCACTGTGTGTAGAGCAAACCAGATGTAGCAGTTGTTGGCTCTCTCCTTGTGTCTGGCATTAAGTCGCTCTGGCGAGAGCTCAGTATTCCCTCCCGAGCTTGCGTGCAGCTGATGTTCTTCTGTTTCATTAGTGTGTTGAATTAGCCTGGAAAAAGGATGTGCTTTTCCTGAATCATTTCATCCTTGTGCTTTATGCTTTGGGGAAAGAACCTCAAATGACTCGTGGTTTTGTTTGAGATTTTAGTTTGTTGTTTATTTCTTTCAATTGGAAACTTTGCGCAACTTCCTTGGCCCCTGGCCAGTGGCTTTGTTTGCCACGGGAACACTGAGGTTATCCTCAATCCAGAGGTTTTAGGGGCACAAATACCAACACATCCTTGTCAGCCTCCCAGAGAGGGCTGAGAAAAGGGCATTATTGCCAGGCAGACAAACCTTGCCCTCTCTCTCTTTTGTTTTCTTCAAGGATGTTAAAGGTGGAATATTTCGGTGACAACTTTCTTGGCCTCTGTGGAGAGCCAAGTTTTATGAAGAACGCATTTTAATTTATCTTGTGGGTTTGGGAACCCTCTGGTTGATGGTAACTGAGGTGAAAGGCCTGAGGTGTTAATGGGGAGGAGGAGTGAATCAAAGTTGTGAAGACAAGTTCAGAAACTCTGAGGACTCAGGGAAAAATGCCTTGGAAAATGCTAGTTCCTGGCTCTAAGCAAAACAGTGTTGAGGGCAGTGCTCCTGGGGAGTGCTGTGTGCCCAGAGGGGAAGAAATGGTTGCCAAGTGGCTCTAGAGCTTTTGGGGTTCTTTCCCCTCGTCCCCGTGTTTATTTCTTCATAGCACTGAAGGACAGATATTCCAATGATTGGTAGACTGAACGATGAGGTGATTTTTGTATCAGGCTTAAAGCAGAGCGGGTGGTGCAGAGAATGGTTCGTTGAATATTCATCTTCCCGCAGTTCCGATGGTGTGAAAACGATGGCTAGGAGATACAACTCGAATAGTGACAATTTTAAATTAGATTGGGTGTGTCTTTGATTTGACCTTTTAATATTGGCATTGTCTGCTGTTAGAACTGCGCAGCAGAACGAGAGCAAAAGAGCTGTGTAACACTACATTTCATGGTTTTGTTGATAAGTTGCCTTCAGGAAATACCCAGTGAGCAAAGTCAACCGAATTAGCAAGAATTAGGTTGGTTTTTCTCCTGGTTGATGATTTCGATGTGCCCCAGCAAACATTACTGCAAGTTGAGTAATCATCAGTACTGTAAGCCTAGTTTTATCCTGGTCCAAAAAGAAGCCCTGCACTACTTGTTTTGCATCTATCCCTAGAAGGCAACTTCATTCCGAGGTTTCGTGCCCATGGCTGGTATTGGTGCTTTTGAAGTCCAAGTAGAATATTCAGAAAGGCCTCGTAGCTGTTTATGTTCATCTGTATAATGTAGGGAGGGGGAAAACCCAGATCTGGTGTACACATTTGTATTGAAATAACGTTTTTTTTCCTCCTGCAAGCAAATCTGGTGGACTGCAGAAGACAACCACATGGGATACCAAGCTCTAATGGACCTTTGGGAAGAGAAGCTGTGGCTTATGTGGAATTTACATGGGCCTCCTGGTGGAAGAAAGCTTATCTGTTTAGTATTTGTGCATTTTACTAAAATGGCAGCTTTAAAAAAAAAAAAGTTGTGTATCTGCTATTGTGATGCCAATGCCCGTGTTTTAAGTGGAAAAAAAAATGACCTCTTTGCTTTGTGCTGTGTACACAAGATTGCTGGAAAAGTAAAGGAATACCCTTTTTATGGCTCACACAGCTTAAAAGTAGCTGTCACTCAAACATGCGCTCACAGTTGAGCTGATTTTGTTTCATTCTAAATAAATTGTTTCTTTTGAGGAAAATGGTTTTTCTGCCTGGAAGTGAATTGACGACAAACGTTTGGCCCCCTGTGTTGGCAGCGGAGGGGTTCCTGCTGCTGCTGCCCAATTGAGCTGATAGTTGTGGGTCTTGAGCAAGAAGCAGGGAGAGCACCGGCACTTTTGCGTTGATCGACCTGTGGTACCAGTCAGAAGAATTTGTGTCTGATGGCCTTGCTGTGGCCCCCGTGTTTGCAGTGAAAAAGGGGTCACTTGCTGCGTTTCTCCTCAGCGGGACGGGGCAGCGGTGCTGCTGCTGGCACGCAAGAAGCAGGGAAGCACCACCCTGCGCCTCGGAACGGTGGCCAAGTCTGGGGCTTCGCTGGTTGGAAGAGCTGGAGTTCCTGAATTTTAAGTTTCTGATTTATTTTGTTCACCCAACATGTTTGCCTTTAGTTTTGATTCTTGGTTTTTTTTTTTAATTTTGAAGAAAAAAAGTTTTGAAATTGCTTTGAATCTTGCACGTAAAACCTTTGCACCAAAATTACCAAAAGAAAAAGAGAAATGAGTCCTTAAAAGTGTTTAAATGCTGTTAATAAAGCCTTTCCTGCCGTACGCGAGGCGCTCCTCCATCTCCAGGGGCTTTTCAGCAGTTGTGGGTTTAGTGCTGAATGGATGAAGAGTTCCTGAGAGCTGGAGGCGGTAATTTAAACCTTTGCGTGGTGTCTCAGTGCCTTATTTTGACCGGTTTTGAAGCCAGTGGTTCCACACGCCTCGGATGTGCATGTGCCCTGCTCGCGTCCCGGCCCCGCCGCGCGCTCCGTGCAGTCGCTGCCGGTGTAGTGCAGACGGGGAGAGGAACAGCCGGAGGCGGCCCGAAAACGTTGTGTGCTGTAGTTCTCCTGTCCCGGGGGCTCCTGAGCTTTGGAAAGCTGTTCCCGTGCAGGAGCACAACTCCGTGTTTGCCGCGGGAGACTTCGGGGCGCGCCTGAGGACCGCGGCCGTCGAGAGGAAGCCGCCACCGCTGCGTCGTCGGCTTCAGGAGCTGCCGTGCTGTGCTCGTGGTAGAATTCCTGTGACGTGCCGTGAGGACACCTTGAAGGCTTGCCCTGTTTGCCTTGACACACTTTAACTTCCGTGGATAACCCCCTGCAGCCGGGCAGGATCCTTGCTAGGCTGCAGATGCCTCTCAGCCGACGGATGCTGTGGCTGCGCTCTGCAAGGTGTCTGTTCCCGGGGCAAAGCGCTGTGTAAATCCCTCCAACAGGTAAGGGGCTGGAAGAGGTTGGACTGAGTTGTAATGTGAAAGAAGATTGTTGTTCACCTTTTGTTGCCTTGATTCTCCGGTGTATTAATGCTTACTAACTGTGGTTTCTTCAGTCCCCGTGCTGCTCCACCCGCTCGGCAGCGGGGGCGAAGGAGCCGACTCTTGGATGGGCTTCCCTGTTTGTTGGGGAGTCCCGTTAAGGAACAGGGCCGTGCACATAAAGCTGTGTGTTCTCAGCCTGGCACGCTGGAGCTGTTATTTTGACTTCATGAACTGCTTGAATTAACACTGCTTTAACCCAGAGTAGTGTTTATAATTTGTGTGTGTTGATAAGGAAAGCCAAGCCAATGATTTGGCAAATTGTCTGTGTTTGCGGGACGCTGGTGTAATAATTTAAATGAAGCTTTTTGTTGTAAATGGGAGCAATTGTAGATATTGCTGGTTATGAGGGAAGGGAATTGGAGAGGGGAGACTCAGGAGATGCCTTTTCTTCTAGAAGTTGGTGTCTGTAGTTAAAATTCCTATTTTTTGCAATGGATTTCTTGTGCTGTTGAGATACAACCTCTGAATCTCCTTTGAAGTGTTGTACAATAGGTCTGGGGCTGGTAGCAGTAATGGGAGATGTATTTCAGCCCCCTTGCCTGGGCTGGGGGGTTGATGCTGACAGGAGATGGGTGATCTGTCAGAGTACCCCAAAAAAGGGGATCTTTTTGGCAAGCTGCTCACCTGCTCAGGTATCCAGGTGTTTGTGTCAGCGCTTGGGCACTATCCCACTTTTTGGGTGTGCTTCGAAATGTCACTGGCTGTTCCAGAAGAGTTCTGCCTCTCTGAGTCAGATTTCACTGTCTGTTTCACTGGGAGGTGTTTCCCTGTCTCCTTTACATCATTCCAGAGACTCGGAGGTATGGTGGGATGTGCTGTGGGATGGTTCTCCTACAATCGCTTTGCCATAGCGAGTTGTTTTTCGGGTGCTGGGTCTGCCCCTCTGCCTGCTGAAGGGCTTAGAGGGATGCTCCAGTGGCCAGGTAGAGGCAGGCTGTTGGTAAAACCAGTCTCTTGGAAGGGTTAAGTGCTCTATATGCATCATATTAATTTGGCTAATGAGACTTCTGGGGAAAGTGGATTTATAACGAGAACCATTTAATTAACTGCACTGCAGCAGAGAGCAATGCGAGCGGATTAGATGGGAGCAGGTTATTTGAATTCACACATTTTTTTAGAACTGTGCTTTTACCAGCTGCAGCTGAATTAATAAGTTTGAAAAATCAGATGGCCCAGATTCTGCTCATGGCCAATAACAAGCTTGTGTTGGCCTCGTGCTGCTGGTTTACTATGAAATGGCAAACGCTCTTGGAGGATATGCTCCCACCTCGTGTCCCGAGGTCTGGGGCAAAGACTGAAAAGGGTTTGGTCAAACAGGCAGAGCCCTGGAAAGGCTCTTGGGCTGCTGGCTTTGTGATTCCCATTGTGTTTCCTGCGGTTCTTGGCTCGGAGCCCTGTGCCTGAGTGTAATTAGAGCTGCCTTGAGAACTGGGTGAGGTAAACTCCTGAGGCAGAGCAAGCTCTGAGGGACTGGGTCAGTGCACGTGCTGCGATGGGTTTGACAGGAGCCTCCTGCCATTCATCCTCTTTGTCCACGTGCTGGAGGTGCCTGGAGCAGGAGCAGGCAACGTGGATGGTGGCACAAAAGTTGCCTGTTTTTTCCCCCCCTTTGTACCCCTCTCCAGGGATGTGTTAATTAAACCTTGGAACGTGGGGTGTGGGTGCTGTCAAGCACGCTGCTGGTGCTGTGCATTAAGGAGTTGCCACCTCCCAGCCCAGCTCTCGGGTTTGAGCTCATGCGTGTTGTCCCAGCACGGGGATGGGATGTGGTGGGCTCCACAGATGAGCTGTGGATTCATTGTGGGTCACGGCTGTTTCATCTCCTTATCTGCCTGCTTTGACCTTCATGCCTAGTTCTGCAATTTGCGTCTGAAGATCGGGGTGGAGGTTTTTAGCTCTCCTCAGTATTTCCTGTCCCCAGATCCAGTGATAGGTCAGGCCAAGGTTTAGCAATGCACACAGCTTGACCCAGCCCCGAGCTGGCAGCGTGCCCTGGCCTTGCTGCCCTTTGTGCAGGCGAGCACTTGGATCCTGCAGCCAGCCTCTCCTCTCAGATGCATGTGCTGCGTTTCCAGGCTGTACGGTTGCACATTTTATGAAGCAGAATGTGTGCATTTATTGCACATGTGCAGCTGTCCAGCCTGTGTGCAATGTGCAGCTGCACATTTAGAAATGTGTGTCTGAGGGCACACGAGGGGTGTAGAAGGGTGTGAGTGAAGGGAAGCCAGCGAGGTCTCCCGGGGTGGCTGTTGAGCTGTTTGCCCATGCAGAGGACATGTCCTTTGGGCCATCGAGGTGTTTGCAGCCCCCTTGGCCAAGGGATTGCTTTGGTCGTTGTCAGCCTGGGCTGCTCCAGCTCTGAGCTGGGCAGAGGTTCAGGGCAGGATGAGGCCCTGAAGCACCCGAGCTGTGAGAAAAGGGGGTGTTGATGTTTCTCATGCTGCTCCTCTTGGGTGGGTGAAGATGAGACTGTGAACGAGGACTAGAAGGGACCCTTCATCAGAAACTGGACTGGCAGGACAAAGGGGAATGGACTCAACTGAAAAAGGGGAAATTTGGGGTTGATATTGGAAGAAATCATTCCTTGTGAGGGTGGGAGGCCCTGGCACAGGGTGCCCAGAGCAGCTGTGGCTGCCCTGGAAGTGTCCAAGGCCAGGTTGGATGGAGCTTGGAGCAGCCTGGGCTAGTGGAAGGTGTCCTTGTCTATGGCAGGGAGAGGAACAAGATGAGCTTTAAGGTTCCTTCCAACCCACACCATTCCAGGGTTTTGTGATTCTAAAACTTTGTGTTTCACCTGTGCCAGCCCAGCTTTCCTCTCTGGCACCAGGGCACAGCCTGTTCTGAGCTCTCAGGTGTCTGAGGGTGCCTTTGCTGTTCCTCGTGGCACTCAGAGCTGCGTCCCAAGAGCAGCTTGAGGCTGGGAGAGCCCAGTCCCAGGCACCCCATCCCTGTCCCCACCCTTGTGTCAGCCAGGGTGGCTGTGACTCCTTCCCAGTTTGTCCAAAGGCTTGAGGGGCTGGAGCTCAGTTTATTGATGTTCTCTTCGTCCCTGGGGTGTTGTAAAGACACCCTTTGCCTCTTCCTTCCAGAGTACAATCCTGGCTCTGTCTTGTCCACGTGAAGGATATCTGTAGGGGAGAGTTTTGCAAAGCTTGATGGTGGCTTCAGAGGCAAAGTCTGCTTTGGAAAAGAGACTTTGACCCGTGAATTACTTCTGGAATTGTCCATGGCTGTGAGCAAGAGCTCCCATCCCCTTTGTGGTTTCTTCAGGCTGGAAAGTTTTCCCATGAGGATCTCAGCTAAAGCTAAAACTTCTGGGTTTTCAACATCTGCTTTAATTTTTGTTCATTAGAGTCACTGATAAATTCCCATGGACTTCAGTGGGAGCCATTATGGTATCTTTAAAGAGTTTTATTTTTATTTTCCAAACCACTCCCACCTCCTATGAAGGCTTCCAGCTCCTCAGAAGTGAAACTTTTAAATTCAGGCTCTGGTGAAACGCAGCCTAATAACATTCTGCATTGTAAACACAGCTGCAAGACATGTTCCAGGCCAGGGGGAAAACCAGCACCAAAAAAAGAGTGTTCCTGTTATCAGTGTGTGTGAGGGCAAGTAAACAGCCCAGACCACGAGGGATCTGCCAAACAGGGGAGGGAAGAACAGCCACATTTCCTGTTGCTGGAAGGCCCTGGCGTTACATCCTTACCCAGCTATTTTAAATTGCTTTTGGCTTTCTTCATGTGGTTTAAGGTGAACACAGGAACCCCAGCGGTGTTGGTAGCTGAAGCGCCTTGTCTGGGGTGGTTTTTGTGCTGCCACAGCTGTGGAAAAGCCTCTTGCTCCCCTTTAAAATGGGAATGATGGAGATTTCCCCCTGTGGTTAAGGAGTGTGCTGGGAGCGCTGCAGAAGAGCAGCTTTGCAATGAGTTGGGTTCAGACGAGCCCTGGAAAGGGTCAGAGGGAGAGGTTAAACCCTGAGCTGTCCCCCCTCACCCTGCTCTCAGCCAGCTCACGGGGTGTGGGAACCCAGGGAGATCCTGGGGATGGGTTAAACCCTGAGCTGTCCCCCCATCACCCTGCCCTCACCCAGCTCAGGGGTGTGGGATCCTGGGGAGATCCCTAGGATGGGTTAAACCCTGAGCTGTCCCCCCTCACCCTGCTGTCAGCCAGCTCAGGGGTGCGGGATCCTGGGGAGATCCCTAGGATGGGTTAAACCCAGAGCTGTCCCCCCTCACCCTGTGTCAGCCAGCTCAGGGGTGTGGGATCCTGGGGAGATCCCAGGGATGGGTTAAACCAGAGTTGCTGCCCCTCACCCTGCTCTCAGCCAGCTCAGGGGTTTGGGATCCCGGGGATGGGTTAAACCCTGAGCTGTCCCCCCATCACCCTGCCCTCACCCAGCTCAGGGGTGTGGGATCCTGGGGAGATCCCTAGGATGGGTTAAACCCTGAGCTGTCCTCCCTCACCCTGCTCTCAGCCAGCTCAGGGGATTGGGATCCCAGGGATGGGTTAAACCCAGAGTTGCTGCCCCTCATCCTGCTGTCAGCCAGCTCAGGGATGTGGGATCCAGGGGAGCTCCAGGCAGTCCCAGAGCTGGGCACGGTGGGGAGCTGGCCGGAATAATCACAGCCAGGCCTCGGGGGGATGTCCCAGGGGGATGAAGATGGTTCCTCAGTGCATGGAAACCCCAGGAGAGGAGGGGGTGTCCCAGAGGGGTGAACATGGTTCCTCAGGGCATGGTGACCCCAGCAGCAGGAGGGGGTGTCCCAGAGGGATGAACATGGTTCCTCAGGGTATGGTAACCCCAGCAGCAGGAGGGGGTGTCCCAGAGGGATGAACATGGTTCCTCAGTGCATGGAAACCCCAGGAGAGGAGGGGGTGTCCCAGAGGGGTGAACATGGTTCCTCAGGGCATGGTGACCCAGCAGCAGCTGCCCCTGTGCCCCGGGCCTGGCTGGAGCTGCTCTTGGCACCTGAGCAGCGCTGGGGAAGCCAAGCCCTGCCTTGCAGTAGATTCTGGTTTCTATCAGGGGCAGAGCGTGGGGCAGGGAGAGTTCCTTTGTGTTTTTGAAATGCCCAAATCCATGTTCTAGCAGCTGTGTCCTGCCTTTCAGTGAGGCAGAATTCAGAACAGGGAAGGGAAACCTGCAGCCGGTAGCCAGGACACTCAGGGGTGTACAGTGACTGTATAAATTATCAATAAAATATAGAAATAAGATATTTATTATTATATAAATATAATATAATATTTATAAATACAATATTTATTAAATGTATAATATTTACTTATAATAAGATATTTGTATGTTTATATATAACATATATATTTAATAATATAATTTATTATATAAAATAAATATAATATTTATTAAATATATAATATCTACTCATAATAATATATTTATATATATAATATAATATATTCAATAATATAATTTATTATTATATAAATATAATAAATACAATATTTAATAAATATATAATATTTACTTATAATAATATATATTTTTAATATAACATAATATATATTTAATAATATAATTCATTATAATATATAATAATATATATTTCATGCTATAATTTATTAAATATAATATTTATAAATACATAAATATATTATTATATAAATAAGTATAAATAATATGTGTAAATAAATTAAACAGTTATGTAAAATAGATAAAAAATTCTATAAAAGAATATAAAATACAAGTTGTATGTTTAAACAAATTAAATAATTATATATTAATATATGAACATTTTATGGAATAATATCAAATATAAATAATATGTATTAATAAATTAAATAATTATATATACAATATATATAAATTTCTAATAAATAGTAAAAATATAAGTAATATATATAAATAAAATAAATAATTATATATTGATCTGTAAAAGTTTATATGGAATAATATAAAATGTAAATAATATGTATAGACAAACTAAATAATTATATATAAAATGTATTAAGATTTGTATAAAATAATATAAAAATGTAAGTAATATATATAAATAAATTAAATAATTTTATATTAATATATAAACGTTTATATGGAATAATATAAAATATAAATAATATGTATAGACAAATAATGATATATAAAATGTATAAAGATTTATATACAATAATATAAAATGTAAGTAATATCTATAAATAAATTAAATAATTTTATATTAATATATAAACGTTTATATGGAATAATATAAAATATAAATAATATGTATAGACAAATAATTGTATATAAAATGTATAAAGATTTATATACAATAATATAAAATATAAGTAATATATGTAAATAAATTAAATAATTTTAGATTATTATATAAACATTTATATGGAATAATATAAAATATAAATAATATGTATAGACAAATAATGATATAGAAAACGTATAAAGATTTATATACAGTAATACAAAATGTAAGTAATATATATAAATAAATTAAATAATTTTAGATTAATATATAAATGTTTATATGGCGTAATATAAAATATAAATAATATGTATAGACAAATAATGATATATAAAATGTATAAAGATTTATATACAATAATATAAAATGTAAGTAATATATATAAATAAATTAAATTATTTTATATTTATATATAAAGGTTTATATGGAATAATATAAAACATAAATAATATGTATAGACAAAGAATTGTATATAAAATGTATAAAGATTTATACACAATAATATAAAATATAAGTAATATATGTAAATAAATTAAATAATTTTAGATTATTATATAAACGTTTATATGGAATAATATAAAATATAAATAATATGTATAGACAAATAATTATATAGAAAACGTATAAAGATTTATATACAGTAATACAAAATGTAAGTAATATATATAAATAAATTAAATAATTTTAGATTAATATATAAACGTTTATATATGGAGTAATATAAAATATAAATAATATGTATAGACAAATAATGATATATAAAATGTATAAAGATTTATATACAATAATATAAAATGTAAGTAATATCTATAAATAAATTAAATAATTTTATATTAATATATAAACGTTTATATGGAATAATATAAAATATAAATAATATGTATACATAAATTATATTTTATAAAAATATTTATGATTATATAAATAATATAAATATACGTATTATTTATAGATAAATTAAAATAATGTATAGATAATAAACCTGGGAGTAAACCCCTGGCAGCTACGGAGAAGCGTTTCCTTCCCAGGAGGGATGGCGCCCCTGCAGCCCCGCGCTGTGGGTGGCACAAACCCAGGAGTGATCCTTGTCTTGTGGGAGAAGCCCCTTCCTTTTTTTCTTCTTGCTTTCTTAATCCCGTGGTGCTAAAATTAATCAGGACTCAGGGTGTCAGTCCTCTGTCGGTGCTCAGAAAACGAATTACCTAAATGAAGTTGTTAAGGTTTTTTTCCCCAAAGGGACTCGGGTGTTTTAGCAGGTCTTTGTTGGGGTACAGTGAAAACTGGAGGCTGTTCTTGGTTCCTTTGGTGGCTCAGATTCCTTCCAGCCAGCTCTGGTTCCCTGCAGGTTGCTGGATCTTCGGAGAATTCCTGCGTGTTTGGTTTCTCTGCACCATGACGTTTGGAAGGGTTTTAAACCAATGAATCCTGGTTAAAGTCCTTCCAAATGGGGTTTCCCATCAGGATCCAGCTGGCCACGGGCAGAGCATGAGCTTGGGCAGGAACATGGTGCCCAGGTGACTCAGGGCACAGTGCTGAGGCTGGCGTTGCTTTTCCAGGGGATTTGATTTATCGGGAGTGAAATCTTGGAAAGACCCAGGAGGTTGTTGGTGATTTCTTCCCAGTGCAGAGGGTGGAGGTGCTGCCTGCGAGGTGCACGAGGGCTGGAAGGCAGGAGGGATCCAGCTCTCCACTGCCTGCCCAGGAGCAGGAGGGATGGCTGGGAGGGCTCCACCCTTCAACAAAGCATTTTTCATGCTGAGGATCATTTTTAGCCATTGCTGCTGATTGTCTCTACTGCAGATGAGTAAAGGAAGAATTTCCTTTGAAGGGGAAAAATTAAGGGAATGTAAGGAAAATTAAGGGAATGTAAGGGGAATGTAAGGAAAATTAGGGAATGTAAGGGAAAAACTTTCAGGAATAATTTCTGCATGGAAAGGGTGCTCAGCCTTGGCAGGGGCTGCCCAGGGAGGTTTGGAGTGCCCATCCCTGGAGGTGCCCAGGAATGTCTGGAGGTGGCACTCGGTGCTCTGGGCTGGGGACAAGGTGGGGATCGGGCACAGCTGGGACTCAACGATGCAGGAGGGCTTTTCCAGCCTTGGAGATTCTGGGATTCTGTGAAGGGAGCAGGGACAAAAAGGATTTTCTAGTCCAGCTCAGATTGCAGCTTTTAACCTCATTTTTGTCCCAGCAACTCCTGCTCTTGCATCTCTCCACACATGAACACCCTGTCGTGTTCTGCACTGTGCAAAAGCAGCTTGAGGAAGTGATTTGCAGTGGGATGGAAAAACCTTCCCGGGGCAGATGTTCCCATCTCGCTGCTGCTTTCCCTCGTGCACGTGCTGTAAATAAATGAAATGCCTTTGGTTTTCAGAGCTGCCAGGGGAACTGAACCGTCTGTTCTGTGCTTGCCTTCCCAGCACCAGGTGCGAGCAGAGGAGTGTTTGACCACCAGCCTGGGCCTGCTCGGTGGAAAGACAAAGGTTTGAAGACTCTTCACCCCCCTCCCAGCCCACTGGCAGGATGGCGCAGGGCTCCTGGGAGGAGTTTCTCACTGTGGGCATTGGTCTCCTCAGTTTTGGATAGACAAGAGGTAATTGTGGCTGGAGAAAGGGGCTTTGCCTGTGCAGGATTGTTTTGGGGGCAAATAAAGGCTGGTGGTGCCCATGCAGGGGCTGGGATGTGGGAAATGGGAGCTCCTGAGCTGTTTGCTCCTCTGCAGAAGGAAAGAGGGGGGACAAGAACTCCAGTTTTGCTCAATAAGGGTAAGGAGTTGGTGACACATTGGTCTGATGGAGAGAGGGCAGGACTCTCTTTAGGATCCTGCAGGTTTGGAGGGGAGCTTTGTTGGAGCAGATGGGGTGGGAGGTGTGGACACCACATCCTGCTGAGGTGTTTCTTGGTGGCAAAAGAGGTGAAAACACCACAGGACTTGTGTTGAAAGGAGGAAGGTGTTGAGCAGAGGCTTCATTTACAGGGAGAGGCAGAGAGCAGAGCATAAAAGGTGTTGGAATTGTGCAGAGTGGGAGCAGCAGGGTGAGGAGCTGCTGGGGGGGCTCTTTCCAGCCCCACAGAGCTTTGGTCCCACTCCGTTAAAAGCCAAAAGCACAGCTGCTCTCAGGCAGATGCAGAAAAAAGCTAAAATCCTAAAATGCCTTCCAGAAAGAAATGCTAAAATCCTAAAGCTTTAGGATTGGAAAACCTCCCACATAGTTCCTGTTAGAGCAGCAAAGCTGCTGCTGATGTTTGATTTGGTGGGAGTAAGGAACTTTATTGTTTCACAAGGTGAAAACTCTTTTTTTTTTTTAAATGAAAGTTTCATCCCTGCTGCAGAAGGGCTTGGCTGAGGCCTCAGTGCAGGATTGGCTGAGTATGGTTCATCTCCCTGCAACTCCCAGTGCCTTAAACCCCTCAGAAATAATCCTCTTATCCAGAAATCCTGGTGCCTTGGAAAATGCCCCCCGGGATCCTGTCCTGGGTCAGATATTCTCTGGTCCATCCCAGTCCCAGAGTGGTGGGTGCTGAGGTTTCAGGTGTAAAGGGATGGTGGTTACAGTGGAAAGGACCATTCCCAAAGCACTTGCTGCCTGCAGGTTCCTGGGAGAAGCTGTCAAACAGCACATGAAAAACGAGCTGTTTTGTAGCACTGATATTCCCCATTCCCTGTAATTTTCCCCTCTTTTAAGCACAGTTTCCTTGGCACTGTGTAATTGTGTAACTGCTGGATTTGGCCCTTCATCTGTAGAGGAACTTTCTTACCTGTGACAGTGTTGGAGCTCCTTGAAACTGTTACAATATTCTGTAGCTTTTTATTAAATATAGACCACCTCATTTTGGGCTTGAAATAACCTGTTTCACAGTTTAAAGGAGGGTTTCTATAGGGGAAACAACTCTCTTGCTGCCTTAATATTAGAAAAAAAAAGGAATAAGGAATAAAAGGGGTAAGAAAAAAATAGGATAATTAAATCTCCTTAATAATTAAAAAAAGGAAAGGTAAAAAGAAGGATAATGCCATTGGCTGGAATGAATATCCCAGGTTATTTGGTAATAATTACCAAATACCAAATTTTTTACCATAATAATTTCAAATACCATATTTTAAAAAATTGCCCCTTCCCTACTGAAAAGAAAGTCCAGGCTGCTGTGTTGTGTCTTATCCATCCAAATGAATTCTGTGGGATGCTGGTTGGATCCAGGCTCAGCACTGGAGCTGCCTCTGGAATGGAATTCCTGGGAGTTTCTGGAGGGTTGGGAAGCTGGGGAGGGCTGGGTTTGGTCTCTGACTTTGCTGTGTTGTGGTTCTGGCTTTAATTAAAACTGGTTTTGCCTCCAGGTCCTCTGCGCTGTGGCAGTAGCTGTGCCTGGGATGTGGAATGGCCCCACTGCAGCATCCTTCCCAGAGAGAGGAGCTCCTGGAGCAGCTGATCCTCATGGAAGTATCACCCTGTCCTCCCTTCCTGCTCTCATCCCTCCCCAGGGCCAGTTGTGTGTGTGTGAGCAGAAGGAGCTGAAATCTGGGCTGTGCTCTGGCACGGGGAGCTCCCTGGCTGCTCGTCCCACGAGGTGAGTGAGTCAGCTCTGCTCGGGGAAGGCCAGAGCTGAGCATTGAATCTGAGAGGCAGAGAAACCCAGCTGGGGAGCAGGGGCACCGTGAAACGCAGGCAGGGGCTGCATTTCCCCACACACTTCACACTGTGCATTTCTCAGCTGGCTTTAATCAGGACAAATATCCAGGTATCAAACCAAATCTGACCCCATGCATTCCAGTTTTCAGTGTTGCTGCTGTTGATCCTTCCCAGTACAGGCAATGGCTTTTCCACACGGATGTGATCCAAGCCAGCCTTTGAAACTTCAGCTCGTGTTCAAATTGGCTTTTTTGAGCTTCCATTTTTGGGCTGCAGGCTCGAAGAAGAAGGAGATAGGTGAGATGAGAGCACAGGCTCCAGCAAAGAGGAAGGAGCAGACGTAGGTCTGGGTGTAGTCGTAGAGCCACCCTGCAGGAGAGAAGGTTGTTGTTAAAGCTGGGGGATTTTTCTCAGTGAAAAAAATAATTCAGGGAGGTGGGTGGGAGGCGAAGGATGTGTGTTCTCATCTAAGAATTGCTCAGTTATTTCCCTTAAATTATTTTAACTCTTCCTGGGCAGCATTTCCTGTAAGGAAATGACACGCAGGTCATTTTTCCCAGAGCCAGCTTTGATCCTTGTAGTGGACGTGGTGTTTCATCTGATTGAATTTAATCCCTGATTGTTTTTTCCTCCTGTTTAAGTAAAGGGTCCAAAAGTGGCTGATGGAAGATCCCCTTGGACCGAAGGGATGACTTGCACATGTTGGTATTTGCAACATCTGGGCTGCAAACCCTCTGTTCTCCAGCTTGTCTTTTGTGAGCAGAGCCAGTTCCGTGTCCTTTGTCTAACAGGAGAGACCCCAGGCCAGGAGCTGGAAGTGAACTTGATAAAAGTAGCTCTGGGAGGACTTAAAAGGAAAAGCTGAATTCCATTGAGCCTCAGGAATGTCTGGAGGATTCAGGTCGACTTTTAAAGTGACCTCCAAGTGTTGGGTTTGGTCCTGGCAAACCATCTGGGGTCTGGGCAGTCCTTTGAAAGGTGGAGAGTTCCTCTCTTGGAATCCAAAATCTGCAAAGTGGTGGGAGTTGCTGCTGCACATAAAAACCCTAATCCAGTCCCAAATGTGGTGTGGGGTGGGTGGGTGGGTGTGGGGCAGCAGCTGAGCCAGATCTACTGCTGGTGTAAATGCAATTCCTCTGGAGACATATCCATGGAATCCAGACATCCACAGGCTTCCATGAGTTACACAAACAGCAGATCTGGCCCAAACTGGGCTCCTTAAACCAGGAAGGGACAGGATACAGTCCCTGAGGTCCTGGGCTCGGACACGTGGAAAGGGAGGGTGCCAGTAAAGTTTGGGATCTGTGCTGGAGCAGAGCTGACATTCCCCGCTGTGGATTTCCCCAGGAGGGTTTATAAAGCACAGCAGCAGCTGCTTTTGCCCAGTCCCAGCTCCTCGTGGCTCACTGCTCTCTGGGGGGAGTCCCTGTGTTTGCTCCTCAGGGATGTCCTGTGAGCCACGTGCTGGAGGAGCTGCAGCTGGAGAGGAGGATCCATCCCGTGGGGGGATCCATCCCCTGGTGGGATCCATCCCCTGGGGGGATCCATCCCCTGCTGGGATCCATCCCCTGGGGGGATCCATCCCCTGCTGGGATCCATCCCCTGCTGGGATCCATCCCCTGGGGGGATCCATCCCCTGCTGGGATCCATCTCCTGCTGGGATCCATCTCCTGCTGGGATCCATCCCATGGTGGGATCCATCCCCTGCTGGGATCCATCCCCTGCTGGGATCCATCTCCTGCTGGGATCCATCCCATGGTGGGATCCATCCCGTGGTGGGATCCCTCCCCAGCTGGGATCCATCCCGTGGGGGATCCATCCCCTGGGGGGATCCATCCCCTGCTGGGATCCATCCCCTGCTGGGATCCATCTCCTGCTGGGATCTATCCCCTGGGGGGATCCATCCCCTGCTGGGATCCATCCCGTGGTGGGATCCATCCCCTGGGGGGATCCATCCCCTGCTGGGATCCATCCCATGCTGGGATCCATCCCGTGGTGGGATCCATCCCCTGGGGGGATCCATCCCCTGGGGGGATCCATCCCCTGCTGGGATCCATCCCATGCTGGGATCCATCCCATGCTGGGATCCATCCCCTGAGGGGATCCATCTCCTGCTGGGATCCATCCCATGCTGGGATCCATCCCATGCTGGGATCCATCCCATGGTGGGATCCATCCCATGCTGGGATCCATCCCCTGGGGGGATCCATCTCCTGCTGGGATCCATCCCCTGGTGCTGCACTGGGGCCTCTCCTGTGACCCTGAGGTTGTTGTGGAGAGCTTCATTCCCAGGGGTGGGATCTGTTTCTGCTGCCTGGAAGTCTCTGGGATTTGGAAAGGGATGCTGACGTAGTTATTTGTGAGAGGAACAGGACAGAGCGCTCCAGTTTTGCTCTGATTTATTGCAATTCTTAAAATATCCTTCAGGATATTTCTTAATTTTTTTTTCCTGGGGTTTTTTGGTGCTGAATGGGATTTAGCTGCAGTGGGATTTACCAGCATTGCCTCACTGGCAGCACAGCCATCAACTTCCAACACACCCCAACCTTTTGGAGCAACTCCAGTCTCCGTGCCCCCAGTTCATTTCCAAAACAAGTCAACAATCACTCCTGCTGCAGCAGGCTGAACGAGGAGCTTGTGGTGTTCAAACCCCAGCAGAGCAGCAGTTCTGTGAGGAATGCTGCTAAATCCCAGGCACCAATGCAAGCCAAACTAAACATTCCCAGCACTGCTGCTGCTGCTGCTACCAGCTGGGTCAGGCTGTTTAAATGGAACTGCTGATCTCTAATCAGAAGTTTTATTTATTCCTGATGCCCTGAGGAGCAAAATTCAGTGGGAAGGTGAAGGTAAAGTTTAGAAAACATCTAAATACGTGTGCCAGCCGAGCTTTTGGTGACTCCATCCTCTCCCTCTTCACCACCCAAATTTCTTGGGACTGGAGTTTGTGCTCTGGGGGCTGGAATCTCTTCTAGAATTTGCATTGCATGCTTTGGTTCAGCTCTTTTGCATTTTGAGTCAGTGATTTGTACTGTTGTGGAAATTAACCGTGCCCTTTTCTCCTCAGCTTGCTCCTGGCTGCCAAAATAATGTTTATTCTGCTTTGGGCTGGGTTTTTTCAGCGTGGCAGCATCCAGAGGTGCCAGTGGATGGGGAGCTCTGAAGGAGACTCCAAACCTTCCCTTTGGGTCCTGCCAGCTGTCCCTGGATTTCAGGGCTTTCAGCTGAACAGATTTGCAGGTAAGTCACCTTTTCCTTGCATTAGGCTTCGGTCTAATATGCAGATTAGGCAGTTCTCATTATCCATCAGGATTATTTCCACTGTGTAAAAGCACTTCAGTTGGATGAAATTACAATTCCAGACTCAAGGTTTTTGGGAGGTGAGAGCACCAAATCCCAGGGTCTCACAGAGTATTTAAATCCTGCATTCTGCAAGGAGCAGATGGTTTTGGACCTTTCATCAGGAGTTTCTGGTCTCACTCAGTTTTCACACTTAGAACTGCATTGGGACAGAAAATTGCAGAATTTATCTTGGATCCCAAGCCTGCATCCTGAGCTCTGGACTGTTTCCATCTTGCTCTGCCTCTAATGAGATGGATCAGGAAGTGTTTTGCTTCTTGGCTTTATTTGGCCTTTATTTATCCCACCTGCCTTTCTGTGGAAAGCTTTTTGCAGGAAACCTGCTCGCTTCACAAACCTGCTGCAGAAAGCAAAGAGCTTCCCATGAGTGCAGATATACTGCAGGGGGATGGAAATTGAACTGCAGTGTGAGGATAAGGGACAGCCAGGCTGTTAGCCCCTGCTGTATGTCACTGTGCCAGGGGCTTCACAGGACTGAGGGATTGCTGTGTGCTCAGTGCCCAGCAGCAGGCTCTGGAATCCAGGCTGTGCATCACCCTGACACTGGAAGCTCCTTGTCAAGGAAATGTTGAAGTTGCATCCCCAGACAGAGCAGAACCAGCCCAGGGACATTGATTGGGAATATTAATTGTTTCCTGTGCTGGTGGAGCAGCAGCGTTGCTGAAGCTTTGCATGGAGCTGGAATTCACAGAACCCTTGGCAGCGTCCAGCCAGGTGCCTCTGCAGGCTGGGGGCAGCTGATCTGGGGGGCAGGGAATGAAAAATGATGGTTTGGGTTGGAAAGGGCCCTGAAGCTGCTCCCATTCCAGCCCTGCCATGGCAGGGACACCTTCCCCTGCCCCAGGCTGCTCCAAGCCCCATCCAGCCTGGCCTTGGGCACTGCCAGGGATCCAGGGGCAGCCACAGCTGCTCTGGGCACCCTGTGCCAGGGCCTGCCCACCCTCCCAGGGAACAATTCCTGCCCAATATCCCATCCAGCCCTGCCCCCTGGCAGTGGGAAGCCATTCCCTGGGTCCTGTCCCTCCATCCCTTGTCCCCAGTCCCTCTCCAGGTGAGCACCCCCAGCTCTCCCAGCCTGGCTGCAGAGCAGAGGGGCTCCAACCTTTGGAGCATCTCCATGGGCTCCTCTGGGCTCCCTCCAGCAGCTCCTGGTCCTGCTGATGTTGTTCCCCAGGGCTGGGGCAGCTCTGGGCTCTCACCTGAGTGGGGCAGAGGGGCAGAATCCCCCTGCCCTGCTGCCAGGCTGGGGGCTCAGCCCAGGAGCACTTGGCTTGTTGGGCTGCAGGGAAGGAAAAGCTTTGTCCTGGCCAAGCTGTTTGGAGGAGAACAAGTCCCCTGCTCCTCAGCAGAGGCTGGACACTCATTTCTGAGCACTTGAAATCTCCCAAATCCTCACAGCTGCCTTGGTTTCCTGGCAGAGGGAGAAGAGCAAAGGCTTTTCATGCTCCTTATCTCTGGGCCCAGAGCTCTGGTGGCTGAGCTGTGTAATCTCTGTCAAAACAAGAGATTACTGAGGCTTCTCCTGATGTTTCAGTGCCTCTGCCTGCTGGGAATCTTGCTGAGTCTGTCCTTGCTTTCCCTTCCTCTCCTTGCTTCCCCTCCAGTCCAAGTTCAGGGTTACTTTAACACCACTGGGAGTAAAATCCATGGAAATGTGCTTGTTCCCCTGCTGAACTCTGCACATGGGGCTTCACTGCATTTTCCAGATACTCCAGGCAGCATTTTCCAAGCTGCTGGTTGGATTTTGCAAATTCCCAAGCACAATGTCGTCTGTCTATAAAAATACATTTCTGAAATAGGATTTTTTAAATTTTTTTTTCCTCTATTTGAACAGAAAACCCATCCTGGGATGGATCCCTGTAGGAGTGAACCAGCAGCATGGTTTATCCCTGGATTTCTGGGGTGGGTGTGGGTTTTATGTAACATCACTTACCTGCTAGAGGGGGTCCTCCCATGGCTGCTATCCCTGCAAAGAAAGCAGCAAACCCCAGGTAGCTGTGGAGCTTCTCCACACCCACCAGATCCACCTGTTTGGAAACCAAAATGGATAATTAGTGATTGGCTTCATAGGAATGCAAATGCACAACAGATTAATTTAATTATTTTTTTTTTTTAAGCACAAGAGATGATTTAATTCTTTTTTTTCTGGGGAATTTCCTGTCCAGCTGCAGCTTTGGAAGGACTTTGCCCCTGTGGGTCTGATGCAGCCTGGACCCCGTTTGCCTCCCTAAGGCAGGTGTGGCAGTGCCTGCCATGGGAGAGGCTTCTCTGCCTTGCAGCTGCCCAGACTTGGGGGAAGGAGTTTGAAACCCTGAACGCCTTCCAGAAAGAAATGCCAAATTGGAATGGTGCCTCCCTGCCCGGATCAGAGAATCCTGGCTATTCAGAGATAGCCTGGGACAATGGTTTGGCTTGGAAGGGACTTCAAAGCCCATCCGTTCCACCCCTGCCGTGGTAGGGACACCTTCCACTGTCCCAGGCTGCTCCAAGCCCCATCCAGCCTGGCCTTGGGCACTGCCAGGGATCCAGGGGCAGCCCCAGCTGCTCTGGGCACCCTGTGCCAGGGCCTGCCCACCCTCACAGGGAGCAATTCCTGCCCAAAATCCCATCCAGCCCTGCCCCCTGGCAGTGGAAGCCATTCCCTGTGTCCTGTCCCTCCATCCCTGGTCCCAAGCCCCTCTCCAACTCTCCTGGAGCCCCTTTAGGCTCTGGAAGGGGCTCTGAGGAATCTCCTGGGTCCCCTTTAAGCTCTGGAAGGGCTCTGAGGGGATCTCTTGGATCCCCTTGGGGCGCTGCAGGGGCTCTAAGGAGATCTGGATCCTCTTTAGGCACGGGCAGAGGCTCTGAGCTCTCCCTGGAGCCTTCTCCAGGCTGGGCACTGCATCCCTGGGAGCATCCCTGTGGTGGCCAGGGGGACCCTGCTGAGTTCTGGGTGTCCCAGGTGATTCAGGGATGGTTCTGGGATGGTGTCCCAGGTGACTCTGGGATGGTTCTGGGATGGTGTCCCAGGTGATTCAGGGATGGGTCTGGGATGGTGTCCCAGGTGATTCTGGGATGGTTCTGGGATGGTGTCCCGGGTGATTCTGGGATGGTTCTGGGATGGTGTCCCAGGTGATTCTGGGATGGTTCTGGGATGGTGTCCCAGGTGATTCTGGGATGGTTCTGGGATGGTGTCCCAGGTGGTTCTGGGATGGTTCTGGTGTCCCAGGTGATTCAGGGATGGTTCTGGGTGTCCCAGGTGATTCTGGGATGGTTCTGGTGTCCCAGGTGATTCTGGGATGGTTCTGGTGTCCCAGGTGGTTCTGGGATGGTTCTGGTGTCCCAGGTGATTCTGGGATGGTTCTGGGATGGTGTCCCAGGTGATTCTGGGATGGTGTCCCAGGTGATTCTGGGATGGTTCTGGGATGGTGTCCCGGGTGGTTCTGGGATGGTTCTGGGATGGTGTCCCGGGTGGTTCTGGGATGGTGTCCCGGGTGGTTCAGGGGCAGGAGCAGGAGCCAGCCTGCAGGGCCCAGCAGCACTCACCAGCACGGGCAGCACCAGGGCCATGAAGCCTCCACAGAAGATGGCAAAGGCCACGGTGTAGGCCAGCAGCAGCGGGAAGGTGGTGGCCAGCGGCCCCAGCAGGTTGGTGGCCCCGCTGAGCAGCAGGTAGGTGACATGGAGATGGTACTTCTTGGTCCAGTTGTGGTCGGCCAGCCAGCCCGAGAGCAGCTGGCTCAGCATCTCCGTGATGCCTGAGGGGACAGCAGCGCTCAGAGCCCTGTGTTTGCTGAAATCCTGCTGTTTCTGGGGGTTTTTATTTCTAAAAATTATTAGTGCTTCTCAGAAATGTATTAGATTTTATAAATCTAGCTGGATTTTTATTATTTTATACCATTATTTTTATTATTTATAGTATATGTGTTGCTGCTTTGTGTAATATTGAAACCCTACTATTTCTAGATATTTTTATATATTAATACTTCATATAAATTTAATAGATATATAAATTTAACTATATTTTATAGTATTTTATGTTGTTATGTTTATTACTTGTAGTATATGTAATATATTGAGACTTGACTTTGTGTAACATTTATATATTATTTCATATTATTTATTATATATTATAAATTTAGCTATATTTTATAGTATTTAATATAATTTTATTTATTATTTGCAGTATATAGAATATATTGAGACCTGAATTTGTGTAATGTTGAAATTCTGTTGTTTCTAGATATTTTTATATGTTATTGCTTCATATAAATTTATTAGATACTATAAGTTTAGCTATATTTTATAGTATTTAATATAATTTTATTTATTATTTGTAGTATATGTATTATATTGATACAGAATTTTATATATTATAGTTGATTATAAATCATAATATAACATCTCATATATTCCATATTATAGTATATAATATATTTTATTATATTATCTATATTATTTTATATCATTAACCCTATTTCATATAGTTGAATTATGCTTATCTTCACATTGCTATATTTATTATTTAGTATTTGCATATTTTAAATATTTTTATATTTTTACTGTACATTATAATATATTACATATATATTCTAATAGTTATATTTTACAGTACTGTATAATATATTGCTTATATTATTTTTATCCATTATTTGTGTTACACTTGATTATTTATATTAACCCTAACATAATTTATTCTTATTTTATAACGTTAATTATTTGTATTTTATATTACTATATATATATTATTTTATATCTATTTATTCCCATCATTTTAAATTATTATATTTATTATTTATTACTGAATTTTATAATATTTCTTATTTCTAATATTCAGTATCATTTCTGTTACTGGCTGGGTCACATCCCAATTTCCCTGTTCATGGTGAGGACGTGCCCACAAAAGGCTAAAATTCCAGAAAGTTCCAGGTGGTTTTTGGCTGTTACAAAATCCAGGGATTGGGTTTTTCCCTTTTCCCTCGTGCTGCTCTTCCCAAGGGCACCAAAGCGCTCTGGGAAAATTCCCTTCAGGGGGGAATTTCACCCTGCAGGGTGTCTGCCCCCTGAAATGCCCTAAATCAGGACAGAGGAGCTTGCTGAAGAGAGAAATCTGAATATTAAGAAGGAAATTGCAGCTGAGATTTTAATTTTTCTAAAATCGATTCTATTTAAATTCTAAAATTGAATTTTTCTAAAATTCCACGGCATTTTCTAGAAACCCAGGCATTTTAGAGGCTCAGCAACCTTTTAGTTGTTTGGGGTTTTGAGAGTTTGGGTTTTGAGAGTTTGGGTTTTGAGAGCTGCTTTTTACATTTCTGGGTACATTTTTATGAAGCAAAGATCCAGGAGCTCTCGAGTGAGCTCATGTCCCACTGACCCCTGTGTCCCTCCCACTCCTAATCCCAAATATCCCAAATTCCTGGGGATTCCTACCCCCCCAACAACCCCTGGCTGCTGAACATTCCCCAGCACTGCAGAAATTAAACGTATTTTTTACAATAAAATATTTGCTGCTGACTGAGGCTGGAGCCACTTTCTTAGCCCAGCACGGCTTTGGAGTTAATCCTGGCTTAAAGCCAGCCTGGGTTTGGGTTTTGGGGAGCGTGCCTTAAAACCAGCCACGGGTTTGGCTTTGGGTTGGGGTTTGGGTTTGGGTTTTGGGGAGTGTGCCTTAAAACCAGCCACGGGTCTGGGTTTGGGTTTGGGTTTGGGTTTGGGTTTGGGGAGTGTGCTTTAAAGCCAGCCTGGGTTTGGGTTTGGGTTTTGGGGAGTGTGCCTTAAAACCAGGCATGGGTTTGGGTTTGGGTTTGGGTTTGAGTTTGGGTTTGGGGAGTGTGCCTTAAAGCCAGCCATGGGTTTGGGTTTGGGTTTGGGTTTGGGTTTGGGGAGTGTGCCTTAAAACCAGCCACGGGTTTGGGTTTGGGTTTGGGTTTTTGGGGAGTGTGCCTTAAAGCCAGCCACGGGTCTGGGTCTGGGTTTGGGTTTGAGTTTGGGTTTGGGTTTTGGGGAGTGTGCCTTAAAGCCAGCCATGGGTTTGGGTTTGGGTTTGGGTTTGGGTATGGGTTTGGGGAGTGTGCCTTAAAGCCAGCCATGGGTTTGGGTTTGGGTTTGGGTATGGGTTTGGGGAGTGTGCCTTAAAGCCAGCCATGGGTTTGGGTTTGGGGAGTGTGCCTTGTTTTTCCCCCACTGGAGGTGGATGTGCCAAATCCAGATGCCTGGATCCACATTAATGTGGGAGGGCTTTTCCCCCAATATTAAATTTCTCCCTTTTGGGTCAAGCTGGAAGGTTTTGGATGCACCTCTGGATTCTGGTGGCTTGTGGGTTTAAGCCCAGCAGGGATTGTGGTGGGCAGAGAGCACCGTGTAAGTGGAGATCTGGGGTTTTCGGGAGCAGGGAGGGTGTGGGATCATCCAGCTGGGACTGGGAGAAGCACCCAGCACCCCGGTGGGCTCAGGGCTGAACCTGTGCCAGGAGGATCCATCCCAGGACATATCTGGGGCTGTTTCTTGGCAGCACTGGGGGTGTTTTCCTGCGAGCTGGGGCTGTAAAGACCCCTGTGCCTACCGGCCACGGCGATGAGGTAGGAGCCGTCCCTGCTGCTCATGCCCAGCGTCCTGGCTCTGGCCACCAGGTGGAAGAAGGGCACGAAGTAGGCCAGGTGGCTGAACAGGAAGGACCAGGTGAAGATGAAGAAAACGGGATCCCTCAGCGGGGAGAAGTCCAGGAGAGGCTGAGAAGGTTCCTTTTTGGTGGCTGCAGGGGGCTGCTGGCTCCTCTTGGCCTCGGCGGGGCTTTCTGAGGAGCTCTCCGGGCTGGGTTTCTGCAGCCTCCCCAAGGCAGATGGATTTGCTGGGTCAGAGACACCTCTGCCGTGGGGCACCGTGAGTCTTTCTGTGGTGGGAGCCTCCTGTGCATGGAGAAGCTGTAATTCCCTCTGAGTGCTTCCATCTAAACACCCACCAGGAGTTTCTGGATCCTTCTCTGCCCCTGAAGACCCCCGGTGTTGATTTTTGGCAGATTCCCGAGGCAAAGGGGGGCTGCCAGGCCACAGCAGCATGCTGGAAGGCACCAGGTTCAGCATGATGCCTCCAAAAATCAGCAGAGTACCTGAAGGAAGGAAAAAACGTGGTTTGTCCTTGGATTGGAAAGGGGGGAGCAGCAGGAAATGGCCTTTGTAGAACAGGGTGTGGTTTTCACTGACCACGGAGAAGGTTCTGTTTGCCTTCTCCTTCTGCAGGAATTAACAAAACAGGGATTTTTATTCCTGTTTTTCTAGCTGGAAGTTCATTTTGCTGTGATGCACAGAACAAATCCACAGCTACCTCTGGGATCTGTTTTCCTCTTCCTCATTTAAAGTCAGGATGGACCTTCAAGATGGTCTTGAATCACTACAGTAAAATTAGGATTTCTTGTTTTGGTATCTGAGATCTGTGCTTTGACTCTGATTTTAATGAGTGATTAAGGGTTTAATTATTAACCAGATGTCCCCAAACTATCCTAGAAGAGGCAGAGTTATTCCTTGGTGTGCTGAATTTTAAGAAGAGCCTCTTAGAGCCTCCAGATCTCTCCAAATTCCCTCTCAGAGCCAATGAACTGGACTGAGCTGCAGCTTTGGAAGGACTTTGCCCCTGTGGGTCTGATGCAGCCTGGACCCCGTTTGCCTCCCTAAGGCAGGTGTGGCAGTGCCTGCCATGGGAGAGGCTTCTCTGCCTTGCAGCTGCCCAGACTTGGGGGAAGGAGTTTGAAACCCTGAACGCCTTCCAGAAAGAAATGCCAAATTGGAATGGTGCCTCCCTACCCGGATCAGAGAATCCTGGCTATTCAGAGATAGCCTGGGACAATGGTTTGGCTTGGAAGGGACTTCAAAGCCCATCCATTCCAGCCCTGCCGTGGCAGGGACACCTTCCACTGTCCCAGGCTGCTCCAAGCCCCATCCAGCCTGGCCTTGGGCACTGCCAGGGATCCAGGGGCAGCCCCAGGACTGAGGGATTGCTGTGTGCTCAGTGCCCAGCAGCAGGCTCTGGAATCCAGGCTGTGCATCACCCTGACACTGGAAGCTCCTTGTCAGGGAAATGTTTTGGCTCCTTGAAACTGCATCCCCAGACAGAGCAGAACCAGCCCAGGGACATTGATTGGGAATATTAATTGTTTCCTGTGCTGGTGGAGCAGCAGCGTTGCTGAAGCTTTGCATGGAGCTGGAATTCACAGAACCCTTGGCAGCTTCCAGCCAGGCGCCTCTGCAGGCTGGGGGCAGCTGATTTGTGGGGCAGGGAATGAAAAATGATGGTTTGGGTTGGAAAGGGCCCTAAAGCTGCTCCCATTCCAGCCCTGCCATGGCAGGGACACCTTCCCCTGTCCCAG
Organism: Motacilla alba alba; assembly: GCF_015832195.1. Classification (NCBI taxonomy): domain Eukaryota; kingdom Metazoa; phylum Chordata; class Aves; order Passeriformes; family Motacillidae; genus Motacilla; species Motacilla alba. The sequence goes on from NC_052041.1 coordinate 1,927,801, forward strand.
GCTGCTCCAAGCCCCATCCAGCCTGGCCTTGGGCACTGCCAGGGATCCAGGGGCAGCCACAGCTGCTCTGGGCACCCTGTGTCCCCTCACCTTGCCAGCCATAGGCCTCGATGAGGAGCTGGGTGAAGGGAGCCATCAGGAAGGTCAGCCCCATGCCCGAGCGCGCCAGGGCGTTGCTGAAGGCCAGGCGAGCCCGGCAGCGCTTGGCCGTCACCACCGCGGCCGCCTGGTACAGGCAGGCAAAGCCCATCCCTGGGGAGGGAACGAGAGAGAGAGAGACTGGTACAGGCAGGCAAAACCCATCCCTGGGGAGGGAAACAAGAGAGAGAGAGACTGGTACAGGCAAAGCCCATCCCTGGGGAGGGAAATGAGAGAGAGAGAGAGACTGGTACAGGCAGGCAAAGCCCATCCCTGGGGAGGGAACGAGAGAGAGAGACTGGTACAGGCAGGCAAAGCCCACCCCTGGGGAGGGAAATGAGAGAGAGAGACTGGTACAGGCAAAGCCCATCCCTGGGGAGGGAACGAGAGAGAGAGACTGGTACAGGCAGGCAAAGCCCATCCCTGGGGAGGGAAATGAGAGAGAGACTGCATCAGGTAAAACCCATCCCTGGGGAGGGAACGAGAGAGAGAGACTGGTACAGGCAAAGCCCATCCCTGGGGAGGGAAACGAGAGAGAGAGACTGCATCAGGTAAAACCCATCCCTAGGGAGGGAAACAAGAGAGAGACTGGTACAGGCAAAGCCCACCCCTGGGGAGGGAAACAAGAGACAGAGAGACTGGTACAGGCAAAGCCCATCCCTGGGGAGGGAAACGAGAGAGAGAGACTGGTACAGGCAGGCAAAGCCTATCCCTGGGGAGGGAACAAGAGAGAGAGAGAGACTGGTACAGGCAAAGCCCATCCCTGGGGAGGGAACAAGAGAGAGACTGGTACAGGCAAAGCCCATCCCTGGGGAGGGAATGAGAGACAGAGAGACTGCATCAGGCAAAGCCCATCCCTGTGAGAAGGGAGAAGGTGAGAGCAAGAGGCTCCCACCACAGAGAGACTCCATCCCTGTGGGAAGGGGGAAAATGAGAATAAGAGGTTCCCAACAGAGAGACTTTGTGATGCCCCACGGCAGAGGTGTCTCTGACCCAGCCAATCCATCTGCCCTGGGAAGCTGCAGAAACCCACCCCAGAGAGCTCCTCCTCAGAAACCCCCACTGAGGCCAAGGGAAGCCACCAACACCTTCCAGTCCCAAAAAGGGGCTCCTGTGTGGGGATTCCGTGTCCTGCTATCCCAAGCTGGCAGTCCCTGGCTCTGCAGCAGAGGGGATTTCTGCTCTCACAGTCAGGGGAGAGTGAGATTTGGTGGGTGGGGTTTGGTGCTGGGGGGTTGGAGGCTCTGCCCTTTAAAAGGCCAGGATCCGTGTAGGTCCAGGAAAAAAATCAAGGTTAGTTGGGACTGGAATGTTGAAAGTGGTGTTTTATTCTGAGCATGAAGCTTTGGGAGTTCACACAGTGTCTCACAGAAAGGAGCTGGGGATACTTTGGCACTGAAAGTTCATGGAATTACAGAATATCCTGGGGTGGAAGAGATGCACCAGGATCATCCAGTCCAACCCCTGTCCCTGCACAGACGCCCCAACAATCCCACCCTGGGCATCCCTGGCAGCGCTGTCCAAGCGCTCCTGGAGCTCTGGCAGCCTCGGGGCCATGCCCATTCCCTGGGGAGCCTGGGCAGTGCCAGCACCCTCTGGGGGAAGAACCTTTCCCTGCTCTCCATCCTAACCCCCTGGCACAGCTCCTTCCTTGGATCCTGCCCCTGATCACCTCAGGCTCCTCTTCCCCAACTGAACCCCGGCAGAACAAAACCCCTTCCCCAGGTTTAAGGCTAAAGGAGCCGATTTCCTGCCCATGCAGTCAGTCATGGCCATCTCACCCAGCAGGAAGCCCATGGAGAAGCACAGGAAGGGGACACTGGTGGCCTGAGTGCTGAGCAGGCAGCCCCCGGCCACCAGCCCGGCCCCCAGGATGGAGGTCGGCCGCTCTCCCAGGCGCCGGCACACCACGGCCACCAGCGGGGCTGCAAGGCAAACAGGGACACAGCTCAGCCTCGGGGGGACAAAGGCTGCTTTGGCAGGGCTTGGGGGCCTGGCTGGGACCCCTGGGAAGCCTCGGGAGGCAGGGGGTGACAGGGGGTGTGGGGGGGTTAATGTTCAGCAGAGAGGCTTTGCCTGTGCCCTGCGCTTGGGGAGTGGGGCAGGGAAGGAGGCAAAGCCCCAAGGTTCAGCTCTCCTGAGGCTCCTTCCTCAATCACACCGTGCCCAGCAGCTCCAGATTGTTCCACAGCTGCGACAAGAGTGTCGTTTGCCCTGGAGCTGTGCAATAAACCCACAGTGAAGTTCAGGGGATCCCAGAATGGTCTGGGTTGGAAGAGACCTTGAGGCCCACCCAGTGTGAGCCCTGCCATGGCAGGGACACCTTCCACTGTCCCAGGCTGCTCCAAGCCCTGTCCAACCTGGCCTTGGACACTTCCAGGGATGGAGCAGCCCCAGCTGCTCTGGCCACCTGTGCCAGGGCCTGCCCACCCTCATAGGGAAGAATTTCTCCCCAATTTCCAATTTCTTCCCCTTATCCCTCTGAATGGCCCAGTGTTTCGAGCACATTCTTGCCCAGCCCCATGTGGGTGCCAGCCACGTCCAGTCTGGAGCAGTCTGGGATGGGAATCGGATGCACAGAGCCCCCTCAGTGTCCCCGGCCAGCCAGGGGCTGCAGAGTGCCCCAGCCCTGGGGACAGCAGCTCACCTCCTAGGAAGCGCAGGGAGGACATGATGGAGCCGATCCAGCTGACCTGCTCCGAAGATCCCCCCATCTCCTCTCGGAAAGCCACGAAGAAAATCCCAAAGGTCTTGAGCATCCCCATCACGAGCACGTTGACCTGAGTTGAGAGGGGTGGAGGGGAGGTGCCACAGGGCATCAGGAGGGAGGAAAAGCTTTTCCTTCTGCTTCTTTTGTGGTGGTGTGGGAGAAACAAACGGGGACACTTGAACTGGTGCTGGGGAACGCCAGCAGGGTGGGCTGGTCAGGGCCGGGCTGCAGTTTGGTCTCAGCAGACCCTCAGAAAACACTCTGCAAACTGATTTTCCAAAGGAAAGGAACAAAGTTTCCCTCCCTTTCTCTTTCCTTTTCCCTTTCCCTCCCATCCTAGAGCTCAGCTCTTGTAGGATGGTTTTACCTTTGAAGTTACTTTCTGGCACTGCAGCAACAGTCAAAACAGATCAGTTTGGAGATCACCGGGAGGTGATGAGGGGATGAGGGCAGCAGGGATGGATGGTAGCTGGGGCAGTTTCCCAGGATTTCTCTGCCACAGGGGCAAAGGACAGACAGTTTGTGTCCTGAATTTTAACTCCTATTGCCTCCCTGGTGGCGGGTGGTTAATGATTGGCAGTGAGTTACTCGGGGTGGATTTGAAGGGAGGAAAGCTTTCCCAGCTTGGGGCATGGTGCCTTCTTTACAGTTGGACTCAATGACCTGACAGGTCTTCTCCAAGCTTCACAATTCCTTGATTCATCACTGCTGGGAAGATAAAGCCTGGGGCACAGAGAATTAGTGGCTTTAAGTGGTGTTGAGGTGCCTGGTCCTCCCAGAGAGCACCCAAGAGCGTGTGCTGCTGCCAGACAGTGCCCGAGGTGGGATCATGCCCTTGCTGAAGGGACAGGACACTCCTTTGGGGCTTGACACCCTTTGGGGTTTGACACTCCTTTGGGGCTTGACACTCCTTTGGGGTTTGACACCCTTTGGGGTTTGACACCCTTTGGGGTTTGACACTCCTTTGGGGTTTGACACCCCCACGGTGATGTGTTTGAGCAGGGAAAAGTCATCCTGGCAAGGGGCCCCTCCTGTCCGTCACTGAGACGTTTCAGGGGGCATTCCGCAGGGAATGGCGTGGCCGGGGTGTGCCCTGGGATGGTGGGGGTCCTGTCCTGTGCTCTGAGCCAGGCTGGAGATCCCCCCGCCCCAGCCCCGGGAGGGTTTGGCTCGTTCCCCGCTTACCAGGAAGAAGTGAAACACCACTCCCCACGCCCACCCTGCGCCTGCCGCTCCTGTGCCTCGGCTCTTCCCAGCTGCTGGAGCCTGCGGAGCCTCCAGCTCTTCATCCTCCTTCTCCTCTCCTGCTGGTGAGAGCGTCAGGACACGTGAACACCTTCCACTGCTCTGTTCCCACTCCCAACCATTGCCAACCATTGCCAACCATTGCCAACCATTCCCAACCATTCCCTGGAGCCCCGGGGCAGGGCTGGGGCAGACACCGCGCTCTGCACTCACTCGGGTGATGCTTCCACCAGACTCTCTGACAATTCCAATTATCCCTGTCTGGAAACAGTTTAATATCCTTTCTCATTCCCACCAAATTCCTGTAACCCCTTCAGCTTTAAGGGCGGGCGAGTGCCTTAGTGCTGCTTTGGCAGTTTGGCTGTGCCAGGAGCCCGGGGGTCGCTGCCTGTCTGCATCCACCTCGGAGCTCTCTGCAAGCTCCTCCACTCCAGCTTTCTCTGCTTCCATCCTCTCACCCACCCCGAGCCCCTGGCAGAGGCAGGATCCTGCCCGGGGGAGCAGCTGGACCCTACAGCGCCTGGGGTGATGGTCCTGGAACTTTTCCTTACCGCCTGGCATGCTGGAAAGTCCTCCCCGGGACAGTCGACAGCAAAGAGGAATCTCTTCAGAGCCTCGTCAATCTCTTCAGAGCCTCTTCATCTGCCCCAGAGATTAAATCCCCTTTTCCTGACTTGGCAGCCCAGCGTCTGCTCCTTCATTCCCAAGCGGTGGGGGTGATGGTGTCGGTGCTGAGCAGGACATGGAGCCTGGCAAGCGCTGGGGGGACGGACCCATCCTCCTCCTCCTCCTCCTCCTGAGCTCCTCCTGAGGCCCCAAGGCCGGAGTCCCTCCCCTTGCCCAGCTGGGAACAGGAAACCCGGGGCGTTCGGAGCACAAATCCTGTTGGGAAGGAAGAGGAGGGGGAGCCTGCGGAGTTCTGAGCCCGGGGCAGCTCCGGGGCCCGGCCGGGCAGAGCCGGGCTGGCAGCGCTGGGCTGGAGCCGGGCTGGGGCTGCTGCTGCCTGCAGAGGAGCAGGGCTCCGGCCTGTTTCGGCCGGGAACGGCATCACCGAGGGAGGACAGGCTGGGAAACGGGGTGCTCTGCAGCCGGACAGAGCAGCCGCGCTGCTGCAGCCCCGGGCTTTGGCTCCTGCCAAATCTGCCCGAGCTCCTGGGCGAGCGCAGCCCTGCTGCTCCCCGCTGAGCTGCCACCCCAGGCACTCCTGAGGCCGCAGGAAACTGGCATCGGTGGGGACAGTGATGCTCTCTGCTCTCCCCAGGCGCAGACTGCCGAGGCTGCATCCTCCTGGGGGAGCCCAGGATCCCTGGGAGCCTGTGCAGGGCTTTCCCCCCCGGAGGGGTGTGAACGGGTACCCCGATCAGGAGCGGGGTTGTGGTGATGTGGATTGAGGGGCTGAAGGAGGGGCACAGGGGCAGCGCCTGCACTCCGAGCTGTTGGATGCCCGGGGGAAGCTGCAGCTGCTGCCGGGCTGCTGGATGGAGGGCGAGGGGAGCAGCACTCCCAGGGCCACCAGAGCCTGGGTAAGCCAGGAGCAGGGCTCTGGAGCAGGTGAGCACTGAGCTGAGGGTGCAGCCTGTGTGAGCCTGTGACTGCCACTGCCCAGCGGAGCTGCTCCAGGAGCAGTCAGAGCAGTGACAGTGACAGTGACATTTCACTGACTCAGCCCAAGTGTGCAAAGTGGAAAAACTTCCACAGGCACTGAAGGGTTTGATTTGCAGCCTCGAGAGAAGCTTAAATTGATGTAAAAATACAATACACAGATATTAGGCAGAAAAAATTATATTGCAATATAATATTTTCTATATAATATTTATCTTTCTTATAATTCTATAGCTGTAAGAATATGCCCTAAGTAAGTGAGGAACTGTGTTGATAAGATAGTGAGAGGTTTACAGTGTAGTAATGAAATAGTATGGGGTAGGTTGGGAGTTTAGAAGTTATGATAGAAACATTAAAACTTGTGAATTAAAAGCCCATTAGATAAAAGTGTCCACAGCGCAGCAGAAGGTGATAGGTTAGAAAAACAAAATAAATCCTGGGGTCTTTTCTATTGGGTTAGAAAGTTCTGTATTGCCTTACAACAAAGAATCTTGTGACTACCCTTGAGCTACGGCCGAGTGCTTGCTCCTCTAAAATCTCAGAGCCTCTGAGACTGATGTTTATGTGAGCAATAAATCATTCTCAGCTTGAAAATAGTCCCATCCCTTCATTTCTAGCAGTGACAGTGATACCCAACTTTCCTTCCTGCTCTGCTGTGAAACTCCCCCTTCCTGCAGCTGCAGCCCAGCTCCTTTTCCCTCCTGGCACACGGGAACACTGGGGTGCAGCAGCTCCCCCACCTCTTTGCAGGATTGTTTCCCTGCAGCATTTCCATCTTCCCTTGTTTCCCTGCAGCATTTCCAGTCTTCCCTTGTTTCCCTGCAGCATTTCCATCTTCCCTTGTTTCCCTGCAGCATTTCCAGTCTTCCCTTCCAGGAAGAGGGGCCTGGATTTGTGAGGACCTTGCCAAGATCCCTTCAGAGCTCCCAGGGCCCTGGCAGGGCCAGGTTTGAACTTCAACCCAAGTGCAGTGGGCACTTGGGTTGAAGTGAGCAAGAGCTCCCACAGAATGTTTAACTGGAGGAGGTGAAATGTCTCCTAGGAGAAACTCCTCGGAAAGCTTTTGTACCTTTTCCACTGAGGAGCCTCCACGAGTTCCAACCTTTCTCCAGAGAAATGCTGAAGAAGGCAGTGAGAGAGGCCACCTTGCCAGGCCCAGCTCTCCCAGGCAGAGCAAAGAGGAGGAAGGAAGGTTTTTTACAGGTCGTTTATTGATTTCTCCAACAAGGGAGGCCCCCCACATAAAGCAGGGAGGATCTGCTTGTTACAGGGCCTGGGGCGTGCCCACGCTTCATCCTCAGCAGCAGCAGGGCTGAAATGGGAGCTGGAGAGCCACGGAGCACCCAGGAGCTGCTGGGAGGGAGGGAGGGAGGGAGGGAGGGAGGGAGGGAGGGAGGGAGGGAGAGCCTTCATCCCAGGTGTGGAGCTCCAAAGGGAGGGTGGCGGTGCAGGGAGGAGCTGGGAGCAGAGCTGGCTCCCAGGGCTCAGGACAGCAGCTTGTGCACTGCCACGGTGATGCTGTCGTGCTTCTGGATCATGATGTTCCTGCAGCAAGGAGAGAGGGCTGAGGGAGGGCAGCGGCAGCTGCTGGGGGCACGGGGCAGGGGAATCATGAGCAGCCCCAGGCCCCGACCCCCCCAGACCTCGGCTGCTCCATCCCCGCACTCTGTGAGCAGAGAGGGACACACCCCTGCTGCCCCACTGACTGACAGGCTGTCACCCAAGGGACCCCAGGAACTGTCACCCACCGGGATCCTGGGAAATGTCACCCACCAGGACCCCAGGAACTGTCACCCACTGGGACCCCAGGAACTGCCACCCACAGGGACCCCAGGAATTGTCACCCACCAGGACCCCAGGAACTGTCACCCACAGGGATCCTGGGAAATGTCACCCACCGGGACCCCAGGAACTGTCACCCACTGGGACCCCAGGCTCTGCCACCCACAGGGATGCCAAGGGGGTTAGAGCTCCTGAGCTGCAGGAACCACCAGCCCCTAGAGGTTTCCCCTGCTCTTCCATCCCCACTAACCGGGTGCCTGAGGCAGTGCCTCCCCCCGAGCAGGAGCTGCTGCAGGGATCTGCCCCCAGGAGGCTCCCAGGGCTGGGGGAAGGCAGGGGGGGCGGCAGCAGCTGCAGGCTGGGGCTCACCCGCTGTCTGACTCCAGGCACACCACGGGCGTGTCCGTGGGGTCCGAGGTGAGCTTGGCCGCCTGCTGGGCCAGCACCGAGATGATGCCAGCGTGCTCGTCTGACAGGGTGCCCCTGCCTGCGGGGAGAGGCCATGGATGGCCCCCTGTGCCAGGCCAGGGCTCTGGGGCACGCCTGACTGCCCCCCAGGCCCCGGGGGTGCCCCTGCCCTGCCCATCTCCCTCCCTGCTCCTGCCCATCTCCCTCCCTGCTCCTGCTCCTGCCCATCTCCCTCCCTGCTCCTGCCCTGCCCATCTCCCTCCCTGCTCCTGTCCATCTCCCTCCCTGCTCCTGTCCATCTCCCTCCCTGTTCCTGCCCATCTCCCTCCCTGCTCCTGTCCATCTCCCTCCCTGTTCCTGTCCATCTCCCTCCCTGTTCCTGTCCATCTCCCTCCCTGTTCCTGTCCATCTCCCTCCCTGCTCCTGCCCATCTCCCTCCCTGCTCCTGCCCTGTCCATCTCCCTCCCTGCTCCTGCCCATCTCCCTACCCGGGGGCTGACTCAGCATCTCCCCCAATGGTTCCTCTCCCTCCCCCCAAAATCCCGAGCTGAGGTGTCAGGAAGAGCTGGCCCCGGTAGGGACGGGCAGGTGGTGGCCCTTGGGGACACCCAAAGCTGGGGGCAGGGCAGTGGGGCAGAGCAGGTGTCCCCAGAGTGGCACAGGACAGGGCACCCCCGGTACCCCCAGCCGGGGAGGGTCTGTAGGGCCGGGCCCGGTGCCCCCCTCCCCATCCTGGGGAGCCCCTCAAAGGGGATGGGCAGCACCAGGGGCCCCCCAAGCCCCCCCTGGGGCAGGGCCGGCTGCCCCCAGACCCAGGAGCCCCCCCGTGCCCGCCAGGCCAGGAGCTGCCCCACTCACAGCCCCCCGAGCCCCCCAGGCCAGCAGCTGCCCCACTCACAGCCCAGGTTGAGCCCCTGCGAGTCGGTGCACAGCACGCCCACCACGGCCGGGCTCTTCATGCTGGGGGCGACAGCGGCGCTAAAAACCGGGCCCGGGACAGGCCGGGACAGGCCGGGACAGCCCGGCTCCCTCAGCCCCGGACAGCCCAGGGACAGCCCGGGACAGCCCAGGGACAGCCCGGCTCCCGCAGCCCGGGACAGCCCCGGACAGCCCAGGGACAGCCCGGCTCCCGCAGCCCCCGGCCCCGGGTCCCCCCGTGCGAGGGACACCCCCAGTGTTTCCCGTGTCCCCTCGTCTCCCCCCACCCCCCTGTCTCCATGTTCCCCGTGCCCCGCCCGTCCCCCCGTGTCCCCCGTGTCCCCCATGTCCCCGTGTCACCATGTCCCTCCCGTGTCCCCCCCATCCCAGTGCCCCCCCATGTCTCCCCTCACATCCCCCGTGTCCCCCCGTGTCGCCCCACGTCCCCCATGTTCCCACGCTCCCTGTGTCCCCCCTGTCCCCCATGTCCCCGCGTCCCTCACATCCCCCGTGTCCCTCTTTATCCCCCCATATTCCCCTGTATCCCCCCGTAGCCTCCATATCCCCCCGTGTCTCCTCATGTCCCCCCGTCCCCCGTGTCCCCTCACATCCCCCGTGTCCCCCCGTGTCCTCCCCCGTCCCCCGTGTCCCCCCCCGTCCCCCGTGTCCCCCCGTGTCCCCCCACATCCCCCGTGTCCCCCCGTGTCCCCCGTGTCCCCTCACGTCTCCTCCAGGTGCTGTTCCAGCGTTCCCTCCATCGCCGCCGCCTCCGCTTCCGCGCCGCCCACGTGACCCCGCGACGGCGGCTCCGCAGGGCCAAAAGCGCTCGGGGCGCGCTCGGCCCCGCGGGGATGCCCAGATTTGGGGGTGCTCTGATTTGGGGATGCCCTGATTTGGAAATGCCCCGATTGGGGGATGCCCCGATTTTTGAGATGTCCCGATTGGGGGATGCCCTGATTTTGGAGATGTCCCGATTTGGGGACGCCCCGATTTGGGGGTGCCCCGATTTTTGAGATGCCCCGATTGGGGGATGCCCCGATTTTGAGATGTCCTGATTTGGGGGTGCCCTGATTTGGGGATGCCCCGATTTTTGAGATGTCCCGATTTGGGGGTGCTCTGATTTGGGGATGTCCTGATTTGGGGGTGCCCTGATTTGGGGACGCCCCGATTTTTGAGATGTCCCGATTTGGGGGTGCCCTGATTTGGGGATGCCCCGATTTGGGGATGCCCCGATTTTTGAGATGTCCCGATTTGGGGACGCCCCGATTTGGGAGTGCCCCGATTTGGGGATGCCCCGATTGGGGGTGCCCTGATTTGGGGATGCCCCGATTTGGGGGTGCCCTGATTTGGGGGATGCCCCGATTTTTGAGATGTCCCGATTTGGGGGTGCCCCGATTTTTGAGATGCCCCGATTTGGGGATGCCCCGATTGGGGGTGCCCTGATTTGGGGGCGCCCCAAAATCCGCCGCTACCGAGACCCCCCCAGACCCCGCTGTGCCTCTGCCACCTCCCCCGGCACCGTGCCCGGGTCTGGGGGCTCGCAGCAAACCCGGCCCCCCCGATCAGCCCTCCCCGGTGCGCGTTTTCCCGCAGAGCACGCGGCACGGTTGCGATATTTGGGGTTTTTCCTTCTTTTTCTCGACTTTCTCCTCCAGTCGCGTCCCTCCCTCCCCGCAGCGCCGCTCAGGGTTCGCGGAGCCGAAGGAAATTCAAGTGGGGTTTTAGTGATGCTCCCGATTCCCTGTGTTGAAGAGGTGGCATCACAAACCCCTTCCCAAGGTGACGGCTCCTGGGTGCTGCCCGTCACTGCCCACAGCCCCCCTTTATTTTATCCAGGAAAAATCAAGGAGGAGACAATCTGAAGAGTGAAAGTGGATGCAGAAAGTGCTATAAATGTGGGGGGGTTGCTTCATTTTTGGATATCTCCCGGTGGAAAATATTACAAATTCTTTTCTCCCAGCAGACCCCACCACAAGGAAAAGAAACAAAACATCTCTGCAGCTTCTCTCCATCCTCACTCCCGTTCGGCAGGGGCTCCCCAGGCCCCAGGAGTGGGAATTGCAAATCTCCCGGTGGCTTTCAGCTCCAGGAGGTGACAATTTAGTGGGAAATCCCTCGATTAAATAGAGGGACATCCCCATTGCCGGAGCAGGCTGGGCTTGATTCCACATTGGGAGCTGGAGCTGTCCACAATGAAAGTGGTGGAGAAGCTCTCCTTTCCTGCATCCCTGCAGGATTTTCCCTGCAATCTAACAAAAACCAGGTTTTGCTCCCCTAAATGCGCTTTGAGAGCAGCTCAGAAGTGGGGTTTTGTTAAAACAAAAATAGGAAATATTTTTTTCCTAGGAAAAATCAATTTAATTTAGGATTAAGAAATATCCCTTTAACTTCTAGGAAATATCCTGGGGAATATCCTTTTAACTTGTAGGAAATAAGAAATATCTTGGGGAATATCCTTTTAACTTCTGGGAAATAGGAAATATCCTGGGGAATATCCTTTTAACTTCTGGGAAATAGCAAATATCCTAGGCTATATCCTTTTAAGTTCTCCCTAGAGGAGCAGAGCTCCGGCCGGGGGGAGCCCAGTGGCAGAGCAGGGCCAGGGAAGGTCAGCCCGGGCTGTGAGTGGAGCCCCAGAGAACTTTGATCCCCGGAGCCTCTCCCGGCCAGAACGGAGCCCAGATCCCCCGGGAACGGAGCCCAGAGCCCCCCAGGAACGGAGCCCGGAGCCCTCAGGAACGGAGCCCGGAACCCCCCAGGAACGGAGCCCGGAGCCCCCCGGGTACGGAGCCCAGAGCCCTCGGGAACGGAGCCCAGAGCCCCCTGGAACGGAGCCCAGAGCCCCCCAGGAACGGAGCCCAGAGCCCCCCGGGTACGGAGCCCAGAGCCCCAACAGGAACGGAGCCCAGAGCCCCCCGGGTACGGAGCCCAGAGCCCCAACAGGAACGGAGCCCAGAGTCCCCTGGAACGGAGCCCGGAGCCCTCGGGAACGGAGCCCAGAGCTCCCCAGGAACGGAGCCCAGAGCCCCCAGGAATGGAGCCCAGAGCCCCCAGGAATGGAGCCCGGAGCCCCAACAGGAACGGAGCCCGGAGCCCCCCAGTAGCGGAGTCCAGAGCCCCCAGGAACGGAGCCCGGAGCCCCCAGGAATGGAGCCCGGAGCCCTCGGGAACGGAGCCCAGAGCCCCCAGGGAACGGAGCCCGGAGCCCCCGGCGCTGTTTGAGGTTCTGCTCCAGGGTGAAGCGGCTGCGAGAGCCAGAGCGGGATGGGAGTGGCCGGGACACACTGGGATGGGAACGGGACAGGGCTGGGATGGGACTTGGACAGGGCAGAGATGGGACAAGGACATGGCTGGGATGGGACTGGGACCGGGCTGGGATGGGAACGGGACAGAGATGGGACGGGACCTGACTGGGACACAGCTGGGATGTGACCAGGACATGACTGGGATGGGAGCAGGACACAGCTGGGATGTGACCAAGGCACTCAACATGTGCGTGTCATTCATTTAGTGTCATTCATGTCGTGTCGTTCATGTCGTGTCGTTCATTTCGTGTCGTATTGCGACAAAAGCCGCGGCTCCAGGGTGTGGCCTTTGAAGGCCCTTCAATAAATATCCTTTAATTCCCCTTCACTCCGTCCAGCCCCGGTTGCGGCTGTTCCAGGCACCGCGGGGACGGGGCGGCTCCGATCCCGGGCTCGGAGGGGCTGGGACGCCGCGGGGGCTCCGGTGTCCCGGGCACAGCCTGGCACCAGCGCGGGGTCACCTTGTCCTGCTTGCATCCCGGGCCAGAGATAACGGGGCTCACTCACGTCAGCAGCCACAGGGCCCCTCCCGTGCCGGCCCGGGGGGACACTGCTGCACTCAGAGCCCCACTGCACTGCTCCCGGCAATGGCACTGCACACAGAGCCCCACTGCACTGCTCCCTGCAATGGCACTGCTGCAGACAGAGCCCCACTGCTCCCTGCAATGGCACTGCTGCACACAGAGCCCCACTGCACTGCTCCCTGCAATGGCACTGCTGCAAACACTGCTCCCTGCAATGGCACTGCTGCAAACACTGCTCCCTGCAATGGCACTGCTGCAGAGCCCCACTGCTGCACACAGAGCCCCACTGCACTGCTCCCTGCAATGGCACTGCACACACAGCCCCACTGCTCCCTGCAGTGGCCTTGGGTGCCAGTCTGAAAAGCCAGATCGATGCCTCCAGCTCTGGGGTCTGCAGCGTCAGGGCGTGCAGCTGCTGGAGCAATTCCAGAGGAGGCCACAGGGATGATCCCAAGGAAGAGACATTGAAGATCATCGAGGCCAAGCCATGCCCCAACACCTCAGCTAAACCCTGGCACCCAGTGCCACATCCAGAGAAGGCTCCAGGGAGAGCTCAGAGCCCCTTCCAGAGCCTAAAGGGGCTCCAGGAGAGCTGGAGAGGGACTGGGGACAAGGGATGGAGGCACAGGACACAGGGAATGGGTTCCACTGCCAGAGGGCAGGGATAGATGGGATATTGGGAATTAGGAATTGCTCCCTGTGAGGGTGGGCAGGCCCTGGCACAGGTGCCCAGAGCAGCTGTGGCTGCCCCACCCCTGGCAGTGCCCAAGGCCAGGCTGGACAGGGCTTGGAGCACCTGGGACAGTGGAAGGTGTCCATGGCAGGGGTTGGGACTGGATGAGATTTAAGGTCCCTTCCAACACGAATTATCCTGGAATTCTGGATCCATGCCCACAGCCAGGCAGTGCCTGGTCCCGGTGAAGGATTTGGGGCCTCAAGGATGGAGAGTTTGGATTTGGGATCTAGAGGGGAGCAGGGGGTCCCCAGGAGAGGATCATGGGTGGCGTTAGGGGACAGTTCCCCCCTGCCAGGCGACGTGTGGCTCGTGTGTGCTGTGTCCTTCAGTCCCTGGGTGTCACCTGCCTTGGCCGGGTGCCCAAAGGAGGGGAGGGGGCAGCTCCCGCTGGTCCCGGCTGCTCTTGGCACGGCAGGTGGGGTGGGCAGGGGCTTTATAAACCAGAGGGAACTGGCCCTGGCTGTCCTAGCAGGATGTGGTCCCTCGTGCTCCTCTGTGCTGCCTCTGCCCTCTGCCAGGGTGTCACCAGGTGAGCCACAGCAGCATCACTGCCAGGGCCACTGGGAAAAGTGAGGGGGAAATGAGAATTTGGAGGCTTTTCACGGCTTTGGGGAGCAGAGGTGAGGTCTGAGGCTGCAGAGAACTGCTCCAGGGATGCAGAGAATGAGGGTGTGCCTGGGGAGGGCAGGTTTGTTTTGGGATTTTAGAGGAAATCCCTGACTCAGAGTTTGGGGGAGTTTCCTGTGCTCCTGCTGTTGGGTCCGAGCACTGGAGGTGTCAAACACTGCCTGCTGGAGCTGCAGGCGGCAGAATCCCATCTCACTCTTCTTTTTCCCTCATTGCTTGTGCCAGGCTGCCCTTGGAAAGGGGGAAGAAATTGAGAGATGTCCTCAGGGAGAAGGATTTGCTGCCCCAGTTCTTCCAGCACCACCACTACGACATCGGCACCAAGTTCCCGCACGCTTTTCCCAACGGAACCGGGGTGGCCACGGAGCCCCTGCTGAACGCCCTCGACGTGAGTCTGGCTCCAATCCCTGGGGACACAGCCCTGGCAGGGTCTGTGGGATGCCCATCCCTCTGTCCAAACCCAAATCCTTCATCCCGAAGCCTTCAGCTCACATCCTTCACCCCTCCTTGCCCACGCTGGTGGCTCTGAACGGAGAAATATCCCCCAGAAGCTCTGCTGGAAGCAGGGGACCAAGCCTGGGGAAGGTCCAGGTTTGGTCTCATGCCTCCAAATCCATCCCTGGCCTGGCTGCCCGCAGGTGGAATACTATGGGACCATCTCCATCGGCACGCCCCCGCAGGACTTCAGCGTGGTCTTCGACACCGGCTCCTCCGACCTCTGGGTCCCCTCTGTGTCCTGCCCCAGCCTGGCTTGCCGTGAGTAGGAGCCGGGCCCAGCTGCATGTCCTGGCTGTGTGGCAGCTCCACCGAGCCCTAAAATTGGGGTGACATTGCCAGAGAGAGGGGGTCACCCAGCTGGGCCCATGGCAGCTGCGCACTGAGCTGGACTGATGGATATTTGGGGTGCAGGGGCTGCTCAGGGCTGCATTCCTCAGGTGATGTCATTACTGCTTGGTGCCTCAGTTTCCCCATCTGCCCAAGGGGGACGGGAATGCCTGTGGTTGCTGGAGGAGGGGAGGGATGAGCAGCAAACGCTCACAGCTGAATTGTTCCTGAAGGCAGGATAATAAACAGCGTTCAGGAGGGCTCCTCTCCCGCACCTCCCTCAGGCTTGGCCTTGCCCAAAGCTTTAATTCTGTGTTTTTCCACTTATCCAGAAACCCACCGGATGTTTGACCCCGCTCAGTCCTCCACCTACAAGAGCACGGGACTCAGTCTGTCCATCCACTACGGCACGGGCGAGATGGAGGGGACCGTGGGCTCCGACACCGTCACCGTGAGTGTCCCCATGGCTGGCACTGCGGGGGACATCCCACCTGTGGGAGCCACGGGGGTGGGACGGTCAGGATGGATGGAGGTGGGAGATCCCTGAAGCCATGCTGGGAACTTGGGGTTCATTGCAAAGGGCCTGGGGGCAGGGCCCTGCTGGGAGCTGCCAGCCACAGCTCGGAGCAGCCCCAGAGAGGGAGAGAGGAAAAGAGAGAGGTAAAGGGAGAGAAGGCAAGAGCGTGGTAAAGAGGAGGAGAGAGAGAGAGTGAAGAGTAAAAGCAAGAGGGAAAAAGAGGTAAAGAGAGTGGAGTTCCCGTTACAAAGCAATAAATCTTCTTCTGTGCTGAATATTCTAATTTTCACTAGCCAATCTAGTACAAGATACAAATCCTATAGCATTTACATACAGCCCATAAGAATCATTACATTGCCATACTGTGTTACAGATTAAACCCTAAAAACTGCTCTTTGGGCCCCTTGTGCCCAGCTGGCAGGGTCTGCTCTGACCCTGGGACCTGTCTGCAGGCAGAGGGATTGTTTCCTCAAAAGGGGATTACCTTCAGCCAGCCATTCCATTGTTTTCCAGTTCTTCAGTAACTAAGTTTGGTATCTCAAAGCTTGCTTTCATTTCAATCTCGCTTACAGTTTCCCTATTCTCAGAATCTTTTGCCAGGCAATCATATTTATAATGCTTTCCTGTTTCATCTTCCCCAAGACCACCCCCTAAAGCTGCCCTGTTTGTTAAGCAGGGAACCCAAGCAGGACGAGCTGTCCTGTGGGGAGTTATTCTGGAGCCATGGGATCAACACCGGGCTGGCGTCTCCCAGCTGCCAGGGAACAGCTCAGTGTTAAAGTGAGACCTGGTGAGATAAGCTGGGTTTATGACTGACAGACACTCCAAAAGCCACACCGAACTTCCACAAAGCAGGAATCTTCTGCACATTATCCTGGAAATGAGTGGGGTTTCTCCTGTGGCTGGGGATGCCACTTCAGGGATTAATGAAAGAATCTGTGCACATTGTCATTGTTTTGGTGGCAAGTTACATCTGACTCCTGATCAATCCTACTCCTTTTGCCAGCTTTAACTCAGGTACCTTGCTACAGTGCACTGTTCATGTTATGCTGTAACCTACTCGTAGTTCTTTGGTTTTATCCTGTGTAGTAATCCTGATGGAGATCTTTCATCTGTTATCTTTTGTCTGTTCATTTTCCTACTAAATATCTCATCTTTTATTAAATGTATGTGATTTTGCCATAATTAAAAGTGGGATGAGGTCGCAGAATCCAAACCCTTGCTAGTCTGAGGTGAGATTGGCTCCAGCAGCATCCAGACTCCTGCCTCTGAGGAGGGGCTCAGAAAGCCAGGGGCTGTCTCAGCCCCTCCTGCCTCGGTTTTTCTTGTATTTGCGGGGCGCCCCGACCTTGGAAGGAAACTATGAATCTGACTCCATGTTCCTAGGAGGCTAATTTATTATTTTATGATCTGTATTATATTAAAGAATGATACACTAAAACTGTACTAAAGAATAGAGAGAGGATACAGACAGAAGGCTAAAAGATAATAATGCAAACTTGTGACTCTCTCTCCAGAGTCTGACACAGCCTGACCATGACTGGTCATTAAGTTAAAACAATTCCCATGTTGGATAAACAATCTCCAGCCACGTTCCAAAGCAGCAAAACACAGGAGAAGCCAATCAGATAATTACTGTTTTCCTTTTTCTCTGAGGCTTCTCAGCTTCCCAGGAGAGAAATCCTGGGCAAAGGATTTTTCCAGAAAATATGACGGTGGCAGGTTTCTGGGCTGCTTTAATAACCTTTGTCTGCAGCTCCTGCTCCACCTGCAGCAGGGGATCCCCTGCTCCCTCCCCACCAGGCTAACACCAGAATGCCAGTGCCTGCTCCAGGCCTCACCTCCCTGTCCCCAGGTGGCCTCTCTGGTGGACACCCACCAGCTCTTCGGCTTGAGCACCGCCGAGCCCGGCCGGTTCTTCGTTGACGTCCAGTTCGATGGGATCCTGGGCCTGGGATACCCAAACCTGGCTGCTGATGGCATCACGCCTGTCTTCGATAACCTGGTGAACCAGAGCTTGCTGCAGGAGAACCTCTTCTCTGTCTACCTGTCCCGGTGAGCCACGCGGGCTTGCAGGGCTGGGGAAGGGGGGATGCGCCTCATGCACGGCGTGCTGGTGGCTCTGCCTCCTCCCTTGTCACTGCTGCCATCAGATGTTGTGTCTGTGTCACCCTGTGCCAGCGTTGGGGGCCACCAGCCTCCCCAGAGGGCTTATGGCTCGCTGGGAAACAGTTCCCAGGCACGTGGCTCCTGGTTCCAAAGGCCCTGGCCCTGCTGCTGTGCTGTGGGCAGGAGGGGGGGACACGGCACAATCAGTGTCCCACCCTTGGGACGCACGGCCCTGCACTGAACCACATAGCAAATCCTGGTTTTTCTTCCCTGCGCCATCCAGGGAGGCAGCAGGGAGCGTGGTCATCTTCGGGGGCATCGATGAGTCCTACTTCACCGGCCCCATCAACTGGATCCCGGTCTCTTACCAGGGCTACTGGCAGATCTCCATGGACAGGTGACAAGCCAGCTCTGCTGCTCTCTGGTCACCTCAAAGCATTGCTTCTAAAGAGACATTGGGCCCATCAGCACCAGAGGCTTCCACTGACACCCCCACGCCAGGGCTGAGGGGTGCAGGGGGAGAAGGGGACACACTCCGTAGTGCTTTGGAGATTGACACCCAAAAGGAGGATGCTTTGTGCCTGGGCACAGCCTAGTTCCTGTCCTGTGATTTAGGGGACGTTTTTGGTGATGAGGAGAGCAAAATCACGGGTCAAAACCTCCTTTGTTGGGCTGGAGTGGGCCCCAGCTGCTGGGATCTGCTCAGTGCCCACGTCTGCAATGGTGGCTGCATTCCCAGCTGGCTCTGCAGCTCCAGAAGGAAAAGGCTCACAGGCAGCACTTGGATTTACCCGGCTTTAACTCTTACAAAAGAAGTTAAAAGCCACCCCTAAGGCCCGCTGGTTCTTTCACAGCCCCTGTTGGTCTCTCCCCACAGCGTCCTTGTGAGCAGCCAGGAGGTCGCGTGCGCTGGTGGCTGCCAGGCCATCATTGACACGGGCACTTCCCTGGTGGCCGGGCCACCCTCGGGCATCAGGAACATCCAGAGCGCCGTTGGGGCCCTGCAGGGCGAGTATGGAGAGGTGAGAGCTCGCCCTGCTGGCCCTGGAGGCAGCTGGCACAGCAGAGCCCAGCCAGGGCTGCTGCCACGCGTGGGGAACCCCCCCATGCTCACAGGAGCCCCGGCAGAGACACCCCAGGGCTCTCTGCTTTGTGGGACCAAGAATCACAGGATGTCCTGAGCTG
Organism: Motacilla alba alba; assembly: GCF_015832195.1. NCBI lineage: Eukaryota > Metazoa > Chordata > Aves > Passeriformes > Motacillidae > Motacilla > Motacilla alba. The sequence goes on from NC_052041.1 coordinate 1,946,432, forward strand.
GAAGGAACCCAGCAGGATGATGGAATCCAGCCCCTGCCCTGCACAGACACCCCCAAATCCCACCCTGGGCATCCCTGGCAGTGCTGTCTGAATGCTCCTGGAGCTCTGGCAGCCTCGGGGCTGTGCCCATTCCCTGGGGAGCCTGGACAGTGCCAGCACCCTCTGGGGGAAGAACCTTTCCCTGCTCTCCAGCCTGACCCGCCCCTGACACAGCCCCAGCCATGCCCTTGGCTCCTGTCCCTGTCACAGAGATTGGACTGTCCCTCTGCTGCCCCTTGGGAGGAGGCTGAAGGCCCCAGTGAGGTGTCCCCTCACTCCTCACCCTCTGAACGTGTTTCCCTGCTGAGAGCCCTTCTCTCTGCTCCCTGCAGCACAGTGTGAACTGCAGCTCCATCCCTGCCATGCCCGATGTCATCTTTGTCATCAACGGGGTCCAGTACCCCGTGTCTGCCTTGGCCTACACCGAGCAGGTGAGTGGGGACCAGCTGCTCCTGGCTGCAGGAGCCCCTCTCAAGCTCCTTCTGCTCTCTACAGTGGCTCTGGTCACCTTGGCTCTTCCCATTCCGTGGGAGATGGATGGCCACGGGCCTCCAGGGCAGTGCAAGAAGAGATTTCCCACATTTCCCCAATTTCCTTCTCGGGCTCAAATGCAGCACAACGAAGGGTCTTGCATGAGCAGCTTCCAGGACACCTCTGGGGACCTCTGGATCTTGGGAGATGTCTTCATCAGGGTGTACTACAGCATCTTTGACCGGGCCAACAACCGCGTTGGGCTGGCCAGGGCTGTTTAGATCCAGCACGGTGGGAGTGGTGCTGGGGGTTTGTCCACACCCAGACCCCAACCACGGCTTCTGGCACAAATAAAGAGTTGGTGGCTCTGAGCTGGGGGCTGCGTGCTCATTTCTGATGGAATGGCAGGAGGCAGGAAGGAGCTGCTGTGTGGTGGCCAAGGCCTGTTTGGTCATCACAGTTCTGCTGAGGGCCCTTGGGACCTGTGATGGCTGCAGGGCTGAGGGATGGAAGCCAAGATTGGCTCTTTTATTAGGGCTACAACAAGTGGGGGATTCTGGAACCCCCCAATTTCCACTCCACACACAAACCATCCCAGAGCAGACCCCTGCAGACCCACAACCACATCCCACCAGTTCCTGCCCCTCTAGCTCCCCATCCCTGGGCACAGGGCTTGTTCCCACTTTCCCTGCCAGGTGTCTGACAGCCCAAAGCCACCCCAGGGCAGGGAGTCCCCCAGGAGGATACGGCTCAGCTGGAGAATTCCCTTGGACCACCCAAGAGGGCAGGAAAAGGCTTTCACCCGGTGCCCCCCATGGTGAGGCTTTTACAGAAGCACAGAACCTGCACAGTTCTGTTCTGTGAAGGAAATTACCTCCTCCAAGCCTGTTGAAAATGGAGGCTGCCTCTTTCCCCAGGAGCAGCTGCAGTGGAATTGTCAGGAGAGAGATCCAAGTCCCTGCTGTGTCTTCATTTCTGCAGCGCTGAGGGACAAGGGACTGCTTGCTTTATTTATTGATAAATTTACTGTGGGGCCTGGAGATTCCATACCCAGCAGGAACAGGGATGTGGAGGGGGAGATCCCAGTGACTGGGGTTGGAAATTAATTATTGTCCTCTTGCACTGCGTGAAAACTGAGCTGGCTGTAGAGGAGGATGTGATGTGGGATGGTGGGAGTGGGATTTACCCCCCACTCCTGGGATCACACATCCCTGGGATCCCCAGCCCAGCTGGAGGGAATCTCTTGTGCCCAAGGGATTGGGCAAAACTGACCCAAGCCCCGATTTTGGGCATGTGGGACTTGCCCTCAGCCCTGTCACAGGAATTGTCTCATTACTATTGATGCCTCAGGTTTTGGCTTTTCTATTTTTCAGATTCTGTGCTGCTTTAGTGTGTGGGTCTGGGCTTCACATCAGGGGATGGTGAGCTCTGCACAGAGCAGGGAGACAAAACAATTCCTGCTCCAGCTGGGCACCGAGGACAAATGATCCAAACCTCAGCCCAAGAGCACAAACAGCGTGGAATGAAGAGAGAAAAACAAGGATGGGAGTGCATGGGCTGGAGAGAGAAAAACAAGCAGGATGGGAGTGCATGGGCTGGAGCTGGAATGGGACAATGAACTGCAAGGTGCAAATGGAGCAGAACTGATCAAAGTGAGAGATCTTGTGACCGGTCGTGCATTTTGGGACCATTTTGGTTCATCTTGGGTGCAGCCCTGGCTGGGCTCTGGTGCTGCCCAAGGTGGATCCGTTGAGGCCTTTGAATAAATCCCTGCTTTATTCTTTAGCCCTGGCTGGTCTCTGCTCTAGGGCAGCCTGCACAAGGCATCACTGTGAGCAACACGAAGAGAGGCAGGTGCAGCAGGAACGGCGACTCCAGGATCAGCCCCGCAGGGATCGGCCCTGCCAGGACAGACAAGACCTGGAGGAGCAGCCAGGGGCTGGACCCGTCCTTTCGGAGTGCTGGGAGCGGCATGTTGGTCCTTGTTCCTGGCCTCAACGCCGTGTCTAAATCCAGCAGTTCCTAAATCCTCCTCCTGCGCTGGTGCTGAGAATTCCCGACAAAGGGAATTCCCCACGGGAGCATCCCCCTGGCCGGGGCAGCCGCTCCCGCAGCCGTGTTCGCGTAGCAATAACGGGATGAACCGAGGAAAAGCTCCCAAGCGCGGAGGGCAGAGCGGGGAGCCAGCCGGGAGTGCCCGTGGCAGGGAAGTGCCGATCCTGGAGTGCCATCTCGTGGCTCCAGACCTGAGATCCTGCGTGCTCCATCCTCCACGTGTCCAAGGCTGGACGGGGCTTGGAGCAGTGGAAGGCATCCCTGCCCATGGCAGGGTGAGCTTACAGGTCCCTTCCAACCCAAACCATTCTGGGATTCCTGGGAATTTCAGCTCAAAGGAGGGAGTCACTCCTACCTGAAAATATTTCACGCCTAGCCACAGGTTTTGCCTTGCTCCAGGGATAAAACATAGCCAGGACACCTTTCTGACAGAGCAAAGGGGACTCTTGTCTTCTTTTAGATTTCCTGAGGCAGTAAAAATATGAAGAGGGAATTCATCCTCTGTGCAGAAGGACATGACAGATTGGCTCACTAGGGCTTGGCTCTGCAACAGGACAGGTACTGAGGGCTTCGTAGGGATTTCCTTGAGCTTTGAGCTTTGGACCTGTGTTTGGGAAGGGACAAAGCTGCAAATTGTGCAGGAAAATGAGGGGTTTTGCAGGTTTTCATCAGTGTTGATACTGGGAGTTCATAGCCTGGTTTTCCTCCTCTTTGGGGCAAACTGGAAATAGGTTGGTGCGTCTGGAGAGGATAAATGCCTCTGATCCCCTTCCCATGGCATCAGTCAGGGATCCCCCTTGGACCTGGCCTCCCACAATGGATGCTCGAGCCAATCTGCAGAGTTTGTCCTCATCTCACAGAGCTGGAGAGCGGCAATGATCTGTTTTCCAGAGGAGCTGTGTCTGCCCCTTCCCTGGATTGCCCAAGACCAGGCTGGACAGGCTTGGAGCAACCCAGGAGAGGGGAAGGTGTCCCTGCCCCTGACAGGGGTGGAATGAGATGATCTCCAAGGTCCCTTCCAACTCAAACCACTCTGGGATTCTGTGTTGTCCCGTGTCTCAACCCTCCCACACACAATTCCCAGCTGGAATTGCGCTGCCATGGAGCAGCACAAAGCCAGGAGCAAAAAAAGTTGAGTCCAAATAAACAATATTTTCTGCATACCAGATTTTGAAGCATTTAATCTTTTATTTGAGGATAGTTTACAAGTTTATAAGAATCAGGTTGTCCGTCCATCCATCCATCCATCCATCCATCCATCCATCCATCCATCCATCCATCCATCCCAGCACCATTACAGTCCATGTTTGCAGCAGGAATGGAAATGTGCTCATGGCTGATCAGGCTGAATGTTTCCCAGCCCAAACCTTCTCATTAGAGTTTTTCATGGTGATTTCCCAAGGAAAAACCACCAAAAGTGCTTCAGATTAGAGAGGCTGGGAGAGAATTTGGGGAGGGGAGCAATAAAAATACAAAAGAATGGGAAAAAAATCAAGTTTTCTAGAAGAAAAAGAGAAAGAACCTGCTATGAAATAAAAATAGTGTTGTGGAAGAGCTGCTGGAGAGAACTGAGGGGTGAAAAGAGAGGAGCTGGGAATGTTTGAGTGCTGTTCCCAGCTGTTCCCAGCTGTGCCTCCTCCAGCTGTGCCCAGCTGTGCATTCTCCAAGCATCCCCACAGAACCTGGACACAGTGGGAAGGAGATTAAATAGCTCTGACAGTTCCTCCTGTCTGAGATGATGGTGTGAGGGCTGCAAGGGAGGGGAAAAGGATGGTGGAGGGATGGGAAAAAAACAACAGGGAGAGCAGGTGGCAAGTGGGGTTTGTCCCAGAGGGAAAAGGGATTGTACTGGTCGTGTTTCAGATCCATCTCCCGGGGTGCAAAACACCTCATTGCAGAAAGACAGGGCACAGAATCGCCTCAAGCCAAAATAGCAACCCCCTCCCACCAGGGCTGTGGGATTTCTGCTACAGGGAAAATCCCAGTGAGCCCAAACCCACATTTTCCAGCAGAGCAGGAGCAATAAATCCAACCCCTGTTCCACCACTGCTTTCTGAATGAAATTGCAAACCAGAAATGCTGGCACGCTGCGTGATGATCGCAGGGATCCGTCAGGAGATGAGACATCTGTGCAGCAGGTGTGGGACATCAGAGTGGATGAGACACTGCACGAGAAGCTGGGATTTTAATGGAGGCAGAAACATAAAAAAAAAAAAAAAAAAAAGTCGAGTGAAGCAGCGAAGTGGGAACAAAATGTTTTTGTTAAAAACCTGCTGGCATTGGAGAGAACGGCAAAATGAGCTGTTGCTGGCTGCTCCCATCCAAAGCGCCCCTGGAAATCTGCATTTTTGGGAAAGCAGAAGTGCCCTGTTACAACGGGAGCGGAGCTGTCAGGAAATGTTGGCTCTCACTGATCTGTGCCCCCTTTGCAGCACCAGAAGTGACACGAAAAGCTACAAGGTCACAGTGGCTCATCCCCAGGGTTGTTTGTAGACCAGATAACGAGCATTTGTTGCAGGAGAAATCCCATTCCCTCTCTCAGAGTTCAGTTTTCCAGCAGAAACCCCAGCGGGCTTTGAGCTGCAGTGCCCTGGACCTTTGGGGTGGCTGTGCCACCATGCCTGGTCAGCAACCCCCAATCCCCCCCTGCTGCCCTGGGTCCATCCGTGACTGCCCACCCCGCTGTGCCATCATAATTAATGAGTCAGGCAGACCAGGGAACTCATCCAGCTAAAAATACCCCTTCTCTTTTCTTTTTGCCAGCTTATTTTTCAGTCAGAGCTGTCACAGGTCTGGGAATTTGTCCGACCCCCAGATCTGAAGTGGTGGGTGGGGAGGAACTGTTTAAAATATTCAAAACTATTTTTATAAACGAAGCAGGGAGCTGCACCCACCTTCATCCCTGGACAGCTGGGTGTCACTGAGCCAAGCATTTCATGTCATTTTGCCCTTTTTCCTCTCCAGTAAATGGGGAAATCTCTGTATGTGAGGAATTCCACTCTGACGACGGGGACAGAGAAGACAAATGTCAAGCAGATGAGCATCAAATAAAAAACACCAGACCGATGGGCAGGGCAGAGAGATAAGAAAGATGGTATTTATTTGAACAGCCACAGGAAATCAGAGATTGAAAAATGTCTAGAAAAAAAAAAAAAAAGCAGCAGCACATTATTTAAAAAAAAAAAAAGTAATCAGAGCATGCAGATGTTGGATGCGTTTCCCAGCCAATCCCACCTGACTGCGCCCAGTCCCTCAGGGCCTCAACCATCATTTTTTGGCCTTGTCTCGAGGGTAACCCCCATTGGTCTTATTGAGCGACTCCATGCTGCCGTTGCCCGTGGCCACGCTGGCCAGCAGCCGCTCCACCTCCCCCGGCAGCATCTGCTTCTCCTCGTTCTCCGTCTCCCGGTGGTAGAAATAGTTGAAGTTGGAGACGATGACGGGCACGGGGAGGGCGATGGTCAGCACCCCCGCGATGGCGCACAGAGTCCCCACGATCTTCCCGCCCAGCGTGGTGGGACACATGTCCCCGTAGCCCACGGTGGTCATGGTGACCACGGCCCACCAGAAGCCGTCGGGAATGCTGGAGAAATGGGACTGCGGCTCGTCGACTTCCGCGAAGTAGACGGCGCTGGAGAAGAGGATGACGCCGATGAAGAGGAAGAAGATGAGCAAGCCCAGCTCCCTCATGCTGGCCTTGAGGGTCTGCCCCAGGATCTGCAGCCCCTTGGAGTGCCGGGAGAGCTTGAAGATGCGGAAGACCCTGACGAGGCGGATGATCCGCAGAATGGCCAAGGACATGTTCTGCTGCCCGTTGAGTTCGCTCTGCTGGATCAGCTCGGTGGTGAGCGTCACGAAGTAGGGGATGATGGACACGATGTCGATGATGTTCATGATGTTCCTGAAGAACTCGGTCTTGCTGGGGCACACGATGAACCGGACAAAGAGCTCAAAGGAGAACCAGACGATGCAGGCGGTCTCTATGACGAAGAAAGGGTCCGTGAAGGTGCTGTGGGACAGCAAGGTGTCTGTCACGTTCTTAGAAAGCTCCTGGGTGGACCTAAACTCCCTCTCCTCCCGGAACTCCGGCAGGGTCTCCATGCAGAAGATGATGATGGAGATGACAATGACCAGGACGGAGACCAAAGCTACACCTCTGGCTGCACTGGAGCTTTCAGGGTACTCGAAGAGCAGCCAGAACTGCCTGTGAAAGTCATTGGTTGGTAAGAGGGTCTCAGGATCCTTGATGAACCCTTCATCCTCCCGGAACTGGTCCATGGCTTCATCACCCAGCTCATAGAAGGTGATTTCATCAGCAAAGACATCAATGGGGACGTTGGCTGGGCGCCGTATTTTCCCCCCAGACTGGTAATAGTACAGGATCCCATCAAAACTGGGCCTGTTCCTGTCAAAGAAATATTCATTCCTCATGGAGTCGAAGTAACGCATCCTCTTTTCCGGGTCCCCAAGCAAGGTCTCGGGGAACTGGTCGAGGGTCTTGAGCCGCGTCTCAAACCTCAGCCCAGCGATGTTGATGATGACTCGTTGGTCGCCCTCATCCATGCCCACCCTCTCCCCCACCAGGTGGTCGCTGAACTCGGCGGAGAACCTGGAGAAGATGGTCTCATTGTTGGCGTTCTCGCTGTTGATGAGGATCCGCAGGTTGGACAGGAGGTTGGCGCAGCTGGGGTGGCCCTTCCGCGACTGCCCGGCGGGGCTGAGGTCGTTGGAGTAGCAGGGATCCTCCACGATCTGATCAGCGTTGTCAAAACTGACTAGTGCCACCTCCATCTCCTTCCAACTGGCCACGTCCATCATACGCTAATCAGCTCAGCAGCAGAAATCCCCGCGGCCGACGCCAGCTGCCCGCGCCTTTCCCACGCTAGGAGGATCTGCAAGGGACAGGGACACAGAGCTGAACTGTGCACGTGCGGGGTAAAACAAACCTGAGGCCACACCATCCTGTTCCGTTTTTTAATGGAAGCATTAATGCCGTTGAGTAGCAAAATGACTTCCAGCAAGTCACAATCTTTGGATCCTGCACGCCCTTTTGGCACGGCTTTGCCGTTGTTAAACCTCCCCAAACCACCTACAGATCCCAAGGATGAAAGGTCAGGAAGCAGCAGAGGATGGGGGTGAATCCAGTTGTCCCACCCAGCCTTTCCCCAGCGATCCCAGGGCAAGGGGTCGTTTCATCCGTTTCCAGGTGCGGATCCAAAGCTCAGGGCAGGATTTGGAGGTTTTGGACACGGCTGTCCCACGCTAAGAGCAGCCCTTGATGCAGGTGGGAGAGGCATTGGGTCAAACCCCAGGAGGTCCTGGGCATGTTGCAGATGGGTTTGGAAACAATTCCCAAAAGCAGGAACCACACTGGAATTTGGGGAATGCAGCCCAGGAGGAAGCAAGCCAGGAAGAGAAGTGTCCACCAGCCTTGGAGAGCCCCTTTGGTCTGGGAAGAGGGGTGGGAACAGGACCCCTGGCCTCGGGGCAGGCAGAGGATGGGGTGACACCCTCCAGAGCTCTCCTAGTCCTCCTCCACAGCAGGCCTGATATTCCCAGCCCCAGGAAGAAGCTCAGGACGAGGCTCAGGACTAAGATTTCAGATCCCTTGGAGAGCACCTTTCAGGCCATGGGGTGGGTTATTTCCCAGCCCAACTCTGAGAGGCACTCAGGAACAGTCCCCACGTCCTCAAATATTCCTGGGCAAACACCGACATCATTCTGAGCTCAGCAAAGTCAAAGAGGAGCCCAGGGACCAGGCCAAGTTATGGAGCTGGGAAATTACCTCTCCTGCCTCAGGGAGAAGCACAGAGAGAAATTAGGTGTTAACAGGGAGCAGTTCTGTGGAGATTTTCCCCAGGATGAACTTCCCAAGTAAATTCAGCGCCCTGATTTATTTCCCCTCCAAATGTATTTCCCAGACATGAGACGCCACAGGAGGACACGTGGAGCTGCTCTGCGTGACCGCATGCTCACCAAGGGCACTCTGGCTTTCTTACCCAGCCGGCTCCAGCGAGAGGGACACAAAAAACCCAAATGCCCTCAGCTGCCAGGAATAGCAACACAATTTAGGCCACGGAGCAGCAGCAGCGGTGGTGCTGGGGCTGGTCCTGTGATGAGGAAGGTCCCCAGTGCTGGGTTTGCTTCCCAGGGCTGGCCAGGGACCCATCCCCCATGGGGCCCGAGCTGCTCCCCCTGCCTCGAGCTCCCTGTTCCACTGCAGTGATTTGGGGTGCTGAAGGTTTTGCCTCCCCAGAAGCTGAGGATTCATCCTTGCTGACACACAGCTGGGGTAGGACAAGCCAAAATCCCCCCAGTCTGTTGCAGGAAGGGGCATGAAGAGCCTGACTTGCTACAAATCCTCCCTTTCCTCCTCTCAGCTTTACAGCCCCAGCAGCAGAATCATCCAGGAGCCAGCCTCCACGGGTCCACCTCGCTCATCCAGGAGCCAGCCTCCACGGGTCCACCTCGCTCTCTCCTCAGTAGAAGAGATTCTGGATTTGGGGACAAATCCTACAATTTATCATAAGCCTTTACAGACCAGGTGTCTCTGCTTGAACTAAACTCGCAAAGCTTGGCTGTTCTTAGAAATCCAGCCCTAAGGAGCTGCTTCAGGCTGGCTTTGTGCCCAGTTTCCCTCTTGGGGACATGGAGAGAGGAGTGGCTGGGGCAAGGGACAGACCTGATGCCTGGAGCAGCAGCAGCGGCAGTGTGGTTGTGTCCTCAAAGTGACCTCAGGCAAAGCTGGGGAGCCTCAAGGACTCCAAACCTGAGGCCTCCAGCCCCAGCCATGCCCAGCTTGGACATGCCCAAGGTGCATCTGCTCTCCATGGGGCTGGAGTCATCCCAGGCTGAGCTATTTGGTGGCTTTGTGAGAAGCTGGTGCTGGCAGGATGACTTGTGGCATTAGAGCAGCAACCCAGAGCTGAGGATGACCCTGGTTTCAGGAGCATCAGGAGGCCTACAAAGGGATACTGCAACCAACCTGGCCCAGATAAAGCACTTTCAAGGGAAACGTAAGTGTTGAAGGAAAGAAGAAAAGCAGCACACATAATTCCCTTCTTACCTACTTGCTTTTTCTTAAGATAAATCCCAAGCTGATTTTTAAACCAGAATAAAATAAAGTTTGAATCAGAGTTGAGTGTTCAGTGGCAGGGTGAGCTGACCTGGCCCACCCCACCTCCAGCCAGGGGGAGGACCCAGAGGAATCCACAGGTACAGGGACTTCTCTTGGCAGTGGAACAAAGCTGAGCAGCTAAAGCTGGCCATGAAATTCCTAGAGCGCTTTAGTTCCATTTCAAGTCCTTGGAACAGTTTCCCATGGGATGCAGGGCTCTGAGGTTCCTTTCCTTACCTTAAATCCCCAGAGCTGATGTCTGTCTGTGCCATCGCTGGAGGGAGGTGGCCCACCTGACCCCAACCACCTTATCTGTGTAGTTTTGAATTAAGACCAAAATTAACAGTGCATCCCAAAGCCACAAAACATCCTCCCTAAGCTTTGCTCCGCGCTCCGGGCTCCAGCCGAGGCTTGAACTAGAAAGTTGCCTCATTTTTTCCTCCTAAATCACCCAACATCTGCTTCTCAGAATCTGATTAACTAATATCCTTCAGCGGAAATCCCTGCCTGTGGAAAATCATAATAATAACAAAAAAACCACGCGAGGGAGAGCGACGGTGAAAGAGAAAGGTCATTTGGAGGGAGAGTTGGTGTTTTACCCATCACATCCCGGTGAGTCGGGGCTGTGGTTTCCACCAGGCTCTCTGCATCCGGCGAAACCCTCCCGCCTGCAATCCCCTCCTGCTCCCCCTCCTTTGACCACCCTGTACGAACGATGTCCATTCCAAAGGTTTTTTCCAGGTTATTGGAGGTGTTGAGCCCGTTCTCCCCGCTCCTGTGCCTCCCCTCCCCATCATCATGCCTGCATGGGATGAGAAAGGAGGAGATTCTCCCGCTGTCCCGCGCCCGCGAGGACTCACCTGGCCGGGGCATGGAGGGGCCAAGGCTCTCTGCATCTGGGGAGAGAGTCGTGAAACACGGACAGGGATGTGTGGGGAAAGCGGAGGTGAGAACAAAGTCCAGCCGTACCCTGGAAAGGCGCCTCTGGGCTAACGCAGACCGTGTCATGGGAAAGGCTCCTCTCCCTTTGGCTCCCCGGGGATCGGCAGCCCCGCGCCTAAGCCGGGGCCGGGCTGTGGCAGGCGCGGCCGTGGGATCCCGCAGCCGCCATCCCCCTGGGAGCCCTGAAACCAGCCGGGGCTCCATGGAAAGGCGCTGGTGGCGCTCTGGGGACACCTCTCCCCACGCCCCCTCGCCCGGGGAGGGGGGCCCGGGCACCCACCTCCTGCCCCCACCCGGCGGCGGCGAGACGGGGGAGGACGTGCCCTTCTGGCGGATGCCACCTTTAATCCCCAATAATGCTCCCGATGGTCCAGCGCGGACAAGTCTTGTCCGTGACGTGGCGAGGTCTGAGCTGGTCCCCGGGAGGGAGCCGGACAGGGGGGGACAGGGACCCGCGCACCGCTGCCACCGGGAGAGGGATTCACAGCGGGCCAAAAGGCTCTCTTTGGTATCACCATAAAATAATGGCTTTAAAAAGAGGAGGGGAGGGGAAAGCCCAAGGGTTGGAGCATCCCCCGCTGCCCACCTACCTCTCGCCTGTGCTCGTGGGGACAGCGGGCGCCTTTCCAGGCGGGGACGGCCACAGTGCCACCACCACGTGGGACATCTCCGTCCCCGCCCCGGGGTGGCTGGGACCAGTTGCAGCGGCGGGTACAGCTGGCACAGCCCGGCAAAGGGCATCGGTGGGGGACGAGGGAGAGGAGGGACGTGGCCCTTCCTCACGCCTGGGTGCAGCTGGATGCTGGCTCCGACCCCAGCGCCAGCGGGCTTGTCACCTCCAGGAATTAATTAATAAATAAATAAGCATCCTGGCTGGACAGGGCCGGGCAGGTTGGCATGAGCCGTTAAAATAACCGGGATTTTTGTTTTCTTTCCCTATCTTTTCTTTCTTTCCATTCCGGAGCCCGCTACTGCTCACGGCCATCTCGCCTTGGGTGCTCCACGGTGACTTCGTCCCTGTTGGCCTCACCCAGGGCTGGATCCTGCCTCTACCTTCACCCAGGTTATCTTCCCACCCTCCTCTTCCTCCCCCGTCCCCTCCTCGCCCTCCCAGGCGGTGGGGGAAGGCAGAGGAGGGGGTGGCACATTTCTACCCGGTGGCTTCAGCCTGAATTCCTGAATTCCTCCTCGGTGACGTTCCTTTGCTCTTGAGGGACCCGCTCACCTCGATTTCCCCCCCTCCAGCATCCTTTTCTGTCCTCTGAGCTATTTCTCCTCTCATGACGTTAATGAGCACATTAAACCTCCCTGTCCCGGAGGAGAGGCCGGCTTGGAGCGTCTCACAGACATCTCCAGCCTTCTCTGATGGAAAGGGGACAGGAGATTATCCAGACCTCTAATCAGGTCCTTCAGGGAGGCTTTATCATTTTATACACCATTTCTCTACCCCTACGAGCTATAGTCCTCAAATTTACCCTCATCCCTGTGAGGAAATCTATTAACAAAAAATATTAAATTTATGTTCCTGGCCCCTCAATTCAGCTTGTGTCCATCTCACCTCCAAACCCGGCTTTGGAAGGGCTTTGGCCACAGGTTGATGGGGGCTGTAGGCAAAATCTGAGCTTTTTTGGTGTTTGGGTTTTTTTCTGAAAAATCTACTTGGAACTAGCCAGAGTCACTTCCTGCACCCTGGCAAAGAGCAGCTGTGGCTGAGGGGAATTCAGAGCATAAAAAGCGTCCTGAGGAGCAGATCTGGGTTGTGCTGGGGCTGGGGAGCTTTGGCAAACCCCACCGATAACGGGGATATCCCCGGAGTGAAAGCAGCGCTGAGGTCCAGGGGAGACGGGCACGGGGGGAGATGCCCGGAATAACATCACTGCCGGCAAGAAACGGGACAGTTACACAACTCCCTCCTCTCCGGGGAGCTGGGCTGCACCCCGGACACCCCCGGGAAAGTTCTGCCTTTGTATTCCGCCAAGGTGACTCCAAACACCCGCTTGGCCCGAAGGATTTCAACCCCCCTCCAGCCGGGCTGCCCCAGGCACTCCTCCGGCACTTCGTTCCCTCTAATCCCCCGCTCCTGGAACCGCCGGCTCTGCCGGGATTTATCCCACAGACAAATTTGGCGCCTGAGGGTGTCCGGCATCCGGGCTGGAGCAGAATCCAGCCCTGCATGGGATCAGTGCTCAGCAGCTCTGCACGCACGGCTCTGACACCAGAGGGGAGACAAAGCCCGCTCGAGCCTGTCCCAAACCAGAGAGGGATTAGCTGGCAGAGGAGGAATTTTTGGCAGCAGGTCCCTGAATTGTTGTTTGGACAGGGAGCTTAACTTTCCCTGTGGGAAACAGCGCAGGAGACTGAGCAGCTGATCCCGCCCCTTCCCCCTTGATCTGACCCGGGATGGGCCGGAGCGGGCTGGGAGGAGGCTGGAGGGGTCCTGCAGGTCCTGTCCTGCGGTGGGACCAGGCAGTGACATTTCCCTTGCTTTGCCCGAGTTCCCAAGCAGAGCGGTGCCCGCAGAGGCTGCGGTGAAATCCCGCAGAGCCCGGCTCTGCCCTGCGCCCGGCACCGGCTTCGGGCCACGGAGCAGCCCCGGGCAGTAATGAGCCTCCGCTAATTGTCCTCTCTTTGCTGCACTAATTACCTGGGGTTCGATAATTCCAGCCCCGCGGCTCTGGGATGGAGCTCAGGTGGCTCCGCGGCGCCTCCACCAAGGGAATTTTTCCTATTTCTCATTCCTCCTAATTGAAGGGCCCCTCAATTAGCAGCAGTCCCCCAGCATCAGGAGGGCTGGGGTTTGGGGGGTGCAGGGTGTAAAACCACACCCCAGACCCTTGAACGCCCTCGATTAGGGCTGGGGTAATTAATATTCGAGCTCTGATTGCAGCAGGGGGTGTCCTTGGAGGCTCAGTGAGGTGCCCTGGGCAGCTGGCACGGGTGGAGCTGGGCAGGAATCATCTCTGGAAGGAAAACAAGGAGCTGCTGGGTTTGCTGTGAACACTCGTGGCTCATCCTCCTCCTCAGGAGAGGAGTTTGCAAATGGAACTCTTTAAATTCCAAGCAAATGTGTGCAGCTGTGAGGAAATAGGCAGGAGGGGAGATGGTGGTAGTTTATGAATGACGAAAATACAGGAAAGAATAATTCAGATCTTCCAGGGGGAGAGGGGGTCTGGCAAAAGCTGCCTCTGCTTTTGAGTGGGAATAGTGGAGAAATGGAAAAGAGGCCAAAATCCACTGGAATGGTGGTGTGGCTCAGAGCAATCCCAGGGTTTCTGCAGCCCCAGGAGAGCTCAGGGCCTAGGAGCAGCCAGACCTGAAACCTCTTTGCTTCTAAAAGCAGAGGTTAAAGTTTGTCTGTGGAAAGGGGAGGGGGGGTACAGGGTGAACCTCAACATTTAAACACGCAAATTGTCTTTAAACTGAAAGAGAGCAGGTTCAGATGAGGTAATTGGGACAAATCCTTCCCTGTGAGGGTGGGCAGGCCCTGGCACAGGTGCCCAGAGCAGCTGGGGCTGCCCCTGGATCCCTGGCAGTGTCCAAGGCCAGGCTGCACAGGGTTGGGAGCAGCCTGGGACAGTGGAAGGTGTCCCTGCCATGGCAGGGGTGGCACGGGATGAGCTTTAAGGTCCTTTCCAACCCAAACCACGCTGGGGTTCCATTAAATTGCACCAGGACACAAATTATGAGCCTGAGCAAGCAGCCACCAACTCCTGCGGGCTGCTTCCATCTCCGTGCCTCAGTTTCCCCAGGGCTGTGGATGTCTGTGAAGCCAGGCAGGAGCTCTCCAGGACACGATGCACATGAGGAAGATCCCCAGCTGGATTCCCAGGGCTGGGATGGAGTGTCCGTCCCTGCTGACCCCATGGCAGGCAGAGATGTGTCCAGCCAGACCCCTGCACCCCTCCCCACTTTTCATACCTCCTTCTGATTTCTCCACCCGTATATTTTTATATTAAAAAAAATCTGATTATCAGAGAGCTCGGTACATGCAGTACACACCACGAGACAGATGAACCCTTTCTTATACCCAGCCATGGAGTCCAAAATTAATCAGCTATGGATTAACCGGGTCAGGATGTAATTTAATAACCAGCGAGGGCGAGTTCCTGCTCGGAGGGAGCCGGCGGGGTCCCGCTCCGGGTGTGCCGTGAGAGCTGCCCCAGCCCAGCGCAGGGAGCAGGAAAAGCCAGATGGGATGAAATCAGCCCTGCGGTGGTGCCGGCTGCTCAGCCGAGGCACAGGGACAGGGACAGGGACAGGGACAGGGACAGCCTGGGACCGGGCCAGGCTTGGCTGCAGCTGAGCCCTGCTCATCTTCCCTGCACTCCGAGCCGGGCTTTAGCCTGATTCAGGAAAAGACTGAAATGGATTTTTGGCTGTGAGGTGCTGCGGTGGCTCTTTGGGGGTGCTGAGTGCGCTCTTTGGGGCCGGGGTTCTGTCCCCCTGGGACTCGCGGAGCAGTTGCTGCTGCCAAGTGTCGGACGCGCTCCGGGAAGCGGCTGATGGACGGACACACGGACACAAAGCGCTGGGAAAGCGCTTTGATCAGCCTGAAGCGGCAGAGGTGTGAAAAGGGAGGTGCGCGGAGTGACCTCTTCCCCCCGGAGCATCCCGGCTCCGCCCGGGCGCCTGCCTGGGGCCGGGACCGGCAGCCAGCCCCGCGCTGCCCCGCTGCTGCTTACCGCCCTGTAACACGATAAAGAACACGATCCCAAATCGATGGGGAACTTTCCCAGCGTGTCCCAAAGTGCTGGGGTAGAGGCACAGCCGCCCCCCTCCTGCTCCCCCGCCCCCGAGGCAGCGTCCAGAGCTCGGCGCTGTAACCTCGCTCTGCTCCTAGGGGCGAGCAAAGGACTTTGTCCCCCCTCGAAATCTGCACTGGCAGCAAACCTTGGAGGAGGTCGGCGGCCGGAGCCAAAAATGGAGAGAAGGTATAAATGGAAAGCAATAGGAAGCCGCTAATGGGGTCAGACAGATCCTGCATTGATCCCGGTTTCTGCAACAGCAGCACTGAAAGCAGCCTGAAAGGTGGCAGCTTTGGGGTCCCGGTGTCACTCCAGGCTTGTGGCTTCATGCGCTGAGCCAGAGCCACTGCAGAGGCCAGGGCAGCCCCCAGCCCAGCCCAGCAACCCCCCCGGTACCCCCGGGAGAGGACATGGGAATTCGGACCCACGACAAGTAATCAGGACTTCAAGTGATTGAGAGGATGCCAGTGAGAGCCTCTGACTCCTGGTAAACCCAGGGTTCCTCACAGCACTCACCCCGTGCTCAGGAACACTTCACCCTCCCTGCTTCTCCAAGGACAAACCAAACTTCCCCCCAGTCACGTCATCCAAAAAATACCCACCAAAAAAAGAAAACCAGCACCCCACTCCCCCAAACTCTCCTCTCTTCTGCCCCCAAACTTCCCCCGGCCACGACGGCGGCTGAGCCCAAGAGGGGAGCAACAAACCGGGTTTTGGCATCGTCCTCATCCTCCTCCGGCGTGCGGGCTGCCCGTGCTCCCATCGCCGCCTGCCTGGGCTGCGCCGGCCGGGGCTGCCCGGCGGAGCTGCCCCTCCGCCTCTGGCGGGCAGCGCTGGGATGCTCCAGCCTCTCCTGCGGAAAGGCGATGCCGGTACCCACGTGAGCCCGGTGGGACTCCTTGCCCTCATTCTCCTTGTGCCTGAAATGGGTTTTTGCTCCCTCGCTGGTCCTGCCCGGCAGCGGCAGCGGCAGCCAGGGCTCCAGCGCACCTCTTTCATGTCTCCAGAAGTGACTGAGGCCTTTGCTTTCCCAGGGAGGGCGAGGAAGGAGCAGCGTGGAGCAGAGGAAGAGGAGGTGGCGCCCAGAGGTGACCCTTTCTGTCCCCTCCGAGCACGGCTGCTCACTGGGATGCTCTGCACGGGCAGCCAGGACAGGGCTCGCAGGAACCTGGTTCTTTGCACCCATGGAGAGAAAAGCTGGAAAAGCAGGAGCCTGCAGTGCTCCCAGCGGGGGCACACACCGAGCACCAGGCAGGTGCAGGCACCCAGGGCCCCTCTGGCCCTCTGTCACTTCCTCACCCAAGGCTGGCTCTTCCCTGGTACACAGGAAAATCCTCTGTTCCTGGAGCTGTGATTGCCCGCGCTGAGCTCCCAACCTGCTGAAGCTCCAGGAGCTGGAGCTGCCTCCCTGGGGCTTTTCCCATCCTGTTTTTCTATGGCCAGGGGGAGTTGTTTGTCATGAGACCCTGTGGGGGTGTCACATCTCGGTGGACAGCTCTGGGTCCTGGCTGTGCCGTGCTCTGAGCCTGAAGCAGCTCTCAGCAGGTGCTGGGCCGAGCTCTGGATGTGGCCACAACCCTCCCATTATCCCAATGATCCATTGGGACTGTGAGCATCACCCACCACCCCATGTGAGGCAGCCCAGCTGCTGTTTCAAACCTCTGCCTGTTTTTCCAGCAGGATTTAATGAAACCACAACAATTTCCATTTCCGTGTGCTCCCCCAGCCCTGTCAGGGAGCTCTGCCTTCCTTCCCTGCCCCAAAACTTCCCAAGCAAAGGCAAAAACATCACCCCGGAGAGGGACTGGGCACACAGGAACGGGGGAGCACCAGCCAGGGCATTTCCTGACTGACCTCCAAAAGTCATCTGCATCCTGAATCCTCCTGCCAGCATCTTGGGATGCAGAGTTTTCCCTCAAGCTTTATTCCAGCCTGTGTAATTGGGGCAGGTTTCCATGCTGTGCTGCTGAACTGGGATAGGAGAATATTGAGATCAGCCTGCACTAAGCCCTTGCAGAGGCAGGGGGTGTGCCAAGTTGGGTCTCCCAAAGACGCTGCTCCAGAGAAAACCCAAGGAAATAAAAGGAATACCGGAAAATCAGGTTTGGAAAATCCCCCCAGCTGTGGAAAACAGATCTCAAAATAAAAGCAAGGAGCCTCCCCGTGGGTCCCTCTTCCCCCGGCAGCCCCAGGCTCCTCTCAGGAAGCTGGAGCTGAGTTTGCCTCGGAGCGATTTCCCAATCTCCTTCCCATGACCTTTGCAAACAGGTGCAGCTGGGGATCCACGGGGACGGGCTGGCCTGGTCCCCACTCACAGCCAGGCCAAAGGCAGCTTCCCAGCTGCATCCCAGGAGCTGCATCCACCTTGGGATGCAATGGGAGAGCAGTCACAGGGCACAGACACAGCCTTGCCCATCAAAGCTGCAGTTTTAGGCCATTTTGGGGTGGAGCAGCTCAGCCCAGGAACCCCAATCCCATCTCTCTGGGAATCACCTAGACAATAAATTTTTTCCCCTGTTAAAAATTTGGTTGTGGCTTTGTTTGGTTTGAATTTCTGCCGTCTCTAGAGACTGCCTCCTGCTGAGGCTGTGAAACTCATCACACATCAGACACAAATCAGTTCTTACCAAGCAATCCCGGGGTGGTGCTGGGCTGGACCTCCACCCAACACTACCTAAGGAAAGCCTCTGATCCCTCTGAGCTCTGCCACCCATCCCTGACCCCAGTGACTGGTTTTCCATGGACTTTTGCAGTTATTTGGGGATGGAAGCGTTGCTGGAGCAAGCAGGGAGCACTGAGCTAGCACCAGGACTGGCTCCAACCCCCAGGACCCAGGGAGGACATCCTAAACCAGACTCTCGGAAAATCATATTATTCCTCTCCACTAAGTACAAACTGCACCAAATCCATGGAACCAGCAGCAGTTTTGACCCAATATTCCCAGACCTAGCTGTGTGTCACTGGAGCGAGCACTGTGCACTGGGGATTCCCACATTCCCTCTTTGAGGTCACCTAAAATGTCCCTCTTATTCCCAAGCCAAACTAAAAAGAGACACCCCATTAACTATTATTATTATTATTATTATTATTATTATTATTATTATTATTGCAGCCTGAACCTGGCATCATCTTTCCTGCCCCCCATCCCCTCCCAGTTTAATTCACCCCCACGCAACGGATGCTCCCAACACTGTTTTGGGATTGAAGTGACTCCTTGGCAGCCCTGGCTTTCAGCCTGTCAGAAATCCTGATGAATCATTTCACTCCAGGTCCTCACAGTTTAATTGGAGCAGGCTGAAGGCAGCCCACATTTCCTCTGAATGTTCGATGTCCTCCCCGTTGCTTGCACACTTTCCCATAAAGCAGATTGCAGCAGCTGAGGATTTTCTAATGGAAGCCTTGCAAAGCATTCAGAGCCATTAAAAAGATCACGGCCAAAAGTAACCACTTTATTTAAGTCTTGGAAGAGAAAGAGAGGCTGCAAATGCTCAAAGCACAGAGTGTCTCTGTCTGGGGTCGGGCACCGACCCAAGAGCAGCCAAAACTCCTGTATCAGCACAAGTTGGTCTAAAACCACGAAGCCAGCACCAATTTAGCTGCAGATAAAATGGAAACCTTTTCAACCAGGTGATTCTTCCACATCTCACTGACAATAAAGTAAAATAAGTGGCTTAATATAGGTGGGAACTTTCCCAGCTGGGTGTTGGGCTCGGCTGCATTTCCATTATATCATCAGTGGTGTCTACAAGCACAGAAAACACAATAAAAACCAGTCACTCACCTGCAGCCCTGGTCAGGCAGCCCAGCTCACAGCCCTTCCTCAGGCGAGAGGAGGATCCCGGGGGTTCTGGACATGGCAGGTCCCTGCACGTCTCTGACACACAGGTAAGGATTAGAGTTTGTCTCAGGAAAGACTCAGATTCGGAAATCCTACACCCCAGTGAAACCCTACCTTGCCTCGCTGCCCTTGGATTTAAAGGAAACTCGGGAAGAAACACGGTGCTGCAAGCGGGGCTGGGGAGCAGCTTCACACACGGGGGAACTCAGCCCCAAAGCACCCCAAACCCTCCAGCTGCCACCCCCAAGGGAGGGCTGGCACCTCCCAGAGCCCAACTCCCGGGCTGAGTCCCCCCAGGGATCCCTGCAGAACCTGGGAGCAGATTTATCCCATTGGTGCGCCACGGGCAGGACTCCCATGGAGGGAGGGAGGCCCCTGGCATTGAGGGATTCCCCCCTGGCAGCAACACCTGTTTTAAGATCAACATTTACATTTTAGGACCAAATGACACCCAAGTGTCCAGGAGCTCTTACCTGCCCGGGTGTGGGTCCCATCAAGGCATGCCAAGGCCTCAATGGGGGCTGCGTGGCTTTGGGATCTGGCCTTGACCTCTTCCCTGTGCAATGCTTTAGGGCCATGAGGCCAAAACTTTGGGGTCTGGTTGGCTTGAGACCTGTCTGCGTCTCAACGAGGCCCTGGGAGCTTTTCCGGGGATTTCCAGGAGACGCTGAGCCCCCCACACTGTGGGGAACAGAAAAGGGGACCCCGCATTGAGCTCCAAGCCCCCCACACCGTGGGGAACAGAAAAGGGGACCCCGCATTGAGCTCCAAGCCCCCCACACCATGGGGAACAGAAAAGGGGACCCCGCATTGAGCTCCAAGCCCCCCACACCATGGGGAACAGAAAAGGGGACCCCGCATTGAGCTCCAAGCCCCCCACACCGTGGGGAACAGAAAAGGGGACCCCGCATTGAGCTCCAAGCCCCCCACACCGTGGGGAACAGAAAAGGGGACCCTGCATTGAGCTCCAAGCCCCCCACACCATGGGGAACAGAAAAGGGGACCCCGCATTGAGCTCCAAGCCCCCCACACCGTGGGGAACAGAAAAGGGGCCCTACATTGAGCACTGAGCACCCCACACTGCGGGGAAAAGGAAAAGGGGCCCAGCATCCAGCTCTGAGCCCCAAGCAGAGCTGGGGAAGAGGTGGCAAAAACCCCAAGGATGCAGAAAGTTCCCTTCCCTTTAGCCAAGATCCAGCTCATTCCCTGAGCTCCAAGAATGAGCTGTAGGAAATTGTTTGACGGAACAAGAGGACGCAGTCTCGAGCTGCGCCAAGGGAGATCCAGGCTGGGATTAAGGAGGAAGTTTTTCACAGAAAGAGTGGGCAAACACTGGAATCATCTGCCCAGGGAGGTGGTGGAGTCACCATCCCTGGATGTGTTTAAAAAAAGCCTGGATGTGGCACTGGGTGCCATGATCTGGTTGAGGTGTTAGAACATGGGTTGGACTCGATGATCTTAAAGGTCTCTTCCAACCTAGAAATTCTGTGATTCTGTGTTTCTGTGAGATTTTGGCTGCTCTGGTGGCTCCTTCCAAGCCAATGGTGTGGTGTCCTGGTCAGCTTTATCCCAGGAATATGTAGGATGTGTTAAACCCCTCTTTTCCTGGGGGAAGAGGACAGGAGGAAGGTACAGGCCGAGGCTGCAGCGTGGCCAGGAGCTTGCAGACCAGCATGGATGGGCCTCCCCCACCTCTCCTTGCCACGCTGAGCTGACCCACACCTTGGTGCTCAGCATCACATCCAATCCCACAGAAAGCAGGGACAGCAGGTGCTGTGGGAAAGATCCATGCCTTGGCCACTCGGCTTTAACCCAGCTCAGGAGGAAGCCCCAAAGTCCAAGCTCGTCCTTCAAGCACCAGGCAGGGCTGTGCAGGCCCAGCACCCTCAGAGGTGGCTCTGCCCTGGGTATTTCCCAGAGGTTCCTGTTGCACTGCGGCCATGGGAATCTCATTAATTACTGGTTCTGCTGAATGGTGGTAACGAAGGCCCAGGACACATCAAGAATCATGTTCGCATGGCAAAGTGGCACAGGAAGAGCCCCAGAGGGTGATGCTCCACAGAAAGGCCTGAAGTTGTTACAAGGACGTCAGGAGACTTGATACAAAGGGCTGGCTTATGAATAGCTAATGGGGGAATAAATTATGCACCCACTCGGCTGGATTGGGTTTCTCCCTCCTCACTGCACCCTGACATCCTCATCACCTCCCTGCTCTCTGCTTTCTGTCCCACCTGGTGCTTTCTTCCCCTTATTTTTGTACTTGGCAGGATTTTTAATATGTTTACCCATCACCAAAAGCTTCAAAGCCGAGTCCAGCCTGGCCCAGGCTGATGCCAGAGCAGGACCGGGCACCACCCTGATCCCTCTCTGGGGAAGGTTGGACGCTTCTGCCATCCCATCAGAGCTTCTCCCGCTCCCAGAGACCCCTTGATGCCCTGGAAACCTGAAAGAGAAGCTGCAGGCAGCAAAACAAAAGCTTCCCAGCGTGGCTTTCTGCAGGACGTGCCGTGCCCTGCCTGCCATCTGCCCGCGCTGCCCGTGGCGGGGGCGGCCGAGCCCCGGCAGCTCCGGCGGCTCCCGGCAGGAGAGGGAGGGCAAAGCTGGCACGGGCCATGGAGGGGGACAAAAGCGGGGCGTCTCCGTGTGTGGGGGCGACTCCGGGCTCCCAACACCCCCAAAGTCCAGCGCGGGAGAAGGGAAAGCTGAGGTTAACTCCTGAAAGGTTTGGAGTGTCCCCGTTCCCTGCGCGGCACGGATGCGCCCCGGCAGTGCATCTCCAGCCGGATAACGCAGCAGCTGCTGCCGGGCTGGGACTGCCGCCCGCTCCTATTTCAGCTGGGACAGCAATTCCCCTCTCGCCTTGCCGAGCCCTGGGCTGCGGGCAGCGCTCCGGGATCCGCCCGCCGCTGCGCCGGCGCGATCCTTCCCGGCGGATGCCCCAAAGCCCGGCCGGGAGCGCACCCGCGGCCTGCCAGAGGGAGCCCAGGGCTGTGCGAGTGTGTGTTGGTTAAATCGCCCGCATCCCACCCTCCCTGAGCCCCGGGGCCGGCTCCCGGCAGCCAGGAGCGCGGAATGCTCACGCGGGGAACTCCCCGCTCCTGCTGGAGTCGGCGATTTCGGACAGGTCTGGGCACAGCCACGTCCCCAAAGCACCGGGGAGCTGAAGAGCATCACCAGGAGCAGCATGCCAGCCCCTGGCCCAGCTCTTCAAGCGGAGGACTATTGCCGCGTCTGGGGTCACCATTTATTACCGCGGGTCTTCTGGGCAGTCAGGACTTGGTGAAGGGAAGGAGAGATCTTGACTCCATTTCAGAAGGCTGGTTTATTATATTATGATATATATTACATTAAAAAAGACCACACTATAACTGTACTACAAAGAACAGAGAGAAAAGAATCATCAGAAGGCCAGACAGGAATAGAAAGGAATGAATAACAAAGTTCTGTGACTCCCAGAGAGTCCGAGAGCTGCTGCCTCCTGGATTGGCCACCAAGTAGAAACATCCCACACTGAGCAATGGAGGAAGCACCTGCTGCATCCCACACCAGCAGATAACAAATTGTTTACACTTGGAGCTGAGGCCTTCTCAGCTTCTCAGGAGAAGAAAATCCTAGCAAAGGGATTTTCATAAAATATCACAACCACAGAGGACGATGGTCCCTGTGCCCCGAGGCCCTTTTCCCCAGCACTCCCCCTTCTCTAATCCCCCATTATCACTTTCTCTGCCCGCTCTGATTTCACGGGCCGGGCTATGCTATCCCTCGTGCCTGGGTGGAGTTGGGCAATCTGATCGCCACCCCCGCATCAGACTGTCTGCAAACACCGTCACCGATCCCCGGACCCCGCTCCGACCCCGCTGCAGCTCCAGCTCCCGGCACTCAGTGTCCGACTCGCTGCGGCTCCAGCTCCGGCCAGGCTCCTTTTCCATGCCTGTCACCTTCTGGGCGGGTTTGGATAACCCCAGCCCGCGTCACAGCAGCTCCTGGTCACCAAAATCGGGCTATTCTGTATAGGTAATAGGAAACTCCCAGCGCTTCTCGTGTCTGCTCCCTCCCCGGGACGGGGGTGACACCACAGCTCCAGCCCTAATTTAATCCCCACGACATTCTCCTCCTCGCTGGGGGAGGTGCTGCTTGTCCATTTTTTATCAGCCCAAGGATGCGGAAGCACAGAATAATTTGGGTTGGGAGGGACCCTAAAGTGCATCTCCAGTCCCCTGCCATGACAGGGACACCTCCCACTGTCCCAGGGTGCTCCAAGCCCTGTCCAGGCTGGGCTGGGGCACTGCCAGGGATCCAGGGGCAGCCGCAGCTGCTCTGGGCTGGAGCCGAGGGGAGGGAAATGGTTTCTTTTCAGATAATCAAGGTATCAAAAAGTCGCAGATGGAAAACAGAACACTGGAGCAAGTTGGTGATTAAATGCTTTCCCTTCGGCGCCCCTGAAAGTCAGGGAAAGATGGAGGAGCCAGGAGGAAAATGGGAAATTGGGATCTCTGCTGCATCCTTCCTTCCCCCTGCACTGCTGGGGTCAGGCAGGAGGAAGGTGAGGAAGAGGCTCTGGGGCCCTCGCTGGAACCAGCATCACAGGAGGGGAAAATTCCCTGAGCCAGCATCCACCCCGAGGGGATATTCCTGCTCTGTGGAGCCACAAGGCCAAGAACGGCATCACCTCATCATCACAAAACCCCGTCTAAAGTGGGATTATAGGTGGGGAAACTGAGGCACAAGAGGGCTGAGCTGCCAAACACCCCCTCCCACGAGGCAAGGGAGGAGCAGCTTTGCTCCCTTTGCTCCTCTTCCCATCCACAGCCTGGGGGAGCAGCTCTGCCTGCTCAGGGTTCTCCAGCTGAGTCTCCAGATCAGGTCCCTGCAGCAGCTGCAGCCTGGTAACATCCCGAAGTGTTTGCTGGTGCCTCCAAAGCAGCAGCTTCTGTCTGCTCTCTGCTTACTGGGTCTTGTTGGCCACGGGTGACTCTGAAAAAATGACCAAGAAAATTAAAGTCACTGTCAGTAATCTTAAATTCACCTTGCAGGGGAATTTGTGCCACTCCTGGAGAAGATTTAGTGGACCGTAAACTAAAAAAAAAAAAAATAAATAAAAAAAATCACAAAATAGTTGGTACAGGGAATGAAATCCAACAGTGCCGCTGTCTGGGGGAGGGAAGCACAGCAGCTCCATCCAGGAGGGCTTGCACAGCACACCACGGTTCCAGTTGAGATGGAGACGATACAAAACAACACTCCATTTTCAGAAGGCTTCAAACCTGTTTTTATTCCAGCATGCATCCTTTTTATACATTCTCACAAAACTCCTGAGGTTACTCATTGGTCATGAGAGACAAACAAAGCGCTCACTGGAACGGGCAGTTGCAGCTTTCTCCTATTTGTCCTTCTTTGTTTCTTGGTTTCTATGTCAACGACCTTGCTAGAAAATTCTTTCAGGGGTAAACAGGGATCCTCTTCTCAAACTTCTCTCTGGCTCGCAGGAGTGGCTGTAGAACCTCTTGCACACACCACAGCAATGGTTTCATCTCAGCAGCACTGGGGACAGCCCAAGGTGCACCCCCTGCTCCCCAGGACCCGCGGCAGCCCCAAGCCCAGGGCGCTGCTGCTGAGGGAGTGGGGCCTCCCCACCCCACCCCCGGCAGGGACAGAACACGGAAAATTCACCCAAAAAAGGCTCAGCGATCTCGGCTGTGATATAACAGCTCCGCCAGAAGAGGACAGTGGTGCCTGTGTTTTATTTAGGGCTGCACCACGAGGGGTTGAAAGGCTCCATTCCCTCTTCGCTGCTCAAATCCCCCTCTCCAGCTCACAGCCGGGCTCTGAGGGGGTCCTGGCTGTTCCCAGTGACAAAACCCCTCCAGGTGTGGGTGCAGAGGGGCTCGAGGGGACATCAGCCGCAGCAGGGCTTGGCTCTGGCTGCTGGGAGGGAGCAGGGAGGTATTGCAACACAGATTGAACCCGAGGATGTAGAGAATGCAGCGTTTTGGGGAAAATCTTTGCCTCGGATAAATTAGGAGTTACCGGGCTGATGGGAAAAGTGAGGAGGGAGCTGCTTCAGCTGTGCCATCTCTGTCTAGAGAAGAGACAAATAATGTGACAGAAATGTCCCTCTTGTGGGCAGAGACAAAAGAGAACGGAAACACCTACCTATCAATGTGAGTCTCAATATGACACTTACATGCATGTTATGTAGATAAATACCATATAACTGCACAGGAACAGGTAGTCAAGCTGTTCCCTGCATCTCAGCAGATTTTCCTAACCCCGAAATTAACCCCAAAGAGGAGAGCTGCCCCTGGCAGAGGGGCTGGCACAGGCTGCAGGGGGAATTTCTTGCCTGGAGTTTAAAAAATGAGGATTAAAGTGAAAGCAGAGCTGGAAACCTGCCAGGCCCCGGCCATGCAGCGGGGTGCTGCTGCTGCTGCTCCTGCTCTGGGGAGGAAGGCAAGGGTGGAAACACAGGGAGAGACCCTTCTGCTGCCAAAACCCACCACATTTAGGGATCTGGGATCAAAATGTCCCAGGGATTTGGCAGCAGCTCTCAGGTGCTGCAGTAAGGCACTGATTCACAGCTCTTTCATATACTGAGCCTCAAATCTAAATTTGTTCCTCCAAAAGTCATTCACTCTGGGATGGAAAGCCAGAATTGTCCCATGCTGGGGTTTTCTGGAGCAGGGACAGAGGGGGCTCTTGGTGACAGACACCAATGTTTGGGTGCTGCAGGAACTGGAAAGGCCCCGTTTCCCCCTCCATTGCCCCAAACCCTCACTCTTCTGCTGCTCCAGAGCTCAGAGGGACTCGCTGGAGCTCCCTCCTGTGATGGAGGCCAGATGCGAAGGGCAAAGATCCAGCTCAGGAAGGGTCTCAGTGGAGACGAGGCTTTCCAGCCTTCTCCCAAAATGCTGCTTTCTTTCCCCAAGCGCCGCTCTTGCGAGGCAAAAGCCGAGAGAAGTCCCGGAGCCGGGCACATCCTCGTGACGAGCTGTCACTTCCCGCTCCGTCAGCCCGGCCTGGGCACGCTCCGATGGCACCAGTGATGGGAAGAGTCCTGACAGAGGGAGCCCCTCCGCCCTCCTTCAGCCCTCCCCTCCTTTTCCATCCCCCGAGTGATGTTTAAAACCTGCCCTTTCCAACAGCTGCTCCTGGCAGTGAAGGGGGGACGAGGATCCTCTGTAAAATTTGCCCTCTTTGGGGGAAAAAAGAAAAACCCACTCACTCAGCCCCTTTGCATGGTCCCTTGGGCTGGACAGGTGACACTTTGCATGGTCCCTTGGGCTGGACAGGTGACACTGTAACGTGGGTAAATCCCCAGGAGCTCTTGGCACTGAGAGATCCATCATCCCAGCGGCCTTTCCACCCCACAGCCTTCCTGGGGTAAAATGCTTTAAAATAAGCATCTGAAAAAAAGAAAAATTTAAGTATTTTTCCTAACTGCAGCTGGCTCCTGAGGAGCTGGTTTCTCCCTGCTGTCCCCCAACCTTCCCTTCCAGCCCCCCACCCCTCCTCTGCTCCCTCCAGCTCCGCAGGCAGCACCACCCCCAACTCCACGCGGATGCCCTGAAACGAGACAGTGAAATTCACTGGGGTACAACAAACCAGCCCACGGGAGCCCACCTCTCCTCATCCCTTCCATTAACAATCCTCCTTCCCCCTCCTGGCACCCCGCAGGGGAGGACGACGAGACAGGAGCTGCCAGAGAGCTGTCACAACATCCCCGGCACCGCTGCCTGAGACGCGCATCCCGCACTCACATCCCGCCTTTGTTCCTGCTAAGCCTGAGCTCCTCCCTCTCAGCCCGGCCTGGCCTCGCTCACCTGCTCCGCCCCAAGGCCAGCGCACTCCTGGCTGTCCCGGTTAGCCCAAGGGATGCTCCCGAACTGGTTTCCCTTTTGCCGAAGGTCCTTTCCCAGCCTCAGGCAGGTGGAGCCGCTCACCGGATTATCGCCTCGTTCCTCAGGTGCCCAACCAGCCCAGGGCTGTGGAAGGCTCCAGATTCCCTGATAATGCAAATGAGCAGCTTCTCCTGCTGGTCGGGTGAAAATCTAGGAATTGGATAGAAAATAGGAAGGAAAGGGTGGTGAGGCTGGACCCCCAGTTTGACCCCAGAGATCCAGGGCTGCAGCCTCCTCCCTTCCCATTCCCCATTCCCCATTCCCCATTCCCCATTCCCCATTCCTCATTCCCCATTCCCCATTCCCCATTCCCCATTCCTCATTCCCCATTCCCCATTCCCCATTCCCCATTCTATTCCCCATTCCCCATTCCCCATTCCATTCCCCATTCTATTCCCCATTCCCCATTCTATTCCCCATTCCCCATTCCCCATTCCCCATTCCATTCCCCATTCTATTCCCCATTCCCCATTCTATTCCCCATTCCCCATTCCCCATTCTATTCCCCATTCCCCATTCCCCATTCTATTCCCCATTCCCCATTCCCCATTCCCCATTCCATTCCCCATTCCCCATTCCCCGTTCCTGAAATGGTGAAATCATGACATTCATGTGCAAGATAACGCGGCTCTCTGCACCTCCCCTGGCTCAGCGCCCATCTCACCCGTGACACGTTCCCGAGGTCCTGTCACCATGCTCCCCAGCGTTTCAAAACCCAGAGCATGAAGCACTTTTCCGAATGCCATGGGGGTTTATTTTCCCACTGGAGCTCGGATACAGTTGGACCATCCATGGAGATGCTGGATCATCCATGGAGATATTGAATGATCCACGGAGATATTGGACCATCCATGGAGATGCTGGATCATCCATGGAGATGCTGGATCATCCGTGGAGATGTTGGACCATCCATGGAGATGTTGGATCATCCATGGAGATGCTGGACCATCCATGGAGATGTTGGATCATCTGTGGAGATCTTGGACCATCCATGGAGATATTAGATCATCCACTGAGATATTGGATGATCCATGGAGAAGTTGGATCATCCATGGAGATGCTGGACCATCTACGGAGATGCTGGATCATCCATGGAGATGTTGGATCATCCGTGGAGATGCTGGACCATCCATGGAGATGTTGGACCATCCATGGAGATGCTGGATCATCCGTGGAGATGCTGGACCATCTACGGAGATGCTGGATCATCCATGGAGATGTTGGATCATCCGTGGAGATGCTGGATCATCTACGGAGATGCTGGATCATCCATGGAGATGTTGGACCATCTATGGAGAGCTGGATCATCTATGGAGATGCTGGATCATCCATGGAGATGTTGGACCATCTATGGAGAGCTGGATCATCCATGGAGATGCTGGACCCTCTCTGGGGGTCGGCCCATCATCTCTGCCCCACAGATCCCAAGCGAATCCCTGCAGGACCAGGCAGGGTTTCACAGCTCAGGCCCCAAGGCCCACGTTCCCAAAGATGTGCCATGGAAAAGGTCTGGAGGTAACATCCCATCCCTGTTCTCCTCCATGGCAGCTCCAGGCTCGTTCCTGGGGGCTCTGGGGGCTCTGTTTGCACCCATAACCCAGCAGGGTGTGCTGCACCCCCTGGAGAGCTGACCCTGGCGACCCTCCAGAAGCAATTCCCAAGTGGGAAATAGCTCCCCGAGGAATAATCCTGCTGGGATTAGGCAGAAACATTCCTTTTTTCCCTCATTTTCATCCTGTTCCACACCACCCCAACGTCAGTCCATGCCCTTTTCAGCCCTGCAGCCTGCCAGCATCGCTCCAGCTCCAGGGAGCTTCTTGGGAAAGACTCTTGAGCAGAATATTACAACTATTCCCCAGTAAATGCCCGCTGGGACAAAGGGCTGAAATTTGGGAAGTCAGAGGTTGGCTTGGGGGGGCCACAGGGGGAGATCCCCTTGGAATCCCACATCAAACCTGGGCTGATGGTGCCTCTGCTTTGGAGACAGGGACAGCTCTTGGCTTGGCTTCCCCTGTCCTCACTGGAATGAAAAGACAAAATAAGAAATCCTCTATTTTTCTTTTTTTTATTATTTTTCTTTTTCTTTCTTTTTTCTTTTTTTCCATCCAGCAATGACTAATTCTCCTCCAGGAGCAAGGAAACCATCACGGGTCTTTCCCAGGGAAGGGACAGCCAGCTCTTCGTTGCGAGGCTGGGCAAACCCTCAGAGCAACCTTTGGAATTTCTCTCCTCTTCCAGCGAGCTTCTGGAGCCTCATTTCTCCATCTGCCCAGTCGGAAGGATCCCTCTCTCCCACCCCACCGGCAGCCCTCGCCTGGATATCTCCCTGGGATTCACTGTAGAATCATTCCCTTTTTTTATTACTATTATTCCTGGAGCTGAATGGCTCTAGGGAAGGTGGAATGAGCCCCCTCGAGCACAAACAGGAAATTCTTAGGAAATTCAGCTTTTCCCATCTGCAAAAATCCAGGGAGTCTTTCATTTTCAGGCCGATGGTGCTCCCCAGAGAGTCCCCAGAATTTGGGATGTAGGCATCCAAATGCTCCCTCCCCTAGCCTTCCTTTTCCTCCGTGGGGGATCCACAAGGAAACTCCCTCCCAGGAAAAGCTAAAAAATCCCGTGGTTTATTAAAAATTAGGATTAAAAATGACTTATTTTTTTAAAAGTTAATTTATTACTTAATTGAAAAATTATTTTTTGATTTATTTAAATTAGTATTAAAATCCTAATCTTTACAAACCTAAAAATTTAAAAAAATAAAATTAATTCCAAATAAAACTGATAATAAAAAGAAAGGTAAACTTAATCCCCCAAAACTTTGGAAGGTGTCTGCTCCGGACACAGGGAAACTGAGGCACGGGGGGTTCATTCTCCCTGGGCGGGCGGGAGCAGAGTCGAGGGCTCCGATGGCCACGGACCCAGCCGGGCTCCAGGGGGGAGTTCGGGGGGAGTTTTTAGGGTGAATAACGGGAAAGTGGCTCGGGTCCCACTCCGAGCCGCGTCACGAACGCTGCTGGCTGCCCGCTCCCCGTGCTGCTGCGGGATGGTTTGCAGCCCCCGCGGGCAAGCAAGAACTTAAAAATTCCAACATTTTAATTTTTTTTTTTTTAATTTTAAACCCCCCCAACATTTTTTTAAAGAACAACCTTTATTTTTTTTATTTTAAACCCCGATTTTTTTTTCATTTTAAACCCCGATTTAAAAAAAAAATTAAATTTTAAACTCAGAAATATTAATTTTTAATTTTTTAAAATTTTTAAACTCCAAAATTTTAATTTATAACTTTTAAAATTTTTGAACCCCGAATTTAAAAAAAAAATTAATACTTTAAACCCCGGAATTTTAATTTTACTTTTTTTTAATTTTAAACCCCGATTTTTAATTTTTTTTTTAAATTTTAAAGAGCAACCTTTAAAATTTCCATTTCAAACCCTGAAATTTTATTTTAATTTTTTTAACTTTAAACTCCGAAGTTTTAATTTTATTTTTTTTAAGAGCAACCTTTACAATTTCAATTTCAAACCCTAAAATTTTTTTTTTTTTTTAAATTTTAAACTCCGAAGTTTTAATTTTTTAATTTTTTTTTTTTTTTTTTCAAGAGCAACCTTTAAAATTTCCATTTTAATTTTGCTCTCGCCG
This sequence comes from Motacilla alba alba, assembly GCF_015832195.1. Lineage (NCBI taxonomy): Eukaryota > Metazoa > Chordata > Aves > Passeriformes > Motacillidae > Motacilla > Motacilla alba. The sequence continues at coordinate 1,977,176 of NC_052041.1, forward strand.
GGGCTGGCGGAGGAAACAGAGCCGCAAACCCAAGAGCAGAGGGAACACGCAACAGCGTGGGAGGAGGAGAAGGCTGGGTGCCGGACGGGGATGGAGGGGGAGGCACGGGGATGCCCTGCGGGTTCTCCGCTCCGCAGTGCCGCAGCCGGCGCCCCCACAATCCCCCCGGGAATCTCTGGGGTGCCCAGGGACGCTCCCGGGTCCTGCCGTGCTGCCGGGACCGGTCCCAAACTGGGCTCTGTGGGACGGCACCATTTGAGGGCAGGGAGAGGAGACTCGGGATCGTGGGTTTTCTTCTCCAGCGTGTGTCACCCGCACTCCTCCTCTCCCCTGACTCCGGTTTGTGTCACCTGCTCTTCTCGGGGTCCCAAATGGTGCCAGAATCCATCTGCGGGCTGGCGGGGCACGCTGCCAGGCGCAGAGGGCGCGCAGGGGTGCTCCGTCCCTTTCGCAGCCGGGACCTGGAGCACTCGTTTCTGCCTCCAGGGTGACATCGAAGCCCCTGGGGGCCCAGGAAAAGTGTCTCGCAGGATGCTGAGCGCTGCTTTCTGGAGCTTCCTCGGGGCGAGCGGCTCGGGAGTGAGCGGAGCAGGCGGCACCACCCCAGCCCCCCCTGCCCCAGAGCCGCCGCGCAGGTGAGCCCCGAGCCCGCGGAGCCGGGCACGCCCAGAGCCCGGCAGCCCGGTAGATACCAGCCCTTCGGGATACCAGCCCTTCGGGATACCAGCCCTTGGGATACCAGCCCTTCGGGATACCAGCCCTTGGGATACCAGCCCTTCGGGATACCAGCCCTTGGGATACCAGCCCTTCGGGATAGCAGCCCTTCGGGATACCAGCCCTTCGGGATAGCAGCCCTTCGGGATAGCAGCCCTTCGGGATACCAGCCCTTGGGATACCAGCCCTTCGGGATACCAGCCCTTCGGGATACCAGCCCTTCGCGAGTCCCCTCCTTGCCCATGGCCGCACGGGCGAGGGACGAGCCCGGAGCCGGGGCTGCCCCCGTGCCACCGCCGGACGCCTCTGAGGCGCTCCGAACGCCAGCGCGGCCCCAGCGCCTCCGCCCCGGCTCCATCCCGGCCGCCCAGGCACGGAGGGAGGGAAAAACCCCTCTGGCACCGGCGCCAGGTCCATCTCACCCTGGCTGTGCCCACCCGGCCTCCCCTCGCCCCCGCGGACCCTCCCGCATTGCCCAGCACGGCCCGTCCCTCGGCGGAGGAACCCTCCCTGCAGAACACGACAGCCCCTGCCAAGATAAAAGCGAAGCTGTGAATAATTCATGCTTCAATCTTTTTTACCACCGTCTGCTGTAAATATTTAAATAGCTCCAAGATGTCTAGAGCTGAACTTGGGGAGGATGAACCTGAGCAGAGCCTGGGGCTCGGGGAGCAGCACCGGGGAGGGGGATGAGCTGGGGATGGAGCACTGGGAGGGTGGCAGATGCTGTGGGGATATTTTTTTTTGGCTCTGTGTGTGCACTGGGGAAGGGACAAGAAGAGCTCCATGGGGAAAAACTGATTTATATCTCCATAAGGAGCAAACCTCCAAGCCTTTCTGGCCTTCCAAATAAAAAAAAAATAATTTAAAAGGGAAAAGGCAGCATAGAAAGGAACGTATTCCCACAGTAGGATACAGGAGTATCCAAAGGACATGGTTCAACTCTCCTCCCCTCTCCTCTGCTGCCTTCCCCTGGCTCAAAACCTCAGTGGAATTTCACTCGAATTTGTGATTGCCAAAAAAATGGTCAGCAAATTCCTCTGGTCTGCAGCTCCCTGCACTCTGCTCTCCACCTGGAAAACAAGGAAACAACATCTGACATTAAAACCAAGACACGTGATCCTGGGCCAGCTCCCAGCTCCCAGCACAGCACCCAGCCTGGACACGAGTTATTTACCTCATCCCAGTGGACTGGGAACATCCAGGAGCTCACTGCAGGAATCAGGAGCCCCTCCAGGGACAAGCCCCGTCCCAGCAGTGGGTTTGTGTTGGTTTTGTTCACAGTGTGGAGAACAGCACAGCCCTGGGCAGCTGCTGAGTGCCTGCATCTTCGCCTGCTTCAGCATCACTTCAGCGTCCCCACAACCCTTCCCAAATGACTTGGGTTGGAAATGGGGGTGGGCATTCCATTCCCATCTCCCAGAGCTGGGGCAGCTCTCTGCTGTTCCTTGGGCAGGTTTCTTTATCTCTCCCACAGCCAATCCTCCCTCCAGGAGATCTCTGCTGTCCATGGCCACTGAGTGTCCCTGCAGGGCTGATCAAATTCCACCATCCCATGGGGAGATGCTGCGCCCAGGGCAGGAGCCAAGCATTCCTACCTGGATCCAATCTGAGCCTGGAACAGCACAGCAGCCTTTGCCCCCTGCATTCCCAGAGGAGCAGCTTTCTCCTGCCCTGCATTGCCAGAGGGAGAGCAGGCCCATCTGCAGCAGCCCTGGAGCTGCAGAGGAAAACTCCAGCCTTGTGCAGGATCCCTGCTCCAGCAGAACCACAGCTGGGCCTGCAGGAGGGCTGAGCCACCATGGAATGGCACTGCTGCCACCAGCCTGACCCACAGGGGGTCAGCTCCTGCTCTGACTCTGGCAGTGGTTTGTTTGTACTGTTGCATTTGTATTTTTAATTTTTCTAGTAAAGAACTGTTATTCCTATTCCCATATCTTTGCCTGAGAGCGTTTTAATTTCAAAATTATAATAATTCAGAGGGAGGGGGTTTCCATTTTCCATTTTCCATTTCAAGGAAGGCTCCTGCCCTCCTTAGCAGACACCTGTCTGTTCAAACCAAGACACCAAATAACTGCTGGAGCAATTATTGCCACAGTGGCTGCAGAGATGGGGACTCCTGGTCCCAAGCTGATGTGTCCCTCAGTCACCTTGTCCCCCCACCTCCACATCTCCCCAGGGCTCTGCTTTGAGTCCCCTCTGGGGACGTGCTCAGCTGCTGGAGCTCTGGGCCTTTTCCTCCTGGGGATTTCAGTGGGTTTCACCAGGACCAGAGGTTTTGAAGAGCAGTTTTAAATGTGCCACTTCACTCTTCCATGTCTCCCTGCACCAACACATGAAAATGTGTTCGTGGTGCTCTTGGTCCTCCTCCCCAGGAGACTCTGGCTGCAAATTCCTTCATCATCCTCCAGTGAAAGGTCAAAAAAAAAATCCTCCAGGAGGGGTTGTGCTCTTGCTCCACAGCCTGGTGAGGTGTCCCAGTCCCTGAGCTTCACCAGAGGAGCAGGGACCAGGCAGCACCAGCAAACCCTGCCTATGCCCCCCTGAGATCCATCACTGCAGAGGCTTTGGGGCATCCTTGGATAAAAACCAGGTCCAAGGAACCTCAGCAGAGGTATAATCCTAATAATAACCTTAATAACCTAATAATAATCCTTTCCTAAAGACAACTTCTGGAAACAAGGGGGAATGATTTTTCACTGGAAGACAGTAGGTTTAGATGGGATATTAGGAAGAAATCCTTCCCTGTGAGGGTGGGGGGCCCTGGCACAGGTGCCCAGAGCAGCTGGGGCTGCCCCTGGATCCTTGGCAGTGCCCAAGGCCAGGCTGGACAGAGCTTGGAGCAGCCTGGGGCAGGGGAAGGTGTCCCTGCCATGGCAGGGGTGGAATGGGATGAGTTTTAAGGTTCCTTCCAACCCAAACTACTCAGGGATTCCATGGAACAGCTTTCCCACCTCTGGGGGCTCTTTGGCTTCCTCCACTGGAATCAGAGTAAATGAAGGCTTTGGGACACCAAAGCAATTTGCAGTTTGAGTATTTGAATGACTGTTGCTCTTAAGCCAAGCTCTTAACTCAGTTTAACCTTTTAGAAGCCTTTTCTCAACCAACTTAACATCTGAAACTAAAGAGATTTTGTTTTCCCAATGGGATGCTTTGATAACTTCAAATCTTTTTTCCTCATCTCCATTCCCAAGCCAAGACATTAATCAAAACAATATGTTTCCCACAACAGCAACAGCAACAAAAGGCTTGGAGTCAATGAGTCATCATTTTTCTGTGAAGAAAAATAAACATTTTCCCAATTCCCTGCGCAGGGATGGCACAAATCTCTGCACCAGCCCCTGCAGCTGCAGCAGCTGTGGCAGGTCCCAGCCAGATGTGGAGGTTTCCTGGGTGGAGGTGCAGGTCCAGGTTGTCTGGGCAGGGTTTTGTCCTCCCTCTGAGGCTGGTGGCAACATCTCCAACCTTTGGGGCATGGTTGGCTTTGCCCTCTTGGCTTATTCCACTCACCACAGAGACTTTGCCGCCCGCCAGGGAGAAGGAGGGTGTGCAGATGGACTAAGCACCCAAGGGCTGGGCAGCTGGGGGTGCTTTCCCAGCTCTTGGCTGTCCTCCACCTCTGGAAATGAAGAGGGAGGCAAAAGTTGGTGCACTGGGGAGATTTGAGACCAGCCTGTGTGGATTGAGGCACCCCATGGGCACACCTGGGCCCAGAGATTGCATCAGGTGCTCCAGAGCCCACCGGCAGCTGAGATTCCCAGTCCATGGGCCCTTGGCTGCCGAGCAGACTCCAGCTGTCCCCAGAAGCCCGGGACGGATGGGCAGAGCCTGCTGGGCACAGGGACACGAGCTGTGGGCCTCTGTATCCCTGCGCAGAAGGTGGGGCAGGATGGAGCCCGAGGGGAGACCAGGTGGCTTCAGAAAAACAGAGAAAGACAGAGAAAAGGGGCAAAAAAAAGGAATCGGGGAGCTGAAAGCCTTGGCTGATCAATTGTCCACAGAAGGCCTCAGAGGGTTCGCTCTGTACTAAGTGGTTTATAGATTTCCTCTAAATAGGAAGATGCAGCACATGAACCATGGTGAGAGGTACAAGGCTGACGTAGGGGGACAGGGGACAGACTCTGGGGCTGCTGGCCCGGCCCTGTCCTCCTCCCCCCACAGCGAGCACACCTGGCAGGGGCTGATGGGGGGACACAGCCCAGCAAAGGCTCCTCCCCACCCACCCCAGGCTGCGACTCGCTGCAGGGGTGGGGTTTTCAAAGCCTCCCAGGACACTGAATCCTGTTTTATTTTGGAGCATTGTGCTAAAGGACCTTGCCCAGGACCTTCCACGGGGAAGAAAACAGTCAGAATATCCTTTCCTGCCTTTGTGTGCCCCCAACCCTGGCCAAGTTCCAACAGGGGGGACCCCAGGGCGAGCAGATCCATCCCACTGCCACCTCCTCATCCCACTCCAGGGAGGAATGGGATCCCATGGGTACGTGAGTGAGCAAGGCTGAAACCAGCCCCATGTCACAGCCACAGTAAGAGCAAAGGGCAAGGAGAGATTTCCCTGAACCTTAAACATTCCCACTGTGTCCCAAGGGGAATTGCACTCTGGCATCACCTCGGAGAGTTTGGAGAAGTTTCCATTTAAGCCAACAAATGGTCAGGAGTGAGAGGGCTGGAGGTGGAGGGAAGTGATTGATCAATCCCCTCGTCCTTTATTGAAGGAAAGAGCATGAGCAGAACCGCTGGAGCCACGTCTTGCAGGAGGCTTTGGGAGGAAAAATGGACAGCCAAGGCAATAGTCTTGAAGGAAAGTCCTATGTGGAGGGCTGGATCAATAGGAAGAAGGACCATATGAGACTCCTTGTCTCTCCCAAGGCCATTGAAAATCTGCCAGTCCTTCCCAATGCTTTTAAGACCTAAGCAGGAAGTCACTAAAAATGAATGGCTCTGCTCCAGGGTGGAAACATCACCAGGGCATGCTGAGAAGGAAATTCTTCACTCCTGAGACTTGGATTCACCCTGATTTCCCTGCGGATGTCTCACCAGATCCCTTGCAATGTCTTTTCCTCCTCTGTTGGATGCAGAAATCCTCTTGTAGACAGATCTGGGGGAGAGGACACACCCTGGCTTGGGAAGGTGTGGCCTTGAGGCAAATCCCATGGGCACTCAGGCAATATTCTGAGAGCAGGGAATGGGATACCCTGAGACAGGACACCCTGTGGCTTCTGCTGAGGAGCCTGCATGGAAATTTGTGCAAGGCACTCGCCTCCAGGGAGAGCCTGGGCTCTCCCATGGGACCCAGGGGGATGAGCCTCCCCACTCCCAGGGGACCCAGAGGAACAGCATCCCCACTCCCGGGGGATTTGAGCACCCACACTCCCAACATCACTCGCCTGCAGCAGAACTCCACCCTGGGTGAAGCCAGGCAAGCAGGGCCAGGATCTCCAGGCATTTTAAGGTCCATTAACTGGCAGCGTAAGGCCTGAGCCTCATCAGGCATAAAACTGGAGTAAATCCAGGGACATGTGCAGGGTTGGAACACCAGAGGGGTGCTGGGAACCAGAGGCTGTCTGAGCTGTGTGCTTGGAGATGAACAAGGTCAGTAGCCCAGAAGATGCAGCCCTGAGCTGTCCCAAAGCCCTGCTGACCCTCACACTGCCATGGGTGGGACCTTGGTGCTCCTCTGGGTTCCTCTTCAGCACCAGAAACGCTGCTCCGAGCAGGGATGACTCCAGGGTACGAGAAGATGACTCTGGGGTGGGGAAAGATGGGAACACGGAGCCCTTGACTCATCCCTTCATCTCTCACACACGGGGCATTCCCAGGAGAGCTCCTGCGGGCCTTGGAGCACCATCGTGGGCAGCAGACAGACAGCTCCACATCAGCACCCCAGCTCAGCTCAGCCAGGGAAGGCTGTTCATGCAGAACAGCAAAGCCTTAACAAGACCTGGGTTTGTGCATTCCTGGTGGAAGGACTCAGGGAAACAAGCTCAGGGGGTCCACGGATGTTGATGCAAGAGGTGCCACCCTGGAGAGCCACTCAAGGACTTTATTGTCCCCTAAACCTGGTGTCCCATGCCCACAGTGAGGCCTGTGGCCAGCGCCCACACCGAGCTCCAGCTGTTGCAGGGGAAGGTGAGAGAGGCTGGTCCCATGTCCCAGATGTTGGGTGAGGTGTTCAAGATGCATCCTGTGGAGCTCACAACCAGGCTGGAAGCTGGAAAGCATGAAGGGAATATGGATCACACTCCTGCTTTCCCCTTTGCAGCAGCTGCTCTCTGCCCCTGCCAGCCCTGCGTGCTGGGAGCTCTTTGCTCCAAACCTTGTGTTTCATCCCTGTGGGAGGACTGGGCAGGAGCGGGGGGAAGGAGCAGGGCTGGAAGCTGATTTTGCAGCTTCAGCTCCCTAAACCCGAGCAGTCTGGTCTGCTGGGCCACCTGCAGTGCTGCGCTGGTTGCCCATTCAGCTCGTCTGAAGAAACCCGTGGGTTTTGGGCTGTAAATCCCCCCGGCTAGTTTGGGATTTAAGCCCGCACGGATCCTACACGGACGAAGTAAAGGACGAGAAGCGCTCTTTCTCCGCGTGGTTCTGATGTCCTGTTTATTGGCTGGAAGGGGACATCTGCACCGTAGGGCTTCCAGGTGAATAAAGAGGAAGAGCCCCAAACCCAAGGGACATTTATACCCGCGGAATGGGAGCGGGGACGGAAGGCCACAGCCAAGGGGACACCAGTGAGGAGGGGCGAAGGGAGGGGCTACAGGGGACAGACCACCTTAGCGACAAACCATCCGAGGGAAAGGGGGAAACATTCATGTAACACAACCCCAGTGCAGCATCCAAATAACTCTCTAGTGCATCACAACACTCGTCCAGCCTCGGCAGGAGCTCTCCGGGGGAAGCAGCGGGCGTGGAGCCACGGCAGCAGACGGAGGGAGCCCAGGCGGCCGGGAAAGCACACCCGGCACGCCAAAGGCTCCAGAAAGGAGCATCCAGAGGAGTCTCCTCTCTTCTCTGTGGGCATGAAAGGCACTGGCTGAGAGTGTGGAGGGAAATGTCCTCACGGCTCCACTGTGAAAATGCGGATCCAGGCATGGAGCAGGTGGTGGGAAGCAGGGACAGCCTCAGAATGTCTGCTGGTCAGGATGACCCCGAGATGTGATAGAAAGTCTCTTTTCCCAGCCTGGCAGTCGAGGAAGGAGTCAGAACTCGTCGGCTGTAGTTTTCAAGGTTGTTTTTTTCTCTCTTATCTCTTACATTCTTTCTCTGGCCTGCCGAGGTCTGTCCAGCAGGCCAGTCTGAGGCACACTGCCTGCCCCCAGGCTAGTGTTGTCTTTATACTAAAAACAACAGAGACTATAGTTACAATTATTTTCCAATACCTATCACCTATGTTAGACAGTGAGTCTCTACTCTAAACCAATCCAGAAGTGCCAGCATCACCCAGAACATGGAGGTTATGAGAGAGAAAGAAGGACAGAGCACGCCCAAATTCCTCCATCTTGGAGCCCCAAACCCCAATTCTAAAACCCCAAAATTCTATTTTTCACCCTATGTCTACTACTATTATGCGACTTAAACTTTTGTGACTTGTAATTCTTCATACAAAGCTGGTAATTTGCTCCGTGGGTCAGAATCAAAGTCCCAGGGGCCTTCGGCTGCATGCCAGGGTCTCAGAGCCCCCTGCCAGGGGCTCAAGCCATCCTGAGCAGTCAGGGGAATGTCCTGGGTTCCGACATTACAGGCAGGGAAACTCCACGTCTCAGCTCTGCTCTGCCTGGACACCTATCAAAGCCACCCCACGCCACACAGTTAGGTCTTAATAAGGGTCTTCCAGGCACTGGTGCCCCGGAAATCTGAGCGGTGTCCCTTGCACCAGGAGTGGGCACCTATGGTCCATCTGGGCTTGTTTCCCTGACTCCTTCCACCACGGAAAAGCAGGTTCTTTTCAGGCTTTCCTCTTCTTACCCCGAGGCAAATGGCTAAATTAAGCCGGATGAATCATGCGGAGGAGTTTCTCTCTGCTGACCGTGACGGGGCTCCCAACACCGAGACCGATCGGAGAGTTCCTCCTGGGAATGCTTCCATAAGCATGGGACGTGCCCGGGGGAGCAGCCCGGTGGGCAGCCCGGCTCCAGGGCTCCTCCAGGGTGACCAATCCCCTCTCCCGGCACAGGGCCGGGCCCGGGGCTCTGCACAGGGCGGGCGGGTCACCTCTGCCGGGAGGGAGGCAGGGAGCGGGCTGAGGACAGGGATCGATAGGACACGCTCATCTTCCCGTGCATCAGCGGCCTCCCGGGGTCTGTTTCATACACTAAAACACATTCCCCCCATTCTCTATTTATGGCAAATGAGCGGCTAATCCTCGGGCCGGGGAGCTGCAGCGCTGCGCTGAGCTGGGGAGGGAGAGGATGAGGAGTTCCTGGGAGCCACATCTCACAGCAGAGCCAAATCCAGCCTTCCCCGAGCCCCTGCCAGGGGAGCCCACCTGAGCAAACCCTTTCCCACCAGCAGGGCACCCCACTGCCATCCCACTCATCCAAAGCATTGCCTCTGCTCTGGCCAAAGTGTCTTGGCTTCTCTTTCTGGAGCTGACAGGGATTGTTTTCTCCCTGAGACAATTCCCACCATGGCCACAGTGCCCCTATCCCACCAGGGAACCACTTGAGCCAAACCCATGGGGTCTCTTTCCCTCCAGCATCATCACCATGGCTGAACTGGGGAATGGAGGGGTCTCAAACCAGTGTTTACTGGGATTGAACGTGGGTGTTTTCACATCCCTGCATGCAGGAATGTGTCCTGCACGTGTCCCATGGATGTGGCCTGGTCTGGGGTGCCCCCCTCCAACCAAAGCAATTTCCCAGTCTTTCAGGAGCCACATGGTGAAGGCAGCCAAAAGCCTCAGGTAGGGGAGGCCAGGCCAAGGCTGAGCTCACTGCAAACCCCCCAGGAGAGCCCCCAAGGGGCAGTTCCAGCGCTGCCCCTCAAATCCAGGCTGCTTCCCCCGCAGGCTGGACATGGGCAGCCCCCAGGGTCACCCCGGGCTGGGCTCCTGTTCTTTCCCAAGCAGTGTTTCTCCCCAGCCAGGGCAGGAGCCCAGCTCTCCTCCAGCTCTCCTCCCTGCCCTCGGGGGGAATGCAAGGAAGGAGCTGCCGCTGCCCCGGGGTGTCTGGGAGCCAGGAGGGCAGCTCCTGTCACCTGCTGGCCCCCGGCCGGAGCGGGGAGGAACACGGGAGGAGAATTTGTGCCGCAGAGCTGTGCCAGGAGCGCTTGTGATGCCCTCTGTCTCCGTCCTTGGGCAGCACAAACCCCTCTGGGCTGGTGCACCGAGTGTCCTCCCCCAGGGACCTCGTGCCTCCTCCCACGGTGGGAAGGCTGCTGCTCCAGGGATAAGAAATGCTGGATTTTAGCATGTCTGCTGCATTCATGGCAGGTGGAATGGGAATGCTGGGGGTGGAGGGGAGGGGGATGCTCGTGAGGAGGGATGTTCCCCAGCTCTGCACTGGTTTGTCAGGAGCACGGCCCTGTTGGAGCACGGAGAGACTTCTGGAAGCTGAAGAATAACTGAAATGCCATTAGGAGCTGAGCAGAGGAGGACCTTGCCCTGCAACCAGTGAACTGCAGTAAGAGCTTCTGCATCAGACCATCGCCTGCCCTCCTCTGCTGAAATCACTGCAGACAGCCCAGACATCTGAGTCTCTTCTTTCCTAAAGCACTTTAGAGCTCCTAATGAAAAGCACTGTGTAAGAGCCACGCAACATCAGCATCAGAATAATAGTACTTACTCTCTGTGCCTGCTCCTTGCCAGCCTTACTGGATGCCACATCCTTTTTTTCAGTGTCTGTCTTCATGAAATTCTGCCCCGTTATACCAAATGTTCCATTGCTCTGGGGGTTTTTTCATCCTTAAGGGTTTCAGGGCATTACAGTAACCCAAAACCTTTAAAAACATTTGTGAGTAAAGTGCTGTGGGCTGCCTGGCTGGGAGATGTTATACAAGAGCAGAGCATCCTTCTTTCTCATTTGATGGAGGTCCTTCAGGGTTAAATTCTTCTGCCTTTTACAGAGTGGAAATAACCAGCATGTGAATGCTCAAGAGCATGGATCAGACTAGTCTGCAAGTGGAAGAAGTTGCAGCCATCTGTGCAGTTGCTGGAGGGAGGCCAACAGCCAAGGGGAGCCTCATCCCTGCATCCCTCTGAGGTGCCAGTCTCTCCATGGAGCACACTGAGCCCCAGGTGACCCCAGCGGACCAGACTGCTCGGGTTTAGGGAGCTGAAGCTGCAAAATCAACTTCCAGCCCTGCTCCTTCCCCCCGCTCCTGCCCAGTCCTCCCACAGGGATGAAACACAAGGTTTGGAGCAAAGAGCTCCCAGCACGCAGGGCTGGCAGGGGCAGAGAGCAGCTGCTGCACAAGGGGAAAGCAGGAGTCGTGATCCATATTCCCTTCATGCTTTCCAGCTTCCAGCCTGGTTGAGAGCTCCACAGGATGCATCTTGAACACCTCACCCAACATCTGGGACATGGGACCAGCCTCTCTCACCTTCCCCTGCAACAGCTGGAGCTCCGTGATGCTCCTTCCAGACGGGATCCTGCAGACCCCTCCTTGGGATGAGAGGCCTTGGATCCAGAACCAGCTGCCCAGAGAGCAGCAAACACCTTTGTTTGCTGGGACCTAATTCACTCGAGCCCTCCCCAGAGCACCCCCAGGGACTGGTGGCACCTCGCCGTGGCATCATGGAGTCCCAGAACGGTTTGGGGTGGAAGGGACCTGAAAGGTCACCTTCTTCCAGTCCACTGCCATGGCATCCCGGCTGTCCTGCTCAGGGAGGAGCTGGGAGGTTAGCTGATCCATCCAACTGATCCTTTGGTAAACTCGGACAATTCGGGGCTGTATCCTCTGTTGCCTCCTTCTACAACTCAGGAATTTATTATCCCCGCAGCCAAAGCTGGTAAGCTGCGAGATAAAAATGCTATTTCTGCCCAGGATTTCTGCTGCTGCCTCCAAGCATTTGCAGCCACTTTCTAGTTATTAAAGCTCAGCTATGAAGAACTGCGTTCCTTCAGCAGAGATTTGCCTTTAATTAGCCAAGGATAAAAGGACAGTGGAAGACAACCCCGCTCCTGAGCGGAAAAGGCTCCGCTCTCAAACGCTGCGCCCTTGGCGCTTCTGCCGAGGCAGGGAGCAGGTGCCTGGCACAAGAGATTTGTTCTGCTTCCCTTGCCCGCCTCAAACCTTCGCCTCTCGCTGGGTAAAACCACGTCCCTGGGGCCTGACCCTGCCCCGAGAGGTGCTGGGGGGGCAGGGAGGGCATGGCAGCTGGGGTGGGCCGTGCCGGGCTGGGCTCCCCGTGGATGCGAGGAGCAGGGTGACCTTGGCATCCCCCGGTCCCCAAACCCCGGCACAGCTCTTGCCAGGAGCGGGTTTCGGCTGCATTAAAGCAGCAGCAAAACAAACTCTGAGCTCTCGCCAGCCCTGGGGTTTCTCTGCAGAGCCGGGGGCTGCAGCCCCTGTCCCCTTGGGTGCCTGTGAACTCAGCAAGGCATCCTCTAAACCAACAACCTCCCTGAGACTCCTCTGTGGAACATCCTGGAATTCTGGGATGGATCAACGCCCACAGCTCCTGGGCCCACCCAGGGTGGAGAGCGAGCTTTGCCCAGCAACAGCAGCCACAGAGAGCAGCAGAGGGGCAAACCTTCTGCTGAGCCTTTGGGGAAAACTTCCCAGATCCCCCGGGCCCAGACTGTCCCACTGGTTTTTTTAGATTAAGGAGCTAAGGCAGTGTCACTGTGGCTTGTCCCCAGCACAGGGAGGCTCAGGGCACCGAGATGTGCAAGCAGGACCTCGGCACTCCAGGCTGAGGAACGCACCCAGTGCCTTCTCCATGAGGTTGTGGTGGCATTGGAACAAGGGGCCCCAGCACTGGGAGAGCTCTAATATTTGGGCACAGGTGGCTTTAGTCCTTAGTCCTTGGATCTTATTTGTTTGCCCTGATGCTTTGTAGATGTGGGGCCTCAGACTCAATTCTGCCTCTATAAAAGCACAGATTCATATTTAATACACCCAAATATTGCTCTCCTTTGCCTAACCCCCCTTTCTCCCACCCTGGACACTGTGCTGGGGTGCAGATGAGAAAGCTGCTCCCAGGAATAGGGTTTTCAACACCCAGCACGAATGCAAAGGAGGGAGAAGAAGGAGCAAGGAGGAAGTGGGAAGGAGAAAGAGAGACCTGGCCTGATTTCCAGAGCTGCAGGATAAATGTTCATCTCGGAGCTGTGCAAGCTCCAAACCTTTGCCTAGAGGTTACCTAAAGATAGACTGTGGGGGCCCCACTTCACACGCCCACCCTCGCAAATGTTTTGTACCCAGCTGCCTGGTTAAGGCTCTTTGGAATCTCCAGTACTGCAGCAGGGCTGGTTCAACCCAGCACCAGCTCCCAGCCGAGCCCCAGCACCCCAGGAAGGCACAAAGCAGCACCGGGAGGGCGGCAGCATCCCTGGCTCTGGCATGGTTTTCCCTTTCCCACTCTCAGCACCTCGGTTAATGGCCTCCTCCAGCTCCAGCCCAGGAAGTGCTTTCAGGATCCGAGTGCCCACTTTGCCAAATGGAAGCAGATTTGCTGACAGGCAGTCAGGAGGGCTAAAAATTCCTGCTGGTCCCTGAGGCACACACGATGGGCTGTAATGGGGTTTGAGCATCCCGAGCTTTCCAGGAGAACAGCAGAGGTAGTGCTTTGCTGGCACTTGAATCCCTCTCCTTCCTCGATGGAAATGAGCAGGATTTGCAGGGCTTGAGCCCCTCGGCAGGGAGAGGAGCCCCTGCAAAGTGCACCCAGTCCCTGCCCGATGGAGAGCATCACTGTGCCCACCTCGGGGGTCTCTGTGAGCTCTGGATTGGATCCGTGAGAGGTTTTGTGGGGTTTTGGCTGCCAGAGAGGCGACACTGGGCAAGGCAAGTGGCAGCAAGTAGGTCAGTGAGCACAGCAGAACCAGCCTGGGCTCGGCGGGGCTCCGCCGCTCGCCGCAGCCGGGACCGCGGGCGAGAGGCACCGATCTGGGGGACAGAGAGCTGCCTGGGAGAGGGGAGGCCTCCACCTTGGCTGGGTGACTCTCCCAGCCTCTCCCGGCCTCTTTGAAGGGTGTAAAAGCTCAAGCAGCTCGGCTGGAGGAGGACGCACACCTCGATGGCATCTCCCGCATGCTGGCAGCCCGGCAATTTAAAATAATTACCGAGTCTGCCCCGCAGCCTCCGCTGCCACCGCCGTGAGAGCCCGTGCCGAGCAGCCTGTGCTGCGAACTCCTGGCACCACTTTGTGTTCAGATCTCTGTGAGCCCACAAGCCAAGAGGACACCGACAAGGGAAGGGCTCGGCATCTGCCAGAGCCAGCTGGAGCCTCTCCGGGGCTCGGAGAGGGGGCTGAGGAGCACAGAGTGGCCCAGTTTGGGGGTTGCTTCCACTCAGCTCTACAGCAAACGGTGTGACACTTCCCTCAGGGTGCATTGCTCATAAGCACTTCTGTTACTTTTTGTGCACTCCACTGGTTTTCCACACGTAAATGTTCATAATTGGCTGCTCCTGAACGCCTCTTCTGCCCCCAACAAGAGCTGTCCATGGGTTCAGCCACCCATTCCTGCATTTTCACTGTCCTAATATTGAATTAAGAGTTGCAATTTGCTGGGTCCAGCTTAGCAAACTGTGTAACAGACAGGGAAACTGAGGCACGGAATGGGACATGACATCCCCTTGGTGACACAGCGACACTTGAACCCAAGGCTTGACTCTGAGCCCACACCAGGGGCTCCTCCATGAGCAGCAGGAGCAGTAGGGGGTGGTTGAGAAGGTGGTTTGGCACGACCCCAGGGTTACCAGGTGGTGCCACATCCCAGAGCTGAGCAGAGCCTTCCCATCATGGCAGAAGGAGAATCTCTTTGTTCTCCTTGTGTTTCCCCTCCATCCTCTGCACACAGAGTGGGTTCTGCCCGTGAGAAGGAAAGCCCACTGCAGCCACGTTGCCTGCGAAAGCCACCAAGGAAACCCCAAACCACAAGAACCAAGTGCCCCAAGCACCTTCCGTGCCCTTCGCTGCCCCAAGGTGCTCGAAATATCAAGAGAAAATATCGTGGCAGTTGTTCCCTGGGGATGGGCAAACCAACCACTCCTCTGCGAGGACAGCTGAGGCCATCCCAGGGATCCCATCCCCATTTCCAGAGATCCCACCGGGAGACATCTCCATGGATACAACCCCACAGATGATGTGCTACCAGCACCATCCCTGTCTCTTTGCTTCTCCCTCTTCCGAGAGGGATTGTTTGCTGTCCAAAACCATCCACTGGCTGCCCACAAGAGCAGGCTGACCCCCACACCACCCCGTTACCTGCACGGATGTGGCTGATTCCCAAGCTGCAGGAGTGGGGAGCCATGGGGAACGTGACCTTGACCCAGGTTCCAGCCCTTTCCCTTCTGCTGGCATTGCTGCTGGAACTTTTTTGGAGCAAATCCCGTAGGAATGCTGTACACATCACCGAGACCCATCAGCTCCTCCTCCCAGGGGCTTTGGGGACTCTGCCCCTGCAGGCTGATGGTGGAGCACAAACTGATTTCCCCTGGTACAGGCTGTTTCTTTCTCTTCTCACAGAGGGTTTAGTTGCAGAGAAAAACATATCAGGAACATAATTACTTGTCCTTTTCCTCTCCCACCCTCCACAGAACTGATATCAAAATAACTCCTCAATAATATACATATTTATTTTCTCTTAATTAGTGCCGATATTTACAAAAATTGTGATACTCTGTGAAGAATAAATTATGTACACTGATGATAAACCAGACAGCAAATGCTCATTTGGGTATGTATGTACACAGCTCTGTATACCTATATACAACAGGCAGCCTTATTGACTCGGGGGCCCCCAGCCCCTTCCCACGCCCCCCCAGCCGTCAATAAAGCAGGAATTTCTATAAACACTGTGCAATTCGGATCCAGCTGGTGTCTAAAGTTGTGTCTAGCAAATGCATGGTTAAATGACTTGAAATTCCCACGAGTCCTCCTTTAACAGTTTATAGGCCTCTCTCCATTCCTGGTCCCATTTCTCCCGTAACCATGGAAACAAAAGGTTCAGCTCCAGCATCCTTAGGATGAGTCCTTCTTGGATTTCCTCTTCCTATTGATTTGCTCAAATTAGGCACCACATGCAGGGTTGATCCAATACCCATTTTTTCCCCTTGCGCTTCGGGGATGACATTGGAGGACAAGAGCACAGTCTCAAACAGTGAGGGAGCAAGTGCAAATGGATAATTACATCTTATAGGCAGCAGAAAAAAAATTAAAATAAGAATAATAATTAAAAAAAACAAACCCCAGAATTCCAACCCCAAGCTCAAGACAGCCAGGCAGGGCTGGGGAGAGGACGTGGTGTGTCCATGTGCGTGGAGCTGGTGTGGTTACACAATGTCCAGCAGCTCCTACGAGCCAAACCACCCCCTCTCTGGAGGAAAAACATGAATTAGGGATTCATCTCTCATCATGCATAACTGGGCTGGGGGATCCTGTCCCCGGGTGTAAATCAGTGCTGTGCTCCCAGGGCTGCTTCACCCTGGGCTGGGCCCTCTCCCCCTGATGGGAGCAGGATGGAGCACCCATCTCTGAGCAGGGGGGTGAATTTTGGGCAGCCAAATGCAGAAGCATCACAGGGACACCGAGGCCAGGGGTGCTGACAGGGCTGGGGAAGGGCAGAGCAGTGGCTGGTGCTTGGGGGCAACCCTTGTCCCCCCTTGGGGCTCCTGGCAGGGGCAGCAGCTGGTCCCCAACAGGAGGGACCAAGGGATGTCACACAGAGGAGGTCAAATGCTGCCAGGGGGCTGAGGAATGAGCCACAGCCTTCATTTGGGTGCAAACCAGAATGGTTTGGGGCTGACTCCTTTCCTCACCCTGCAGCAGCCTGAGCAGTTCCCACGAGTGACCCACCATGGATAGCTCCCATGGTAACCACCCCAAGGAGGTAGACCTCGGGATAAGGGCTCATGGGACAGATCTTGAGGAAAGGTTTCAAGGCCAAGCTGGATGGGGCTTAGAGCAGTCTGATCTAGTGGAAGGTGTCCCTGTCCATGGCAGGGGGTGGAACAAGGTGAGCTTTAAGGTCCCTCCAACCCAAACCATGCCATGTCACAGGATTCTGTGATAACACCACCCTGGCTCCAGAGTAGGAGCCACCACACTGGGACCAAAAGTCACCATAGTTTAAGAGATTTAAAACCCAACCGTTACAAACAATAACCCCAAAGGCCACTCGGTGCAGCACAGCACCTGCATCTCAGCCAAATCCCTTCAACCCTGCTTGGCTTTCCCAGCACAGTCACAGAAATGGCTGCGACTGGCACAAGCCAGGACTTGGGGCTGGGAACAGAGACACTGCAAAGCTGCTGTTTGCAGAGGGGTGTGAGCAGCTGACTGCCACCAGACCCTCAGGATGGTTCCACTCCCAGGACAAGATCCAGATCTCCTTCCCTTGGATCCATCCCCAAGTATATTGCAAGCTCTGGAAAAGCTACAAGGCTTTGGCAGCAGTTTCAAGGGCTGACCCAGGAATTATCTAATAACAAAGCAAGGTCCTTCCTGAAATACCTCCTCCTCCTCTGTCTTTTTCTCTCCTTCTGTGTATTTATGCACAAATATGCCCATATTTATACACCCACGTGCCACACTCTCATAATGCCAATCCAGAGATCCTTTTCTTCTTATAGCTCAGCATTCAGATCTGTAGGACTTTGACACAGTCACTGCAGGGATTAATTTTCCCAATAAAACATTGTGCTCCAGAGAGATCATTTTTTCCTAATCACTTGGTAGCATCCAGCTGGTACATGAGCCTCACCCCATTGCCCCCAGCAGATATTCTGGAAGATTTGAAAGGGCTGATGGGCTGCCTGCAGTCTTGGGCACGAGGTTGGGTGTTAGAAGACAACCCGCTCTGCAATCACAGCTTTCCATCTCTCCGAAACCGTGGCACAGTGGCTGAAACTAAAATAGAGGCGCTGCCTCCTCCGGGTGCCAAGGCAGGAGCACCTCCACAGACCAGAGAGCTCCAGTCTTCCATTCCAGGCCTGGAGAGAGGGAAATGGCTCCTCAGGAGGAGGAAAGGAATCAGACTACCTCTGTTTAGGGGCCTGATGAACTCCAACACAGCTATGGGACCCTCTCCTTTCCCAGTCCCTAATTTAGCATCCTCAGTCTGAGCCACTTTGCAGCTCATTTTTGCACCTTTCAGAGTCAGGAGGAGATTGGGATGCTCAGCATCTCCACAGAAACAGGCCCAGACTCTCTCAAACCAAATTCCTTAAGAAAAAGATTTAAAA